>NC_133120.1:138200914-138533211 GCF_033568475.1 Henckelia pumila
AGTCAACCATTTGTGTAAACCAAGACAATAGTACTTACATAACAATACTCTTACATATTTTGTTCTCACGTTGTGTCCATTTTGGCCCTGGACCATATCTTAGATTCATAAGTGTTGCAATCAAAGCGGCCAATACTTTGCACTTATATAGGTGATCTCCTATCAAGAGTATCCTGCGTTACTCCACCTCATAGGTATAGGAATCATTAAAATAAAAACTTAACCTCACCACATTTTGCAGGTTATGTCAACTTGGATGTTCCAGGAATGAGTAAGTAATTTTTCCAAGTACTCAAACTAATATTTATAACTTAGTTGTCCCATTGAACCAAGGTTTTGGGATCTCCAATTCTCAAGGTTGGGTTACCGCTATAAATATTTTATTTTGTGGATTTTAAACTCATTCCTCCAAGTAGTTTGTACATTTGATCTCTATTTATACTTTTTGTAAGCGGATCCGCAAGGTTTTCCTTTGACTTCACATAGTCAACCGAAATAACCCCATTCGAGATCAATTGTCTTATGGTATTATGTCTCCGACGAATATGTTGAGATTTACCATTGTACATACTACTTTGTGCTCTTCCTATTGCTGACTGACTGTCACAATGAATCGTAATGGAAGACACCGGTTTATTCCAACATGGAATATCTTCGAGAAAGTTTCGAAGCCACTCGGCTTCTTCTCCAGCTTTATCTAGAGCAATAAACTCGGACTCCATAGTCGACCGAGCTATACAAGTTTGTTTAGAGGATCTCCATGACACCGCTCCTCCACCGATAGTGAACACATATCCACTCGTAGACTTGGAGTCTTTTGTGTCAGAAATCCAATTTGCATCACAATATCCTTCTAGGACCGCAGGATATTTTGTATACACGAGTCCATAACTCAAAGTGTATTTCAAATATCCAAGCACTCTCATTAGTGCTTTCCAATGATCCTTACTTGGATTACTTGTGAATCGACTTAGCTTATTTACGGTATATGCAAGATCAGGACGGGTACAGTTAGTTAAATACATCAAACTTCCTATCACCCTTGCATATTCCACTTGTGAAACAGGTTCTCCTCTATTTTTGGCTAAATGTGTACCCAATTACATATGTGTTCTAGCCGTAGGATGATTTGTGGAATTAAATCGTTCAAGAACCTTTTCTACATAATGAGTTTGGGATAACATAATTCCAGTAGGAAGTCTAGAAACTTTAATCCCTAGAATTATATCACACAATCCCAAATCCTTCATATCAAAATGTTGTCTCAACATTTTCTTGGTTTTCACAATCAATTCATGGTTGCTACCCATGATTAACATGTCATCTACATAAAGACAAACAATTACATATGCATTTGTAGTACCTTTAATGTAGACACATTTATCACATTCATTTATTGTGAAACCATTTGACAACATTGTAGTGTCAAACTTTTGATGCCACTGTTTAGGTGCTTGTTTAAGTCCATACAATGACTTGACAAGTTTACACACCTTTTGTTCTTTCCCGGGTACGACAAACCCTTCTGGTTGTTTTATATATATTTTTTCATCCAATTCTCCGTTCAAAAACGCAGTTTTAACATCCATTTGATGAATATCAAGATCATGCAATGCTGCAATAGCTATGAGAACACGAATGGATGTTATTCTAGAAACCGGAGAGTAGTTATCGAAGAAATCATATCCCTCTTTTTGTCTAAAACCTTGAACCACGAGTCGAGCTTTATATTTATCTATAGATCCATCTTCTTTGTATTTCCTTTTAAGAATCCACTTGGATCCTAAAGGTTTACATCCCGGAGGGAGATCAACCAACTCCCATGTATGATTATGCATTATGGAATCTATTTCATTTTGTATGGCTTCCTTCCAAAAAAGAGCCTCAGGATTTGAAAAAGCCTCTTGAAGAGTTCTTGGTTCATTATCTAACATGTATGTTAGAAAATCAGGACCAAACGATTTTTCAACTCTTGCACGCTTGCTGTGTCGTGGTTCCTCATTGTTTTGTAGAGTTTCAGTTGTTTTTTCATGAGTTCGCTTGTTCGAATTTATTTCTTTCTTTTCTTTACATGGAAAGACATTTTCAAAGAATACAGCATTCCTTGACTCCATAATTGTGCCTTCATGTATATCAGGATTCGTTGACTTATGCACTAAGAATCGGTATTCACTACTATTGTATGCATAACCAATAAATATGCAGTCAACCATTTTAGACACAATTTTTATTTGTTTTGGCTTAGGTACTTCTACTTTCGCCAAACACCCCCACACTTTGAGGTATTTGTAAGAAGGTTTACGACCTTTCCACTGTTCATATGGTGTTTCGTCTTTTCCTTTGATTGGAATCCGGTTTAGAATGTGTGTTGCTGAGAGAATTGCTTCACCCCACATATTTTGAGGTAAGCCAGAATTTATTAGCAACGCGTTCATCATTTCCTTTAATGTTCAATTTTTGCGTTCTGCAACGCCATTGGATTGAGGTGAGTAAGGGGCCGTCGTTTGATGAATGATGCCCGAAGTTGAGCAAAATTCTTCAAAATGAGCCACATACTCTCCACCTCAATCACTTCGAATCATTTTAATTTTTGAACTTCGTTGATTTTCAACCTCAGTCTTATATTTCTTGAAAGATTCGATCGCTTCATCTTTGCTTTTCAATAAATATACATAACAAAATCTGGTGCAATCATCAATGAATGTTATAAAGTACTTATTTCCACCTCTTGTTTGTACCATTTTTTAGATCACATACATCAGTATGTATTAATTCAAGTGGCGTAGTACTTCTTGTGACATTATGAAATGGAGCTTTAACCATTTTCGCTTCAACACAATTCTCACACTTGTTTTGTGAATTTCTTTTAAACGTAGGTATTACATTGAAATTTGCAAGTCTTTGCAACGTGTTGAAGTTAACATGTTCTAATCGTTCATGCCATAAATCAAAACTTTCAGTCAAGTAAACAGAACGAATATCTTTATTCTTCGCCTCAGGGCGGATAACATTCATTACATTCAATTTGAAGAGACCACTATCTTGGTACCCTTTCCCAACAAATACACCGGATTTTGTTAATACAAATTTATCAGATTCAAAAACCATTCTAAATCCAGCTTTTCTCAAAAGAGAACCCGAAACTAAGTTCTTTCGAATGTCTGGCACATGCAGCACATTCTTGAGCGTCACCTCTTTGCCCGAGGTCATCTTCAACACCACATTTCCTACTCCAGCAACTTCAGACGTTGCGGAGTTTCCCATGAACAAATTTCTATCACCAACGGTGGCATAGGTGGAATACATGTCTTTCTCTGCACACACGTGACTCGTAGAGCCGGTATCGATCCACCATCCTCTTGGATCATCCACCATGTTGGTCTCACTTATAACAGCACTAAGATCAATATCAGAAAGTTCTAAAGGTACATACCTTTCTTGAACCATGTTCACTTGCCTTGGTTTCTGATTTTTGTTGTTTTTCTTTGGTAGTCGGCAGTCCCTTGCCATATGATTCGGTTTGCCACAGTTGTAGCAACTTCCCTGGAATTTCTTCGCTTTCCCCTTTTGCTTTCCATCATGGGGTCGCTTCCTCTTGTGACTCGTACTAGACTCCGCCAGATTTGCTTTGGCCTCGGTTTCCATCAACTTTTTATGTGAGTTGGCCTCGGTATTTCTGTTGTCCTCCTCGATGCGAAGCCTCACAATAAGATCTTCAAGTTTCAACTCCTTACGTTTGTGCTTAAGGTAGTTTTTGAAGTCTTTCCACAGTGGAGGCAATTTCTCAATGATAGACGCGACTTGGAATGGTTCATTGATTTCCATTCCTTCGGCCAATAAGTCATGCAAGATGATTTGTATCTCTTGCACTTGAATCATTATAAGTTTTGAGTCTACCATCTTGATGTCCAGAAATTTGCCAACTACAAACTTTTTTATGCCGGCATCTTCAGTTTTTACTTCTTTTCCAAAGAATCCCATAATTCCTTGGCCGTCTTCACAGAGGAGTAGACACTATAGAGAGTGTCGTCGAGGCCATTCAGAATATAATTCCTGAAGGGAAAATCGATGTGGTTCCATGCATCTATTGCTGTCCTTCTTTGTGTGTCAGAATTGCCTTCAACGACGACGGGGGGATCCTCCTTGAGAAATCTAGACAGATTAAGGGTGGTCAGATAGAACAGCATCTTGTGCTGTCAACGTTTGAAGTCGGCACCAGAAAACTTTGGTGGCTTTTCTCCATGAGCGGGGCGGAAGCGAGCGGAGTGAATGAAACGGTAGACATCTTCAGAATCCGGGAAATACAAAGAATTTCGTCTTGCGATTGTTAGTAAGTTGTATTCTGAATTCTGAAAACTTCAATGTCGGAAGCAATCAACAGCAACGAAAATGATCAACACAGTCGAGGCGAGAGAAACTCTCTATCCGCAAGACGAAATTGCCCGTTCCAAGTGCTAAACGTTAGCGGCAATTGTCTCTAAGATACAACGACTTTCGATCGTGATATAGCAGCACTGCAAATATCACGAACTTCAACGAACGAAAATATGCTTTAACTTTTCTTTTGAGAAAGTGAGGGAGAGATTTTGAGAAATCAAAAATCTGAAATCTACGTTATCAGATGTTTTTGTGTCTGTTTTTGTGTTATAACCACCATATATATAGTCTTATACACGAAACAACACGTTTGAAGGCGTAAGGATGCAACCCATGACAGAAAAATGTCAGAAACAGTCGTGACTGTTCATTCTGCAGAAGGTGCGCTCGGGCGGTAATTTTCTGCCGCGCGAGCGCCCAACTTTAAGCCAACACACTGCCTCGCCATTTTGGTCCAACTCACTGTCTTGCATGTGCGGTAATTTTTAACCGCGCGGGCGCACGTCACTTTGAACTCACTGTCTTGCATGTGTGGTGCTGCGCCCGAGCGGTAAAATACCATAAAATAATAAAATATTATTTTAAATAAATTTTATTCAAAAAGAATAATCGGATCAAAAGACCATACCACGCACGCCGAGCCGACCGGCCGCGCGCGCGCGTGTTTGTTGCATCGACTAGCGTCTTGCCCCTTTACAAAATATCCGGTGCCCTAAGGGCCCAATCCCATAGTACAATGTTGGACTAATTAAGGTGAACAACAAATTGGAGTTGTTCCAATGTGGGCCTACCATTTTTCCATTTTCATCCAATTTATTTCACCAAAATTTTGAATTTTGTAATACTTTGGACAAGGATTTTACAAACAATTTGGGTTAATCAATTCAGACCCTTTCAAGCCCATTTTAATTGTAATTCATTCAATAATACAATTTCCAACACTTACCCCAAGATTCATCAGTCTAGTATTAAACCACAAAATTTTGTCATTTGGATCGTTGTTAAAATATCGGAGTCGACTTGTTCTATTTTTCCTCAACTTGATATTTTGAAATTAATTGGCGTGTTGGTGGGAATGGGGGGCTATTGAATGGCAAAGGGAAAAAACATGAGCATGTTTCTAAGTTGGTACTGAAAGAACAGGGGCTGCAAATTGGTAAAACGGGCATAATGGGAGTATGTATAAGAGATGGATATCAATTCAAGGCAGGTGAAGTAGATTCGTGTCCGGAATAGAATTCCGGCCTAACATGATTAAGCTGGATAAATGCGCATTTGTAAGGAATGAGGTGGATCTTGTGGAATTTCAAGGCTGCATGTTGTTGGAAGGTAGAAAATTATCAGATGTCATCCTTGATCGGTAAACAAGGTGCATATGGAAATTAATTTATGTGGTGAAGAGTTTTGTGACTTATGCCTACATATTAATTATTGAAGTCTACAATCTGCACGGAATAACAACCTTTTGTTTGTTAATATTGGAGACAGAAGACTTTTTGAAAATTCTGAACTTAACAAGAATAGAAGTCCTTTAATGGGAGAATTCAAAGTCCAAGTCATAGCCTTGAGGACAAGGTTAATTTTGAGGAGGGCGGTATCCTTACGGCCCAAATTGTTGTAGGGCCCAAATTTATACATGCTGAGAGATGCAAGCCCAAGAAACCCAAGCCTACGAAGAATCTAGAAACAGGGTAGCGTAGAATAAAGTGTGAGAAGGAGAGAGGGGTGGTGATTCGGTTCTTTTTGTTTGTGGGAGTTAGATTAGCTGGAAGTTTATTCCTTGTACAGAGGGTCACCTCTGGGACCTTTGGTGATTCCAAAATGATAATGTGGACCAATCAGAAGCTGACACATATGCAGTTGGACCAAAAAACACTAAAAATGCAAAGTAAATATACCAAAACCCACACCGGAAAAATTAATGGACCAAAACTTAAAGGAGGTAAAGTTACTGGACCAAAAAACTTATTTTCCTAAAGTTATTTAGTATCTTGTCATTGAATGAATTTTTGGTGGCATAGTTAAATTTTTTTGGAATAATATGTTTTATTATAAAGTTAATTGATAACTATTTTAAAAAAGCAATATAAACTATGACATGTAAAATTAACCGTGCGTGAATTTTTCAAACAGTTCTGAATGATTATCTCCATACTTTCGATTAATTAATATTAATTCGCATTGTATTTCTATATTTCTTGTATAATAAGGACAGACAATAGATAATTTAAGTAGGTAGATATTCTGTAAAACACGTATTTTACATACAAAAATTGGTCCACCTAACATTAATTGATGTTTCATGTATATCAAGATCATTCAAGAGTAGTCTCTTTGGTGTGTCACCAACAATTCTACATGAAGGTGCTCTAATTTAGAATGTAGTAGAGATGATATAGGTTTTACGTTAATAGATTTAACATTATTTACTCAATGAAAACTAATTTCCCAATGATTTTGTGGATTTTTTTTTTGTGACGTGGGAACCCCAGTCCCTACCTTTCGGTGCGCTCCGGGTAAACCCCGGACTAACGCAATAGCCTGCAAACTATGCCAGTGAGGTAAACCACACTAGGCAAGCCCTGTGTGACAGGCTAGTCCAAGAAGGTGCTGGCAAGGAGAATCGAACTCCTGACCTATGGTCAAGAGTTCACCTACTCCACCAACTTGGACACCCCATTGGGGCAATGATTATGTGGATTTTGTTGTTTGATTTGGTGGTGTCCTGGTTTCTTAAAAATCACGGTTCATACATTAGGAACTGGATAAGTAACATTGAACAACATGCTTCTGTTGGAAAATTTGTTATGGACAAATGGATGGTGAATGAGGATTTATGCTCATTGTCCCACATTGATAAAATGTGGGAATAAATTGCACTATATAATGTCAAAGTTTAGACAATGGGTTGGGGCCCCAAGGGGTACCCATGTTTGTTAAAGGGAGCGGACCTAGTCTAGGCTAGGTTCGAACCATTAGCCACACGCGCGCGCCGCCGCCGCCGTCCGTCCGACCGGCTCAGCGTGGGCTGGGCTGGCTTTGACAAAAATTAATTAAATATTTTATTTTGCTTCCGAATCAGTGAAACCATCCAGCTCGAATCAGTGCAACTTTTCGTGTGAACGGGCACGACTTTTGGTCCAAAACCGTGCGTCCGAAAGCTGAACAAGTGCATCTCTTCAGACCGAACCATTGCAACTTTTTGGCCATGCATGCATCGAAGGGGTGCAACCGTCCGAGGTAGCTTTCCAACTTCTATAAATAGATAGCCCCTGCATTCATTCGAACTTACCAATTCACTCATTCTTTCTTCTCTTGTCTTGCATAGAGAGTTCTGATCTCTCTTGTTTCTCTTCATATAAGAGTTTCTTTAAAGCACTTTGTGTTTGAAGTTCTTTGGGTTTGCAGTGCTGCTACTCAAAGTTGTAAAGCGTTCTATCTTGGGAGACACTTTGCACAATCCCGTTAGCACCTAGGCGGGGCAAATTTTGTCTTAAAGAAAAAGAGTTAAACTCTTGGCTCACTGTTTTGATCGTGTGGTTGCAAGTGGTGAAATTTGTCGCTACAAGTTTAAGACAAAATTTTCGTTTCATGGCTACTGATCCATCTGCCAGTATTACGCCCCCACCACCGCCCCCTGTTACGCCACCACCACATGTTATGCCGCCGCCACCTACAGCCCCTGCTTCTACTGCCCATGCCGAGAAACCTGAGAAGTTCTTCGGTACTGACTTCAAAACATGGCAGCAGAAGATGTTGTTTTACCTCACAACACTTCATATTGCGAGGTTTCTGAAGGAAGTCGTTGCTATTCCGGCACCGAATGCTGATACACAAACAAGGTCTTCTTTCGATGCATGGTGTCACAACGAATTCTTGTGCCGAAACTACATACTGAATGGGTTGGAAAATACACTGTATAGTTTATATTCTGCAACCAAGACTGCTAAGGAACTATGGGAATCCTTGGAGAAAAAGTATAAGACCGAGGATGCTGGCACAAAGAAATTTGTAGTCGGAAAGTTTCTTGAGTTCAAAATGGTTGATACCAAGACGGTGATTAGCCAAGTGCAAGAGTTCCAAATCATCATCCATGATATAATGGCCGAAGGGATGATGATCAGTGAGTCCTTCCAAGTTGCTGCTATAATCGAGAAGCTTCCTCCATTATGGAAAGACTTCAAGAATTAGTTAAAGCATAAATGCAAGGAAATGGGGCTCGAGGACTTGATAGTAAGGCTGCGAATTGAGGAAGACAATCGCGAGTCGGAGAACAAAGCTGGTAAGATACCGATGGAAGCGAAGGCAAATTTGGTGGAGCCAAACGCTATGAAGAAAATAAAGCATTTTGGAAAAGATGTGAAGCAAGGGAAGAACAAGAAATGGAAAGGAACATGTTGGAACTGTGGGAAGACGAACCACAAGGCCAAGGATTGTCGCTTACCGAAGAAGGACAATCAATACCAGGCAAATGTGGTCCAACACAAATCTTTGCCTATTGATTTGTCCGAGATAGATCTGTCAGCAGTGATATTTGAGGCTAACATGGTTGATCATCCCAAAGAATGGTTTATCGACACTGGAGCTACGCGACATGTCTGTGCTGACAAGGATCTATTCTCGAAGTATACTCCTATAAGTGGACGAGAGCTCTATATGGGTAACAATGCGACTTCTAAGATCGTTGGATTAGGCAAAGTGGTGATCAAGATGACTTCGGGAAAAGAGCTTACTCTCATCGATGTCCTCCATGTTCCGGACATAAGAAAGAATCTTGTATCAGGGTCTAGACTGGTCAAGGCCGGATTTAGAATAGTGTTTGAAGCCGGCAAAGTTGTAATCATGAAAAATGGACAGTTCCTAGGAAAATGATATATAGAAAAGGGACTGTTCAAAATGAATGTAATGACTGTACTTCGTGATCTTGAAAGTAATAAAGTTAATGCTTTGAATTACTTGGTTAAATGTTCTAATTTATGGCATACTAGATTAGGACATGTTAACTTCAACACTTTGAGAAAACTTGGGAAATTAAATCTTATTCCAAGAACTAAGATTGATTCAAACTACAAAAGTGAAATATGTTTTAAAGCTAAATTAACTAAAGTACCTTTTCACACAGTGGAAAGAAGTACAATACCTCTAGAACTAGTTCACACCGATATTTGTGATTTAAAGTTTGTTCAAACTAGAGGTGGGAAAAAGTACTTTATTACATTCATAGATGATTGCACAAGATTCTGCTATGTGCTTCTTTTAAGAAGCAAAGATGAAGCTCTTGAAGCATTTAAGACCTATAAGAATGAAGTCGAAAATCAATTAGGCAAAAGAATCAAGAAAATTCGTAGTGATAGAGGAGGTGAATATGTTGCTCCATTTGAAGAATTTTGAAATGAATCTGGCATTATTCATCAAACAACTGCTCCTTATTCACCACAATCTAATGGTGTTGCGGAAAGAAAAAACCGTACTCTGAAAGAAATGATGAATGCCATGCTAATAAGTTCTGGACTTCCCCAAAACTTGTGGGGGGAAGCAATACTTTCGGCAAATCATATTCTTAACAAAATTCCACATAAAAAAAAATGAAACTCCTTACGAATTGTGGAAAGTACATAAGCCCTTATACAAATACTTGAAAGTGTGGGGGTGTTTGGCGAAAGTAGAAATACCAAAGCCAAAACAAGTGAAGATTGGACCTAAGACTGTAGATTGCATCTTCATTGGATATGCAAACAACAGTAGTGCATATAGATTCCTAGTGCACAAGTCAGTGATTCCTGATATACATGAAAATACCATTATTGAATCAAGGAATGCTGCATTTTTTGAGAACGTCTTTCCTTGTAACGAAGGAAAAGAAAAAAGATCTTCGAAAAGAGTTCATGAATCCAATAATGAGGAAACTCATGAAAACGAAGAACCAAGGCGTAGTAAGAGAGCTAAAATAGCTAAAACTTTTGGTCCTGATTTTCTTAGTTATGCTATAGAAAATGATCCAAGGACCTTAAGCGAAGTGTTATCTAGTCCTGACGCTCCGCTTTGGAAAGAGGCCATAAAAAGCGAAATAGATTCCATCATGAAAAATCATACTTGGGAGTTAGTAGATCTCCCACCGGGAAGCAAACCTTTAGGATGCAAATGGATCCTAAAAAGAAAATACAAAGCTGATGGATCTGTTGAAAAATACAAAGCAAGGTTAGTGGCCAAAGGATTTAGACAAAAATAAGGGTTGGATTTCTTCGACACTTAATCACCTGTTGCAAGAATAACGTCTATTCGAGTACTTATAGCAATTGCTGCTTTAAATAATCTCGAAATTCATCAAATGGATGTTAAAACGGCCTTTTTAAATGGTGAGTTAGAGGAAGAAATATATATGGCACAACCTGAAGGATTCATTGCTCCCGGTCAAGAAAAGAAAGTGTGTCGACTCATTAAATCATTGTATGGGCTCAAACAAGCTCCGAAACAATGGCACGAAAAGTTTGACAAAACAATGATGTCAAATGGATTCAAGATTAATGAGTGTGATAAATGTGTTTATATAAAAGGCACACATGACTCATATGCAATTGTTTGTCTATATGTAGACGACATGCTCATAATGGGTAGTAATCATGATATCATCATGAAAACTAAGAAAATGTTGACAAAATATTTTGATATGAAAGATATGGGAGAAGCTGACGTTATCTTAGGAATTAAGATTGTAAAAGCGCCTGAAGGAATTATCCTAACACAATCTCATTACATTGAGAAAGTACTTAGGAAATTCAACGCATATGACGTCACACCGTTAAAATCACCCGTGGATTTAAGTTTACATTTATCCAAAAATCGAGGTGAACCCGTATCTCAATAGCAATATGCAAGGATAATTGGGAGTCTAATGTATATTACAAATTGTACTCGTCCTGATATTGCATACTCAATAAATAAATTGAGTAGATTTACAAGTAATCCTAGTAATGATCATTGGAAAGCGTTGGAAAGAGTATTTAAATACTTAAAGTATTCAATGGACTATGGATTACATTATGCAACATATCCTTCCGTACTAGAAGGATACTGTGATGCAAATTGGATATCCGACACTAAAGATTCTAAATCAACAAGTGGATATGTGTTCACCATCGGTGGAGGAGCTGTGTCGTGGAAATCCTCAAAACAAACGTGTATAGCTCGTTCCACAATGGAATCGGAATTCATAGCTTTAGACAAAGCGGGAGAAGAAGCGGAATGGGATTAAAACCTACAAAATTAAAGAATATTCATAGCGGAAACCCAACCTTGTAGATTGGAGATCCCAAGATCTTGGTTCAATGTGAAAATCAAGTTATGAATGTTCGTGTGCACTTAGAACTTCGTTCTCTTCTCATTCCTAGGATAAAAGTGCAACCTGTGCAAGTAGTGAGGTTAAGTTTTAAAACTTTTAATGATTCCTATATTTCTTTAAAAAATAGGGTATGGCAGGATACTCATATAATAGGAGGTCACCTATTTAAGTGTGAAAACGGGCCGCTTCAAAGAAACACTTAAGAATCCAAGATTTTGTCCAGGGCCAAAACGGACAAAACCATGAGAACAAATAAAGTGTGAGAAAAATTATTGTGTGAATACTGTTTTCTTGGTTTACATCAACGGCTGAATAGTTCAAGACATCACGTTCACTAGGCAGCCTAGTAAATCCGATAGTATTTCACTAAGGAAGGTTCAAAGCCGCAAGCTACCTCTTCCCATACAATAATTTTTGTAAGAAACTCTGTTTTAGCATATGCATACATATTCGCATAAATCACATTCATGTGGGGGAATGTTGGAAAATTTGTTATGGACAAATGGATGGTGAATGAGGCTTTATGCTCATTGTCCCACATTGATAAAATATGGGAATAAATTGCACTATATAATGTCAAAGTTTAGACAATGGGTTGGGGCCCCAAGGGGTACCCATGTTTGTTAAAGGGAGCGGACCTAGTCTAGGCTAAGTTCGAACCATTAGCAACGCGCGCCGCCGCCGCCGCCGTCCGTCCGTCCGACCGGCACGGCACAGTCATGGGCGTGGGCTGGGCTGGCTTTGACATAAATATAACTTTTTTGGACAAAAATTAATTAAATATTTTATTTAGCTTCCGAATCAGTGAAACCATCCAGCTCGAATCAGTGCAACTTTTCGTGTGAACGGGCACGACTTTTGGTCCGAAACAGTGCGTCCTTTCGGCTGAACAGGTGCATCTCTTCAGACCGAACCATTGCAACTTTTCGGCCATGCATGCATCGAAGGGGTGCAACCGTCCGAGGCAGCTTTCCAACGTCTATAAATAGATAGCCCCTGCATTCATTCGAACTTACCAATTCACTCATTCTTTCTTCTCTTGTCTTGCATAGAGAGTTCTGATCTCTCTTGTTTCTCTTCATATAAGAGTTTCTTTAAAGCACTTTGTGTTCGAAGTTCTTTGGGTTTGCAGTGCTGCTACTCAAAGTTGTAAAGCGTTCTATCTTGGGAGACACTTTGCACAATCCCGTTAGCACCTAGGCGGGGCAAATTTTTTCTTAAAGAAAAAGAGTTAAACTCTTGGCTCGCTGTTTTGATCGTGTGGTTGCAAGTGGTGAAATTTGTCGCTACAGCTTCTGATAATGTCAACAAGATACTGGTAGGAAACAAAGCATGCAGACATGGATGGAAGCAAAAGGGTAACTTTCCTTGTTCCCCATTTCAGTTTTTACGTACGATCGTACGATTCCAGTAATTTTTCTTGTTCCCAATTTCAGTTAATTTACGTATGATTCCTTGTATGTCGATACTTTTGTATTACATAATAGGGACATAAAAAATCCATTTTAATGGATTCATTTGTCTGTATAAAACAATCCTTCTAAGCAGGAATGAGAAGCATGTTAAGATAACCAATAAAATGATTTCTAAACCTCTCATATTTGAGAATGTACGTTCTGACCCATTTTTTAAACATAAATGACATTTGCAGCTCTCGAGATAGAATTATCTCAATACAACTACAATGTGCTATGAAGTTCTAAGATATGTTAGGATATTTCAGTGAAATAATGAGAGAAGTCAAGATTACCTTGTAAAGGTACAAAACCGTGTTAAAAAAAGAGTGTCTTTCTATTCACTGGACTAATTGTTTAGCCTGGATTTTGTATTTTACCAAACTGATTATTCTATGTCTTTTAGGTTGTACCTACCTCCAAGGGCCAAGCACTCGCTGACGAATATGGGATCCAATTCTTTGAAACTGTAAGCATCCCTATGTCTCCATATATATATTCTTTAAAAAAATGCAGTTAATGAAGATTTAATGAAATTTGTATTGCATGGCTGTAGAGTGCAAAAACAAAGCTCAACGTGGAACAAGTTTTCTTTTCGATAGCAAGAGATATAAAACAAAGGCTTTCAGACAACGACTCCAGAACTGAGGTTAATTTCTTCACTTAAGTTTGATTTAATTCTTAAAATCGCAAGTTAAGAAATTGACAATAAATTTAGCAGAGGGGGGATTTTATGTATTTTTGGAGCAAACTTATATTTTTTAGAAAATATCGCTCGAATTTCAATATTCCTAAATTTTAATTGTATTTTGATTGCATGCAGCAGCCTACAGCGATCAAGATTAATCCGGCAGACCCTTCTGCTGGCACCTGGTCAAGTAGCCCAGAGATCAGCTTGTTGTGGTTCTTGAAACAAATTAAAGAAGATAAAAAGAAGAAGCTATTCTCTCCTCTGAAACATGGCCAGCTTGGGAATGAATAGGTTCTTGTCCATTGAGAATACGGAATTCATTTTCTAGCTTTTCGTTTCATTTAAATGCTCGTTCCTGCTGCGATTTAGTTCATCTGGATTTGTTTATGTTAAAAACAATGGTCCAGTTTTTTTATGTGAGATGTTGCAAAAAAAATAACTAACCATTATATGGCATCGACCAAATCGTTCATCGGACAGTGCATGATTTGTAAAATTCGAAGGGATTGTCAAATGTGGGCTTTCTGTGTTCTCTTACTTTTAGTGTGTTTTAGCACAAATTTGTACCCCTTTAACTATGTTTTACTTGACTTGGATTCAGTTTGAGGATAAGAGACAAATGTTTAACTAATGGTTTATTGGCAAGAGTTGTACATGTGGCTTTAAGAGTAATTCTCTTTGCTAGTTCCTAGTTTTTACCCTAACTGCCTGCGATCTCTTGCTAGAACTCATTCTTAAAATAGTTTCAACTTTTTCAAAAAATAACATCATTGTGTATCCAACAAAATTAAGCTGTTAATTTTTTGAAATTTATTTGAATATAGAGGCAGAGCATAATGGTGTAGACTTTTTTTTTAATGTGATAAAAGCTTGATTCTTGTAATAATGTTTAATTGAACAAATTATATTTGTTACTGAGAAAAGACAAAAAGACATTTAAAATATATCTATTGAAGAGCTATGGTTTTAAACAAGAGGCATGGATCCGTTGAAAACGAAGAATGGATGGTATATAAGCACTAAAAACGTAACCAGGAAGGTGCCGAGGCGCTGGTTGGGCGTGACCCTAGCGCCTGGAGGGCGCCTTAGTGCTAGGGGTTGTCCTGAAACTTCTCTTAAATGATGTTTTGAAGTCCCAAATTTACTTTTAAGGCCTTTAAGGTTTTGAAACCATTTATAAGATGTTTCGTGGAAAGATTTTTAAGTTTTGAAGTTAAAACGGGAAGAAAGACTCACGTGGATCGATTTAGCTATATAGTGCATCTATATATACTTTTCTTCACGAAAGTTATGTTCCTTATGAAAGCATGAAATTTTATGAATGTAAAGGTGATGTGCTCATTTTATTTCAAATAGTATGCATGATTTTCAAGCATGAAAAGTTTTAAAAGAATTAAAGGTTTATGAAAGTTGATGAGGATGCTTTTATGCGAAAGTTATGTAAAGTTATATGATGATGAAGTTTTTTGATAAAGTTTTCTGAAGTTGATGATGAAGTATGACGATGTTATGTTTATGCATGGTAAAATATTTTGATGTTGTATGCGTTTTTGTAGTAGCAGTACTGGATTGGTACTCCGGGAAGAGCCCCGGAGTGGTCCTTCCTAAAGAATGACAGTTTAATGCACATATCGACGACGGTCGGTATGGGATGGTACACATATTGGCTTTGGCTGGTATGAGATGTACCAAATGTTATATGTTTGTTGTATAACGACCGTGATCACATAAACCCAATGTGCTCATAAATAATGGTGGCTATCACAATTGCATATATTTCATCACGCAAAATTAAGAATTTTTATGTCCATAATTTCTTATGCATGATGTTATGTTCTAATTCACAACTATGCATTACGCTTTTATTATGTACTAGTTATGTAGAGTAAGTTTCTTGCTGAGTCTTTAGACTCACTGCGCTTGAATGACACATCTGACGATTTTTTAAATGATTACATTGATGAGTTCCCTGAGGGACATAAAGAGGAGTACCCAAAAGGGCGAGAAAGAGATGCACATGCGCGCTGTCCAAAGAAGCCGTTTTCTTTTTAAATTGAGCATCTTTAAATAATAGCGTTATAGTAAACTTTGGAGCTATGGTTGTAAAAGAAGGAACACAATTTCACTTTTTCTAGCATTTTATGATTATTCTTTGGTGCTCAATTAATTTTTTTAATGAAAATTTATTTATTCTGCATTTTAAGAATTTAAATGAGTGTATGTTCCCGAGTGGCGCCCTCGAGCGTCAAGGACGTCACACATTGTTTTTGATGAAACAACTGCGACTGATATGAAGACTGATTCAACTCAAATGATCAACTGCTTACAAGACATAACTCTGGAAGATGATAGTGAATATTATGTCCAGTTGAGGACACTTCAGTCTCCAGAACCCTATATAGTAGATCAACCAGTTGATCGAGTAGTTGAAACAGTTGATGCACAGATGGCTGAGGAGATTCTGATTGATGCGAATCAAGTCGTGGATGATGCAACTGAAGCTAATCCAATTGATAAACTTCCACCAGTCAATCTAGATTATCCAGACTACAGATAGAAGAAATACCATACACAAACCTTGGTCATAGGTAATCCTTCTGATCCAATCAAGACCAGAGGGCAAATAATCAATCTATTTATGCCTTCACCTTTTATATCTCAAATCAAACCCAAGAAAATTGATGAAGCTCTTACTAATCCAAGCTGGATAGAAGTTATGCAAGAAGAGCTGAATCAATTCACACGTAAAAATATCTAAGACGTAGTCATCAATCAGTTATAGCTACAAGATGGGTGTACAGGAACAAAGCACGACTGGTTGCTCAAGGATTTAGGCAGAAAGAAGGAATTGACTTTGATGAGACCTATGCGCCATTAGCACGCACTACAAGAAAAACGGCAAACGACAACGCTTTTTCCACGTTGTTATTGTCACGAAAAAGCGTTGTCGTAGCCAGTGTTGTGAAAGACCGCGGTCAAAGACAACGCGAAAAAGCGTTGTCGTTTTGAGCAAAGACAACGCATAAAAAGCGTTGTGATATTTGAAAAAGACAACGTTTTTTTTCGCGTTGTTAATGTCACCGAAAAAGCATTGTCGTAGCCAGTGATGTAAAAGACCATGCTCAAAGACAACGCGAAAAAAGCATTGTCGTTTTGGGCAAAGACAACGCATAAAAAGCGTTGTCGTTTCCGGTAAAGACAGCGCATAAAAAGCGTTGTCATTTCATAAAAGCGTTTTCGTTTCTGGTAAAGATAACACATAAAAAAGCGTTGTCTTTTTTAAATAAAAAACAAAAAAAATTAAATCACAAATTTTCAATATTATAAATAACTCAAAATTCAAAAATTTCTAAAATAAAATTTAATATACAATCTTTCAATATTATATATCATTCAAATATAAAAAATAATCTAATTCTAAATTAATGAACACTAGGAAAAAAATATGCATTGATCTTGAAAAACTTTGATTCCTCACTTCAGCACATGTTAGCATCTCAAGCTTTCATAAACGCCGCAACAAACTCTTTTCCTTTAATTGCATCTCCATACTGTAAATTATTAAAAATAAAAGCAAACATAAAACAAATATGAATAGATTAAAATGAAAAGTAAACTTAAACACATATTTATCAGTAAAAGAACATGAACTACGGTAGTGGTACACATAACTTTTCCTATGACAATAACTGCTAAAATAAAGGAGTCGACCATCAAATTAGAAATTAAGGTAAAAATGGTCACATCCAAAATATAATGAAAATAAAATGTATCTCTAGTGTTAAACATAAATTTTACAAACTGTTATATAGTAATATAGCTTTTGTTTTGCCGACATTATAGAGAAGATAGTATTTTCTAAGAGAAAGGTGTTAGATACCATAATTCTTGTCTACCATCATGCACAGAGTTGGCATAAATAATGTTCATGTTGCATCATGCAAATTGGTCACTGACATAAACGTACAGTGGTGCCATGAACAATGTTAAGGAAACCATCGTGCAAACCAGCCTCCATGGCCAATTCTGAAAGGATAATAAAATCCCCTGAAAAAGTAAAAAAGGAAAATATTTGATCAATTATAAACAAAAAACATTCAAAATAATCTTCTCTTAATTTAATATCGGAGATGCGACGACTTGAAGTTGCGTATAGGCTGCGATCCCGCGACAGGAGCGCATCACCTACATATACCCTCATGCAGTAGCCTCTCGCCACCACCATGCCCCAGTCCACCTCGACAAGCCACACTCGAACCCTCCAGCTCCTGCACCCGACGATCACAACCACCACACTTTCATGTATGCTGCCCCATCCAAATACCAATATATTTAACTTCACCACTTGAAAACCCAAGGTCTAAACATATATAGATATTCAATCATACAACTCTAGACAGCCTACAAGCTACAAAAATTAAAATTTACGTACTTACCCACATATGCAGCTGTGCAAATCCCATTCTCTTTCTTTTCTTTTTTTGTTTTGAAAGATTCAGGTCGTACTGAAAAAAAACACACAATAAGTTTATACCAAAAATGACCAATTAAACCATAGTTCATTAGATTAAATGGATAATAAACATACTGGAAATGAACAAATGTATTCATTTGGACCAAAAAAATCACAGGAAACAATTGGATACAACACATTTGAATTAAACTCAAAAACATTATCTAACTTCAAATAATACATACACAAGAGGCAGTGCAAACTTTCATCCATGAAAGATTAATACAACTCAAGTTATGAAATATAAAATAAATTAGATTATGTTTCAAACAAATAATAATAATAATAATAAAGTAGAATATGAGCTAACTTAGCGTGAAAGGTATAGACTCAACAACAAAGAGATTCAAGAAGTTAGAAACAGAGAAAGCTAACCACTCTAATCAAATTACATATTCATTGTTATAATGCATTTTCGCCAGTTAAAATCCACTAAATAAAAAAAAATGCTTTCTTCTATTATCATTTCTGAAAAATTGCATATTCATTGTTATAATTTTTTTTATTATCATAAATCTTTTTTTTTGTTGGTTAGTATAAATTACAAATTGTAAGCCTGCTTACACATTATAAATTTTTTCATATTAACGCACTTAAAATTTTAATTAATTTATTAATGTACATGTACATTTCTAATATAATATAATACAATATAATATAATATTTATCAATATAATTTCTTACTCATATTATTAAATATGTTATTAATTATTTTTTAATGAAAAAAGTAACATTAATGATTTCATTCAAAATAAGGACGCGCTCATAAACAGACATTTTTAACTTCCAAAAACACAGTGATTATTCATTTCTCAAATCTAGAATAAAAAAAATTTGATGCCAAAAAAAAAAATCATTGCTTCCAAACAGCATTCTCAAATGTATTTATACCAAGGAAATTAATAAAGGTTGAGAGATATAGCATAAAGAACATACTCAATATAGGTCATCGGTGCAGGCGTGCAGCATCCCCAACTCGAATTCGAGTCCGTAGCAATCTGGTGTATCCACCAGCTCTGTCTCTGTGGTAGAGAATTTTTCAATTCACTATCACATTCACAGATTAAAAGCAACAAAAAATTAACAGTTTTGACATTCACTTGTCTCGATAAGCCAACTCTGTAAATATCTTGTGAATCACATCATCCCCTCGCACAAAGGCAGCAGCACGCCTAGAAGCACAAAGAGTACCCTGTTATAATTGGGACATCCAAATCAAAAATCAAGAAACCAAACAGCTTATAAAGATGTAAGCAGCATTATGAAATCCATTTATTTTAGTAGACCTGTTAAACCGTAGAAGGTAATAAACATTTCATTTAAATATTTTTTGCTTCTTGCACAGTGCACCAAAAATGTCAAGGATGAAATGTAATCCTTTTCGAATATAAATGAATCTGAGTATATTATAGTTTATGCCACTTATTCTAAAGTGGTGAATTATACTCCAATAATATTTGAAAGGTGGTTTTCACTTTCTGAGGCATGACTCAGACATCCATACTACAAAGCCCTTATATAATTCGTTTGTCAGGCATCTATAATCTAGGAAGGTGGATGATATGATAATATTATATACAAGTTTCTTCATGAATCATGGTTTAGTTTTAGTCTAAGTGAAAACATTCAAAGCTGTATACATCTCAGAAAGCAAAAGCTTTGTCCTTGGAACATGAGAAAGTCAAAAGGAGAACATCATCAATTTAAGTGTATCACAATACATTTCACGCGTACACTTAAATTAGTTAACAAAATTCATACCTCTTTCCAAGTTGTACCATGTTATCTGCAAGCCTCCGGACTTCTTTTGCCTGCAACGAAAGAAGAAGAGATGATTAAACACAGAAAAATGTTAAACCCAAAATAAACTTACGAATTAAATTTCACCCCGAAGAATTTCTTGGCAGATTGTTCATCAACCAGAACAAAGACATAAAAACCAAACCTTTGTTGAATTCACATATTCAATGCTAAAACCTAAAAAATAAAAACTTTAATAACGCAGTGGCTTCAATAGAATGAACAAAGCGCACTCAATCAAGGAAATTGCATTTATTTAAAAATTCTTTTCGGTCTAGTCTATAGTAATAATCTCCCAAGTTTCTCGATAACATGGATCAAAGAGAAAATTTGATGCGAAAACATACAAAAATCCGAGCAAAAAGATCGAATCATTCCATCCCAACAGTTAAACCCCAATAAAACCTTAAACTTAAAAACACGGAAAAATCATCGGAACAGCAGATCAATCACCTTGGCAACGGTGATTTCTATGCGCTCGTGATTCACTAACTGCTACAACATTGTCCTGTGATTACAAGATAAACACCTTCATTTGAAAAATCGGAAATTTCTTTCCAAAAAAAAATTGAATTATTACCTAAGCATTGAGGGAACATTGCATTTATAACCTGGAGTGCAAGGTTCGAATCCTGGGGAGGGCAAAAAATCCCCACCAGGGGGGAGAAGATCATGAGTTCAAGAATGAACTGGGCCAGCCCAGTTCATTACATTTTGCATTGTAGTGCTGATGATAGGCTTGAAACCTAGTAGATGACTCAGTATGCATGTATTATGTGTTGCATTGATTATATGACATGATTTTTATCTGCATATATTATTACATGTTATTATGCTTCACGCATGAGCATCTTGAGCTTATATCCTTGAGATATCCTGTAGTATGGTATTGACCCTATCTTATTAGTGGATGGTTGGACACGTGGACTCGTGTCAGGTCACCGTTATTCCACTGTCGGGTATGGGAGCCACCTCTTGGTGCAAAGGCGCAGAGTGTTGCATACCTAGTTCCCATGTTTGTTCTTGATCAAATATTCTTGACCTTGAGTCTTGGTATCCTTACACTTGCACTCATGCTCAAGTAGTATTTGTATACTCATAGTCTCGTGCTGAGCTTTAGCGCTCACGTCTAGTTATTTTTTTGTTTTTTGGACACCCCTTTCGATGGGGTAATTGCAGGTTGTTCTCCTGGAGATTTGGAGATTAGATGGTGGCCAAGGTAGGATTGCAGGGTTATCTATTATGTTTTTAATTCTTTTGTAATAAGAATAATTCAATTGGGTTGTAATAATTTGGATTTATTTATGGGTTGTATATTCTGCCGGTTCTGGATTTTGTACTATTTTCGCAGTTACTCTGATTATGATTATTTATTGATTAATTGCATACTTAAGTTTTCTAATTAGTAGGTGATCACGGTTCGGGTCACTATATTTATAGGTGATCACGGTTCGGGTCACTAAAAACACTATTAAAATAAAACATCAAGAAATATGGATATCCTCCAAAGTCTTATGATGGCAAGCAAGAAAACAAGTGGAATTCAGAAATTGACTGCCCATAATTTCAGCCAAGAGGATTCAAGACATAAGCTTGTTGTGATGGTTATTTTGCATGATTATTCACTTGGTATTGTTGATCATGAGGGGTTTCAAGATTTTGTTTCTAGCCTCCAAACTTTTTTTAAGATGATCTCAAGAAATACCCCGAAAAAAGACATTTTAAATATTTACAATGAAGAGAAGACCAGGTGCTTCGAATTGTTGGGCAAGCTTAAGTGTCGAATTGCAATCAAAACTAACATGTGACTATCGAACAATACCAAAAAAAATGTTTCATGGTAGTTAATGGGCACTTTATTGATGATTCATGGACACTACAAATTTTTATCTTGAGGTATGATAAATTTTATTTCTAAGTAGTTATATTTTGAAACAAGAAAATATATTTATGATATTATTTTCAGGTTTATATATATTCTGGTGCCACACACAGCTAAGATTTTAGCTGATAAGCTTAGCTTGTTGAGTGCTTTTTGGATTGAAATATTGATTTCAAACTGCCAACAATCACAGTTGATAATTGCACAACCAATGTTGTCATGCTTCATTTTCTCTTCGAGAAGATTGCAAGAAAAGATCTGCTACCACATGAAAAGGTACTTCATGTGCATTATTGTGCTCATATCTTGAATTTGATTATGAAAGACATGTTGGAATAAATAAGTGATTCAATTGAGAAAATACGTGATAGTGTCATATATTGGAGTGATTCATCTATAAGAGTAGAAAAGTTTGAGGAAGATGCACGTTAGTTGCCAATTAATTGCTCAAAAAAATTATCTCTTGATTGTAAAACTCGTTGGAATTCTACTTTTTATGTGAGAAACTGAAATAATTTATTGTGATGTGTTTCCATGATTTAAGTGTTGAGAGAATTAGTACAAGAATATTCCAACTAATGAAATTTGGGAGATTAATGCAATTGAAATTTATGATAAGTTGAAAACTTTTTATGAGGTGACTGGATTGTTCTCTGGTACACTTTATCCCACGTCAAATTTTTATTCACTAAATATTTTTTATATGAAATTACAACTAGATGGGTGAATAGTCCAAAGTTGATGATCCAATGCATGGAAACAAAGATGTTACAAAAGTATAAAAAGTATTGGGATTCTTGCCATATTATGTTGGGGGTTGCTGTTGTTCTAGATCCTAGGTACAAAATGAAACTGGTTGAATTTTACTTTACACAAATTTATGGTTAAAGCAATTCAATGTAGATGAGATTACACAAAATTGTTGTGATTTGTTGGTGGATTACCGATCAAAGACATGAAGTATGGAAAATAGCATGAATTGAGTGCAAGAAGTTCAATGGTTATGAGATCATCATCTTGTCTTTTTGGTCATGATATGAATACCACTTTAAAAAAAGATGACCAATTTGTGAATTTAAGCTCGGATCCTATTTCTTCGATTTCCATAACTTCATACTTGGATATGTATTTGGGAGAAAATGTTTTGCCAAGAACTGAAAAGTTTGATATTTTAAGTTGGTGGAAGACAAATGGAGTTAAATATCCGAACTTACAAAAAATGACAAGAGACAGTTTTGTCATCATGGTTTCATTAGTTGCATCTGAGTAATATTTTAGTAGTGGAATATTGGTTAGGCCTCATCAAATCATCCAGCTACTTTGGAGGCATTGATGTGTTCTCGTCATTGGTTGTGGAATAATATAAAAGTTATTTTTTTAATATAATATTTTATTTATTGCTATGTATTACAAAGTTTACACAGTTTTTTGTTTATTGTTGTCGGTACTTCAACTGCCGATGATTTATCAGATTTTCCAACAATTCTTGACGAGAAAGAAGATGATTATGAGATACATAGTGTCATCACCACGCGACCAAGACGTGTCATCGACGTTGTTTAAATTTGCACAAATTTTAAAAACAACAATACTCATAGTACAATATAAAACAAACCAGTATATTTCATAAATAAACTCCAAAATACTCTCATTAAACTCAAAAATCCAAACGTCTAGTAAAACTTGCGGAAGCGTCTTATAAATTTAAAATAATAAAAATACTAATGATAGAATTCCAAAATTTAAACAAAACTAAAATGAAAGGCTCTTCTTATCACCATCCCCAAACAGATTTCATGTTCCTGATCAAGGTGTCACTCAGCAAGTGGGGGTCGATCGATCATATAAAAATTTAAAACATATATATATATATATATATATATATGATTGAATTTAAAACATAACATAATTAATGTCATAACATATTTTATCATGGCATAGCATAGCATAACATAACTTATCATCATAAAACTTGACTTATCATAACATGACTTGACTTAACTTGACTTGACATGACATGACATGTCACTGGAATTCATCACCTTATTCATTTCTAACTCATCAGTCCCCTATATGCAATCCCTCTAAGGGGTGAGACCGTGGAATGGTTATTGTTACCCACCATATCAGGGCCTTAACTTATCATGGTTCAGAAATTTCCTTTGCACTCTTAATTCAAATCATAACAGTGTCGTAAAAACATTTTTATCAAACATGTAGAAAGTACATAACAAGGATTTCAAATATGAATGATTGAATTTTAAAGCATATATATGATTTTAAAACACGAAGTCCAGCTACCAGATTCTCTACGTGCGAGATCGAACTACCTGAATTGGTGCAGATTTTATCTTTTTTAAAAAATTTAGTCACCTTGCCGAAAGGTCAGATACACATCGAACCGTCGGATCGATATGAAATTTAGTCTAGACATTCATAAGGATGTTATCTAAATTTTGAGCAGTAAAGATCATGTTTGGTGGTCGTTGGTTCATTTTCAAGACCACGAACAGAAGTTACTTCTTTCCCAAGTAGAATCTGTGCCGAATTCTTGAAAAAATCATAGGAATATTTATAGCCATTGGATCGGACTAAAATTAGAACTTGAATATTGATAATATCTTATGCTACAATTCGAACGGTGGAGATCGGATTCTGCTCTCTATAGTGTTGCCAAAGAATTCTGGACATAGTGCTGAATTTTTTAACATAAGAAAATCTCTGTAGCGTTTGACATATCTCTAACCCTAGATTGCTTGAAAATTTAGAGAGAATGTGGGGAAATTCTGAGTGTATTTTCCTTAAGGTCTGAGTCCATATTTATAGGCATCAATAGTAGTTGGGTTCAACTAGGACACTTAGCTTTCAAAGATTGAATAGGATTCTATCTCCAAGATTTGACTCCTTCTAGATCTCTGATAGGCTGATTTATCTTGTACATAATTTATCTTGGTACACAATTAAATAATAATTTAATTTATCTCCTCAAAAATTAAAAGTCTTGATTTCTCTTACAAATTGGGCTTCTTAAAAATCTCGGTTTTTACATCTTCCCCTCCTTATTGGAAGTTTTGCCCTCGAAACTTGGGGTATCTTGATCTTCAAAAAGGTATGGATATTGATCACACATTTTCTCCTCCAATTCCCACGTGGCCTCTCTTGTAGTGTGATTTGACCATTGCACTTTGACATATAAAATGGTCCTTCACCCAAGGACTTGGTCCATGGTATCCACTATTCAAATAGATACATCCTCGTACTTCAGCTCTTCATTCAATTTCCTTCGATCAAGAGTGGTCCTGTTTCCAGAATATGACTTGAGCCGTGAATATACCTTCTTAGTTGTGACACGTTGAATACATTGTGGATCCTTGACTTAGCAGGTGGTAAAGCTAGTCGATAGGCCAAAATTTAAACTTTCTCTGGAATAAGGTCCTATGTGTCAAAAATTCAATTTTCCAGCTCTGTTGAATTGTGTAACTCTTTTCATTGGTGAAATTTTTACATACGCTTTTTCACCAACTTCGAACTTCACTGGCCTCCTTTTCAGGTCACCCCATATTTTTTGTCGATCTTGGGCAGCTTTAAGTCTTTCTTTAATGATTGAAACTTTTCCAACTATCCTTTGGATAAGTTCTGGCCTAATGATAGCCTTTTCCCCTACCTTATCCCAATACAGGGACAATCGCATTTACGTCCATATGGTGCTTCGTATGAAGACATTCCAAGGCTACTATAATATCTATTGTTGTAAGAAAACATAATCAAAGGAAAATGTTTGCTCTAATACCACTTAGATGTCATGCCCTGAAACTGATACATGTCATCGACATTGTTTCAAATTCACAAGAATTATAAAAACAACCAGCCTCGTAGTACAATCTATACCAAACCAGTTTTTTCATAAATAAACTCCAAAATATGTCTTTACAACTCAGAAATCCAAAAATCGAATAAAACTTGCGGAAGAGTCTTATAACTTTCAAATAATCAAAATACTAACGATAAAAATCTAAAATTAACAAAACTAAATCAAAAGTGTCTATGTCAGACAGGATTCTCACAAGAACTCCATGTAGTCGTACAATATTGTCCATATATAGCGTAGCTAACTTCTCCAAGCTATACTTCATGCGTACAGGTAGGAAGTGCGCAGATTTTGTGAGTCTATCTACGATTACCCATATCTTGTTATGTCTCTTCCTTGATTTTGGCAGTCCTACCACAAAATCAATGGAAATATGCTCTCATTCTTATTCTGGAATTTCCAGTTGTTGGAGTAACCCTCCAGGTCGCTGATGTTCAGCTTTAACTTGCTGACATATATGACACTTAGAGACAAACTTTGTGACATCCTTCTTCATTTTGTTCCACCAAAAATTCCATTTTTGATCCCTATACATCTTCGTACTTCAAGGATGTACTGAAAACTTTGAATTATGGAATTTGGACCTCAGTTCTTGCCGAAGATCATTCATGTCTTGTATACACAGTCTTCCTTTTCATCCACATTACTCCTTTGTCATTCACTTGAAATTCTGGGGACTTGCCTTCGTTTACTTGATCTTTAAACTTAGCCAACAATGGATCTTGGTCTTGACTCAATTTGACCATTTCTCGAAGACACGGTTGATCTGATAACAAAGTTATGATATTCTTTCCCATGTTCTTCCGACTCAAAGCGTCAACCACGTTGTTGGCTTTTCTTGGATTTTAACTTATGGTTAGCCCATAGTCCTTTATGAGTTCGTTCCATCGTCTCTGTCATATTCAACTCTTTCTGCATGAACATATACTTGAGACTTTAAAGATCGGTGAAAATCTCACACATGGCATCATAAAGGTAATACCTCCAAATCTTTAATGTGAAACCACGACAACTAACTTGAGGTCGTGATGTAGCACCTAAAATCTAATCTACTAAATCGCATGCATTAAATTAAATAAATATTGTGATTATTATTTTTAAGTTTAATCAATTTAAATTAGTTATTTGAATTATGTGTTAATAAATATTAATTATTTGCTCAAATGATTTTATTGTACTAACTATTTAATTAATGATTGTAATTGTTTAAGTTTATTTATTTAAATGATTTAATTGTAAAACTTAATCATTTTAAAGATTTTAAAGGTATAGGCTTTCCTATTTAAATGATTTAATTGTCCAACTTATTTATTTAAAATAACTTAAGTTTATCGGTTAGTTATTTAAATTATTTTAAATGACTAGCTTATTTATTTAGCTGATTTTGACTGTTCAATTCGTTTTAAAGATTTTTAATCTCACTTATGTATTTATTGAAATGACTTTTAAACATTCATTTAGTTTATTTAAATTATTTTAATCGCTCTGTTTATTATTTAAATATTTTACTTATCACTGTGACATCAAAATATTTAAGTATTGATTTTAATTTCTAAGTTAGCGTTTAAATTCTTTCAGATGTTTATTTGTTTAATTAAGTTAATTATCCTTGAGGTTCTTGAGTTCAGTGGCTTTCGATTTTGGCATGAGGTGACGGTAGATTTTGGCGGTAAAACCCTTAGAGTTTTACAAGAGTTGATATTTGTGAGGAATTGAGGAAAATAAATCATGTTTTTTTATTTTTAAGATTTTTCAGGTGGTCAAAATCGCTTTTATGGCATTTTTGAGTTTATTTCATAATTTTTAAAAAATTAGCATTTTCAAACTCGAACTAGTAAAATTCAATTTTTAATATTTTAATTTTGGGATTTTCAGAATTAGGAATTTTAATAGATGTAAAGTTTAGTAGTGTTAAAGTTGTAATAAAAGAGTAACACTTATATAAGTGTGAGTAGCACTTTTAAATTCCCCCCACACACACACATACTTATAGATACATACACATATACATACACACACTTATACTCATAAATCTAAAATACAACACAAAATAAACCCAAACTCCAAACCCTAGCACCATCACCCTTCTTCTTCTTCTTCTTCTTCTTCTTCTTCTTCTTCAAGGATTTCCCGTCGGCCTCCACCCCCTTTCAATTTCCGATCTCCGCTGCCGCCGCCACCGTAGCACCACCACACTAGCTAGAACTCGCCTTCAAGAACCTTGGGATGTTGTATTTCAAAATTTCCAGCTCCATTTCATCCCATTTCTTGTGCATTTCGAAAGTTAGGCAAGTATAAGGCATTTCCTTTACCACCTTGCAAAGCTATTATGATTTTTGATGTGTTCTTGTGTTGATTGCGAATTTTCCCCAAATTTTCAAGCTAGGGTATCGGTTTTTCTATAGAAATCAGTACGATGGCTTGTATATTTCGAAAACCCTCTTGAATTTGTTGCTAAATTGAGTTGTATGTGTTGTTGGAATTGCAATTTGACAATTTTTTGCATGATTCGAAATTTTAGAATGTTGAGTGCTTGGTTTCTGATTTAATTCAAAAATTGTATGACGTTTTGGTGTTAAAATAAGAAATGTATATTGTATTGGTTAATTCTTGAGGTTTCTTGATCGATTTAAAATTTTCAGCTTGTGTACTTGAGCCGTTTGAGCTCGTTTCTGAAAATTTTGGATGGATTATGTCAGGGGGGCTGCCTAGGCTAGGTTATTGGGACTTGGAAAGTGTTATGGGTGGTTTTTAATGTGGCTAGAAGGCTTGGAAGTGGGCTGCCCGGGTGGTGATGTGAGGCCTTGCGGTTTTGGAGCTTGGTAGTGGGTGTATCGGAAATTAGTTGGTGTGTTGAGTTAGTTTCCGATTGGAGGTCCTGATCCATGAGTTATTTAAGGTCTAAGGGGTGGTGTGGATGTTGTAAGAGTGCTGGAACTTAGTAGGGTGAGTGATGAGGCCAATAGGTTGAATATGGAAGCATAAGCGGGGCTTACGAGTTGACACATTTGGGATTGCTATGAGTGTTAAGGTAGGGGTTATGGTTCGGTTGACCTTGGCAGGTTGGGTGCTGTTCCTAAGTCAATTTCAGGATGTTTTGGTTGTTTCGGTTCGAATTGGGAGCAAATCGGGTTAGTTTTGGCCAAGTTAAGAGCTTGTCAATTTGAGGTCGTTGTGCAGATTTTTTATAAGCTTGGGGGCTTCCCGGAAATCCGTTTAGATCTGGTTGCTCGGGTGGTCTTTCGAGGCTATAACCTGGTCCTTGAGTTAGTTTAGAATTTATAGAGGGTGTCGGTTCAAACGAAAGTCAATTTGGTTAAGGAATGGTAAAGTTATGGAATTTACAGTTTGTATGCTCGGTATGTGACTTGGGTGATTAGTTAGCCTAGGGAAAGCCGCTTAAACATCGTGATTTCCTTGTTTAAATCGTGTTTTCATCCTTGAATTGTGTATAATAAGTTGATATTCCATCTTATGAGTTGAATAAACTTTTGCAAAAGTTGAGGGCTTGGTCTTTGCATTTGCAAGTCAAGCAAGAGTTAAAGTTGAAGTTTGAGTAAAGTTAAAAGTTGGAATGTCAATGAAAGTAAAGTTTTGAATGAAGTGAGTTTATTGTGAAAAGACGTGCAATGTTGGGTCAAGGAATGTCTTGGCTCACTTGCCATTTCAGCCGTGTAGTGTGGGGTCAGGAGATATCTCAGCTCCCCTACCAAATCAGACGTGTAGTGTGAGGTCGGAAGATATCTTGACTCCCCTATACCAAACTAGAGGAAAGGGGCAGTGTGGCATCGGGAGAGATCTCGGCGTCCTTGCATGCATAGTACTGTAGCCATTGATCGATCAAAACAAAGAGGGTCACAATAGAGGATCTAAATTCACAGAGAAAATTTAAAGTTAAAGTTTATGAAAGTTACAGAGAAAAGTTCAATGTAAAGTTTAAGAAAGTTTATGTTTAAGGGTGTGAGTAAAGTTAAAGTTCAAGTGTGAGTAAAGTTCATGTTTAAAAGCGTGAGTTTGAGTAAAATACGTGAGTTCTTTGTATGTCATTTTTTTACAGTTCCAAGTCTCATTTCCTGTTAAAGTTATGAAATTTTATGTTTAAAGGTGTGAGCTCATTGCATGCGACTTTCTTTTTTAGTTCCAAGTCTCACTTCCTTTTTCCTTTAAGACCTTTCCGAGAAAGTTTCAAGGTATTTTATTTACTAGTACTTTACGTATTACGCATGTATTTTAAACCCTCGTTATTCCATGGTTTATACTTTCTGGGCCTTTAGGCTCACTACCTTTGCTTGCTGCAGGTTATACTTTTGTTGAGATCGAGGGGCAGGACTCCACTCGTGGACTGCGATGCAGGCACGATACATTTCTCCGACCTATGCTAGTTTTCCGCATAAGTTATTTAAACTTAAATGTTTTGAAGTATTTATTTTGTTTATTGGGTAAATGTAAATGTAACAACTTCTAGATTTGTTTGTTGGAATGTAAATATCAAATTGTTAAATTTTGGATTTTTGTGATGTCGGATCTATTCCTTCAGGTACTCGTTCATTTTATCGGTCTAGTTTGTCTATGTTGTTGGTTGCATTTTTAGTTTGTTATCTGAGACATGTGGGTTTTAACAGTTACAGAAAGGTCATGTCAAAATTTTTTGAAAAATCCGTATTTTTTTATTTAAGTTTTATTTAAAGTAGAGGTTAGGGTCATTTCAGTTGGTATCAGAGCATGGTTCTGGTTGGGTTTTGCCTACTGCCAGTTGCAAGAAACTCGAAGAAGTCTCGCCCCAAATTCTGTAAGTTTTAATGAATTTTATATGGCAGTCGTAATTGAATTAATACTTTAAATATTTTGATGTCATGTATTTTAAAAATATTTTCAAAATTAGATGTTTAATTTATTTAAATGTGTAGTTCAGTGTTTATTTTTGTTTAAAATTTCTTTTATAAGTTTAAAGTGTACTATTTAAATGTTTATTTTTATAGTATGCGACTTCAAGTTAAGCGGAGTTGGTGTACCAATATTCCTTCAAGTTTTAGATAGTAAGTGGAAGTTATTTGAGTTATTAGGTAGTGTTAACAATTTTTGATGAAATTGTAGGATTTTGTCAAAAAATATTAAACTTGCGCATTAGGAGATATTAACTATTGTGTCATTGCTGTAATTTATTCTCTTATGAATGAATTTTAGTCGAATATAACTAAGTGCATAGTTTGTTTAGAAATTGATAGACGTATGTTTTGTCAGTTAAGTTAATGAATCGAAACTCGTGCGAAGACTTGGGGTACATACCTTGTATTATATTATGGATAGCCTGAGTTTTCTCTTGTTTCAGAGACAAATATAATTTTTGGACAATATTGAATTGGTTACGAATTATCCTTTCGATTGTATGAACTATTATTCCAATCACTATTTTTTTTCTTCTTTTGTGTTCATATCCATTGCATCATATACTTTTGAATATCTAAAATCTCTTTGCACGTTCTTTGTGCATTTATGGATTTGTATGATATCAATCAACATTGTAATATGCTATTTTGACATTGGTTGAAATTTTTAATAAAATCTTGGTCGTATTTCACATTTCTTGAAATATTTCTCCAGTTCTAGAGCCACATGCTCATGTGGGTGAGTTCCATTTTTATTTATTTTATGGCGATCTAGTTATGTGGTGCGGTTGACATCTGAATATGTCTTAGGACCGTATTTTCCTGATTATTGACTTGCGTGGACTTCTCTCTATTGAAGTCACACTGATTGCATTGATTGTGCTTTGATTGTTTGGGCACGATGTCGTTACCCATGGATGAGTGACCACCAGATTTGTTATCTTCTTGGCTCATATTCATCGTTCTTGGAGCCTCCATTATTATTCACTCACCCCTAGAATTTAACGATGAGTGAGTTGTATTCACTTATCCTGATTTTTATCTCCAACTCGTTTGTTTGTACTGCTTGCACTATTTCATTTCGTATTGAGCATCATTACTTGTATGTTTGTTTCCTTTCATGATCCATCATGAAGAGGATTTGGGTGGATTATAGTTTCAATTATAATTTTGATTTTTAGTAAGTGTTTAGACTGCGGGGATTTAGTATTAATACTAGGTAAAATACTAAGTTATCGTTGTGTTTCGAGGAATGACAACTATCAATTATATCTAGTTCTAGCGAGAATAATGCAAGTTAGTGAATTAGTTGAATGAGTTGTTTCATTTTAAACAGGATCGTTAAGAGTAAATAGACGACTTTGTTAAGATAAATGGTTGTGTTAATGACCTGATTAGGATTTGGAGCATATTCGGGAGTGAATATTTCCCGTTTAGAATCGATAAATTGGGTGATCAGTCGCGAGATAGGGAAATTGAGCTGTCCGTAGAGCACTTCTGGGTACTTTACATTTGCAAGCCAAGATTTTGTGAATGTCAACCAGTAGGACTAATGCACCAACTATGGGTATAAAATTATGAATAGAATATTCAGGTAGTTTTTCTGGATGAGCTGTAGTTTTATTTATCGGTGAAATACTAATGTACTGAAGGAACAATAAGGAAGCTTTTACGATCGGGTTACAAACTCTTCGAGGTGCTAATTGTACACTAAGTTCTTGAAATATGAATTCAATTTGTACCATATTTTCATTTGGGAATTTTTGGATTTCCAGACATGCTGTCGAGTTGAACTAGAGGTTTGAGATATTTTTTCATGTGATATGTAAGAATTATTTGGTACTTAGAGACAATCTAATCCCATAAACGGATAATAGCTCATGTTATATTTTGGCTTTAAGAGTAAATAGGGATACTTAGTCATTGTGTTTGAGAAAAAAAAGAGAGTTAAATCCGTTGGAAAAAGTTTAACTAAGAATTGAACTTTTAGTAAAATCAAGTATGCCCAAGAGGCGAAATATAAATTGGTGAATGGATGAATGAGATCTGTTTAGTTAGCCTTTTGGATTCTATATGTTATTGGTTAATATCTTGGAATTGAAAACTATGGATTTTATGGTTATGTTTTCTTTTCAAAGATTAGATTTATTTATTTATAGAAATGGGTCAATCAATCCTAAGTAAGAAGATTCATTCATCCTACTTGAAGATTAGCTGATCTAGAGTCGTTGCTTAAGAAAAATTTTAATCATCAATAGAAGCGTTGTGAGCTGTAGTAACTAAAAAGGGGATTAGCACGATCCAGGATCATCAAGAAAAACTCTGCTAATAAGTGGTGTAGGCCTTTAGAGCTTCAAATTCGTTGTTATGTTGTTCTTGAATCATCGTTTTGTAACACTACTGATTTGGGTATATAGGAAAATTAACTCATTTGTTGGTCCGTATACGATTGTTGAGAAGATTGATATTTTGGCTTATCATCTTGGGTATGCCGCATAGTTTGGTTGTGGAAGTATGGGTCAGATCCATCTCGTATCTTGAGGGCCGATGAGGTAGAATTGTATAGTTCCCTTAGCTATCCTATTTACAAAAGTTTAGTGTTTAGTTGCTAAGTATTTTGGGAACTTGTGGATTTATCAAGAGCTCGAGTTCTAAATTATATTTGTTAAGCTTAATTGGTAAATAGACATTAAGTGTAGTCTCGTTGTGAGGAAGATTTTAATTTATGGTTGTGGCCGACATAAATTATTTATTGGTTTTATGGATTTTATTGCCTGAAGTTGTGACCTAGGATTCAAAGTTATCGAACTAAGGAAAGTATAAGGTATTTTAAGACATTAGGTGGCGAATTAAGAACTCTTAAAGTTACGCTGGAACAGTGATTAGAAATTTCTCTTAGGATATCATCACTTGAGAATAAATTAGAATCGTGAATATATGTTGCAGTAAGAGTTAGTCAGATCTTTGATGATATATATATATATATATCAGTAAGCATCAGAGTGCGCAGCGAAAACTGATTTGGGTCAACTCATGTGAGTGCAAAGTTAGAAAAATTAGTGTTGACCTAGTTTTATGTACCCAGACCTAGTTAATAAGTTATATTTCGAGGACGAAATTCCATTTAAGAAGAGGGGGGGCGGAGATTTTAGTACCTAACATCCAATCTACTAAATCGCATGCATTAAATTAAACAAATATTATAATTATTATTTTAAATTTAATCGATTTAAATTCATTATTTGAATTATGTGTTAATAAAATAGTAATTATTTACTCAAATAATTTTATTGTACTAACTATTTAATTAATGCTTGTAATTATTTAAATGATTTAATTGTGCAACTTAATCATTTTAAAGATTTTAAAGGTATAGGCTTGCCTATTTAAATAATTTTAATTTTCCAACTTATTTATTTAAAATAACATAAGTTTATCGGTTAGTTATTTAAATTATTTTAAATATCTAGCTTATTTATTTAGCTGATTTTGACTGTCCAATTCGTTTTAAATATTTTTAATCCCAATTGTGTATTTATTTAAATGACTTTTAAACATTCATTTAGTTTATTTAAATAATTTTAATCGTTCTGTTTATTATTTAAATATTTTACTTTTTACTGTGACATCAAAATATTTAAGTATTGATTTTAATAATTAAGTTAACGTTTAAATTCTTTCATATGTTTATTTGTTTAATTATTAAGTTAATTATCCTTGAGGTTCTTGAGTTCAGTGGCTTCCGGTTCCGGCATGAGGTGACGGTGGATTTTGCATATAAACCTTAGAGTTTTACAAGAGTTGATATTTGTGAGGAATTGAGGAAAATAAATAAAGTTTTTTTATTTTAAGATTTTTCAGGTGGTCAAAATCGCTTTTATGACATTTTTGAGTTTATTTTATAATTTTTCAAAAATTAGCATTTTTAAACTTGGACTAGTAAAATTCAATTTTTAATATTTTAATTTTTGGATTTTCAAACTTAGGACTTTTAATAGATTTAAAGTTTAGTAGTGTTAAAGTTGTAATAAAAGAGTAGAACTTTTATAAATGTGAGTAACACTTTTAAATCTCTCACACACACAAACACTTATACATACATACACATATACATACAAACAATTATACTCATAAATCTAAAACACAACCCAAAATAAACCCAAACCCCAAACCCTACCCCCATCACCCTTCTTCTTCTTCTTCTTCTTCTTCTTCTTCTTCTTCTTCTTCTTCAAGGATTTCCCGTCGGCCTCCCCCCTTTTCAATTTCCGATAGCTTCCGCCGCCGTAGCACCACCACACCAGCTGGAACTCGCCTTCAAGAACCTTGGGCTGCTGTATTTCGAAATTTCCAGCTCCATTTCAGCCCCTTTATTGTGCATTTCGAAAGTTAGGCAAGTATAAGGAATTTCCTTTACCACCTTGCAAAGTTATTATGATTTTTGATGTGTTTTTGTGTTAATTTTGAATTTTCCCCAAATTTTCAAGCTAGAGTTTTGGTTTTTAATTAGAAATCAGTAGGATGGCTTGTTGACCAACCAAATCGGTATTAAAATAAATTACTGGCAAGCGGACCATGTCAAGTAATAGTATATGGATTAAAGTCCACATGTCGAACCCTCAGAGACTGTTATTTTATAATTAGCAAAATATATTTATTTTTACTTAATCTAGACTAGCGAATAAAAAAAATTATTTCAGGGATGAAGCTAAGAAATAAAATTATAAATAAAATCAATCAAATAAATCGCAGCAATAATTTCAAATTTTAATTTAATGACGAAAAGATTCGATCAAGGACTCACGTAGGTACCAAACAAGTTATGTAACAAGAAGCCGATTTAGGATTCAGACTTAAATCTTAAATTACGATGAATTCTCCTAACTTGTTTAAAGGTCTATTTCTAGAACAATTAAAACAATTCAAATGATGACGGATCAATATTTCATAATTCAAATAAACTTCGAATGCATTTAGATTCGTGAGGATTCAGTTTGCACCTAAAACCGCACAATGAAATTGAATACTATTTCTAGTCAATTTAACCTAGTGTTGATTAATGAAGTGATCTAAATCAATTTCTCTTCTGTCGACTTAAAATTGATTAGCATGCGAGTAAACAATTAGCCAGATTATTCACAAGACAAATTTAAATTCAAAAATCAATAATCATAAAAACAAATCTAAAAAATCCCAATCAACATTCAAGTTTTCTACATAAACTATTTCGGACCAATCACGTATCCTTGACCAAAATAAAACGACTACTCAAAGATTAACATAATTCACAATAAAGTTCTTCAAAAAATAAAAATAAAAATAAAAGAAGAAGAATAGAACTAGATTGAAGATGTAGCCGCCTCCTTCTCCTTCTCCTTTAGAACACGTTCGGTACCCTACATATGATAATAAAAGAGCTATTTAAAGGTCCCAAATCTCCACAAGATAGAATCCTTCTCGACTAAGAATTTTACAAAAATAAAATTCCACCCGCCTTTCTCGCTTGAGCGCATAAATTTGCTCCCGAGCGAGAAATATTATGTCCGCTTAATAATTTCATGCACCCTTTTATGGCTCGAGAGCATTAATGCGTGCTCGATCGAGACATCTTCTGGAATTTTTTCTTCATGTGCCATGCTCGCTCAGGCGCATGAATATGCGCTCGAGCGAGACTTCCTCTGTCTTGATTTTTCCAATTTTTATGAATTTTACTACAAAATAAACTAGGAGAGACATTACGCAGACAAATGCATGAAAAAATACTTAAACTAATTAAAAACATCAACATTAACACATGGATGCATGCAAAGCAATAATGAAACACCACAAAAATATGCATATAAACACACTTATCAACTCCCCCACAATTAAACCTTGCTCGCCCTCGAGAAAGACATGCAAAAATAATATGCAAACACAAACATAAGTAAGGATGAATTATGAACATCACAGCCTCAGAAAAGTTCCAACATCAGCAAATTGAACTCCATAAAAATGCTCTCGATTTTCCAAAATACACTGTCGATTTAACGTGAACGTGTGTGTGTTCCATGCTATTCAAGTTACATGCAACTTCAAAAGAATCTAATCTACAACTGCTTAGCAACCTATGACAACTCAGTGTAAGTGTCACAATCAAGTGCTCCTTCATCCCAACAGTTTATAACAAAATCACAACTCTCTTGAGAAATATTACACACCTTCGGATTTTGCATCTGGTTTTCTTAAGACCCAATAATTATCCGCAAACTTAGCTATAACTATGATATGATTCAAATTTCAATCCCCTCGTCTATAGCCTAGATGGAGCTACAATCCCATTGAACCCCACAAACTTAGCCATGAAAAATTGATTAGGATTTCAATCGCTTCCCAGGCCTGGATGAAATTGTAATTTATTTCAAAAATTTAAAATTTAAAATTCTTAACCCCATTTAATCCACATACTTAGTCAAGAACAAGGTGATTAGGATTTCAATCCCTTGTTCATAACCCGGATGGAGCCAACTTGTTTTCACAAAAAAATTTCATAAGATCATTGGAACTCAAAAGACACTATCAAGATCAACAAACATCTATTTTCGTGCAATGGTCAAGAAGGCACAAACATCATCAATTAAATTGCTACATTTCATCGGTCTAACATGTGTGATTAAAATGATTCACAGTTCAACCTTCAGTTTCTCATGTCTAATCAAGAGCAACAATTTCCACAAAAATTATTTTTACAACAAGTTCATCATCATATGCTATCAATCAGCATCCTACTTATGCAACACAAAACAAACAATAAATGAATGAAACACGATGACATATGACATGCAAACAAACTATATGCATATAACTAAACAATATGATTGTAAAACGCAACAAACACGAAACACAATGATATGAAATGAGCACGAACTATATGCAATTAACATGACTATATGCATACGACATAAATATAACAACCAATGCATAACTAACTTACCCCCTTCACCCTCCATACTTATCCAAAGCATTGCCATCAATGCTTTAGAAACACAAGCAATATGCACAAACAAAGAACTAAACACCGGCAAGATGAAAAAAGAAAAAAAAATGAGACTGGAAAACAAAAACTCCCCTGGTTTATTCGTTGTCATCCTTGTTATTCTCCTCCTCGTCAATTTCTAGTGGAGGCACTTGGAAAGCATGAGGTGGTACAACAAAATGAAATGGAAAAATGGGTGGATAATCCGGTGGTGGTGGATAAATGGAAGCATCCAAACCAAGATGTGTGGTCATTCCTTTGATCATTGCGTCCATAGCCTGAAGATTAGCTATAGACGCCGTCATGTATGCTTGTTGGTGGTGAGAAAAAGCCGACAAATCCTTAACGGTATTCAGCACCGATCTTCGAGGTTGTTTTTGTTTTGCATTGGTATTGCTCAAACTCACTCCACCTCCACGCGGAAATTCCTTATTACACTTATTCACCTTGGTAGTAACATTCGAATGATCAATAGGCTTGAGTGGCTGTAGCCACTCCTCATCGGGACGCACCAACACTCCAACTTGCATACTGAGTTCGGAGATGATCAACAAAAAGAACAAGCCGATGGAAGGAGTGTAAGTGGAACGCCGAATCTCGGAGTGAATGACCCGACCCACATTAATCGGCCAACCCATATCTAATGTATAAAGGATAATGGAATGATCATCATGCACATCACTAGTATGGGATACCAACATCAGTCGTCGGCAAGAAAATATGTACCAAATGGTCGGGTCAAGCTGGAGAAATTTTTCCGGGAAGTGCTGATATGAATTCGAATCATGCCACATATCCCCCTTGTAGCAGAGCTGGGAAATAATCTCGTCGTAATCGGGATCTAGCTCAAACTTTGATATAAAGTATCATCCACCACCGGGGTTTCAAGCAACTTATTAATAATGTTTTCATAAAACGACACAATTTTTCCCCTAACAAACGCTTTTCCATCCTCTCTTTCCACAACATTAGCATAAATTCCCGGACAAGTGGGATAACAACATCTTTTGGGTTAGAACAAAAGTTTGCCCAATAATGCTCAAGAACATCAACACCAACAGCACATTCACTTTGATGGGATAATTCTAAACCACGCTCGACAATAGGATTACGATTGAGTTTAGCATGATCGTACCTCTCTTTAGCCGTTGGAGAGACAAATTTTCCGGCCATTCCAGAAGAAGAAGAAGCGTCGGCCGATAATTGAGACGAATGTCAGATACTGCGGGCTCTTTTTGGCGGCATAATTAATTGAAATTGGAATTCTAGCAAGAAAGATCGGCAACCGATGAATTGTGGGGAGTAGTGTGGCCGATGAGAACAGAGGTACGGCAACCTGTGGCTGGTGATAATAGAGGTGTGACAGGTGGTGAATAGAGGTGAAGAAGGATGCAGTGAGCAAGGTGAAGGGCTTCGAGTGGGTTTGCTATGGTGGATTAAGTGGCGGCGATATGGGTGAGCAGGGCCGGTGGCTGGGCGACGATGGTGATTGCTGCAAAAAGTGGAACAAACTATAGATGAGAGAAGGGGAGAAAGGGGGCGCATGCTACAAATTAGGTAAATATTAGAATGAGAAAGGAAAAAACAAAATCTGCAATATTATCTCAGATCTGCTCTATCTCGAGTGCATACAAGAAACATTTTCAAAAATTTTTTGTAAAATAGAGCAGGTCTCGCTCGGGCGCATGAATGTGTGCCTGAGCGAGAAAATTTTCCAACCAAAAATAATTGAAAACCAAAATACCTCTCGCTCGAGCACATAAAGATGCGCTCGAGCGAGACTTAACATTTGTCAAAAGTTAAAAAAACAAAAAAATAAATTGAAGCAAGAATGAATTAACAAGTAAAGAAAAATGAAAGAAAAGAGCACTGGGTTGCCTCCTATTCAACACTAAATTTATAGTCTATAGCCCGACTGTATGTCCATTTTATTTTTTCGGGTCCTGAAAATCGACAGTATTCTGTGTTTTATCCACATGTCCACCCCGATAAATTTTCACTCTTTGACCACTAACCTTGAATGCCCCAGTTGCAGGACTAAAAATTTTCACTGTACCATATGGAAGCACTTGCTTAATAGTAAACAATCCTGACCATCTCGAGTGCAGCTTACTTGGCATGAGCTTCAAACGTGAGTTATATAATAAAACTATTTGTCCTACCTCAAACTCACGTGAAACGATGCGTTGATCATGCCATATTTTGATTTTCTCTTTGTAAATCCTGGCATTCTCATATGCATCCAACCTTATCTCTTCAAGCTCATTTAATTGCAGCATCCTCCCCTCACCTGTAGCATTAAGATCAAAATTAAGAAATTTAGTAGCCCATAATGCGTTATGCTTAAGTTCAACGGGAAGATGACACGTTTTTTCATACAACAACCTAAAGGGAGAAGTGCCTATAGGTCTTAAACGCAGTGCGATAAGCCCAAAGCGCATCATATAATTTATTGGATCACTCTTTCCTATTGAAATTCACAGTTTTTCCAATATTCTTTTCAATTTCCTATTCGATATTTCAACTTGCCCACTCATCTGGGGATGATAAGTTGTTGTCACCTTGTCAGTAACCATATATTTATTTAATAGTGTGTCAAATTGGTGATTGCAAAAATGGGTTCCTCCATCACTGATAATGACTCTAGATGTACCATATCTAGCAAAAATAATTTTTTTCAAAAATTTGACAACCACCCTAGAGTCATTTGTTCGACAAGATAATGCTTCAACCCACTTAGACACATAATCAACCGCTACCAAAATGTATTTATGCCCTTCAGATGCAGGAAACAACCCCAAGAAATCAATGCCCCAAACATAAAAAACTTCACATACAAGTATATTATTTAAGGGCATCTCATGTCTCGTAGAAATATTCACAACTCTTTGACATGCATCGCACGCAATCACATAGGAGTAAGCATCTTTAAAAAATGAGGGCCAATAAAATCCCGAATGTAGCACTTTAGCAGTGGTTCTACCCACGCCGAAATGACCTCCAGTTGGGCCTGTGTGACAGTGTGAGAGTATAGAGCTTACCTATTTTGCTTGGATACATCTACGAATTATACCATCTATACAGATCTTAAAAAGAAAAGGGTCTTCCCACAAAAAATATTTCAACTCAAAGAAAATTTTCTTTTTCTGTTGATAATTCATGTATGGGAGAAGAAACTTACTTGATAGGTAGTTGACGATATCTGCATATCATGTTAAATTCGTTACCTCTAAAATATGTTCATCTGGGAATTCATCATGAATCATTTGCGTTTCCGTTCCTTGATTCTCCAGTCGAGATAGATGATTCGCTACTTGATTCTCCGAGCCTTTCCAGTCAACATTTTCTAAATAAAATTCTTGTAAAAGTAATACCCAATGAATTAACCTGGATTTAGCATCCTTTTTGCTCATCAAGTATTTCAGCAGAGTGGTCATTGTGGACAACTTTACTTCCCACCAAATAGGATCTGAATTTGTCCAATGCAAACACGACGACAAAAAGTTCCTTTTCTGTTGTGGCATAGTTCAGTTGGGAGGCTGATAGTGTGATGCTGGCGTAATAAATCACATGAATAACTTTGTCCCTTTTCTGCCAAAGGACGGCCCCCAACGCTGTGTCACTGGCATCGCACATAAGCTCAAAAGGAAGACTCCAGTCTGGTGCTACGATCACAGGTGCACTAGTCAACTTCTGCTTCAATATTTTAAAAGACTGTAAATACTCAGCAGAAATATTAACGGCACCTCCTTTATCAATAAATTAATCAGGGGTTTTGCAATAGAAAAAAAATATTTGATAAATCTCCTATAGAAACCAGCATGAACTAGAAAACATCTTATCCCTTTCAAGTTCGTGGGAGGTGGAAGTTTTTCAATTACTTCTGGTTTCGCCCGATTCACCTCCACACCTTTTTCTAACATCTTATGTCCTAAAACAATTCCTTCTCTTACCATGAAATGACATTTCTCCCAATTTATCATAAGATTACTCTCCTCACACATCTGCAACATTTTTCCATGTTAGTTAAACAATCATAAAAAAAACCAATCACAGAAAAATCATCCATGAACACTTAAAAAAACTTTTCTACCATATAATGAAAAATGGCTATCATGCAGCGCTAAAAAGTAGCAGGGGCATTACACAGACCAAACGACATCCGTTTATATGCAAAATTACCATATGGACAAGTAAAAATGGTTTTGTGTTGGTCCTCAGGTGCTATGGGAATTTGCATATAACCCAAATAGCCGTCTAAAAAACAATAAAAAGCATTCACAGACAGCCTCTCAACCATCTGATCAATAAAGGAGAGGGGGAAATAATCTTTACGAGTGGCGTCATGAAATTTCCTATAATCAATGCATACTCACCATCCCGTAACAATTCTAGTATGGATCAATTCATTATTCTCATTTTCAATAACAGTTATCCCTCCCTTTTTAGGCACTACTTGAATTGAACTCACTCATTCACTATCAGAGATAGGATAGATAATACCTACATCGAGAAGTTTGATCACTTCTTTTTTCACTATCTCTTGCATTGCTGGTTTAAGTCGCCTTTGTGGTTGAGTGGAGGTCTTGTGCTCCGCCTCCATAAGTATCTTATGCATGCATATGGATGGGCTAATTCCTTTTATGTCCGCAAGGCTCCATCCAATTGCTCTTATATTCTCTCTGATCACTCGCAGCAGTTTTTCTTCCTCGCACCCTGTCAAAGAAGACGAATAGATTATTGGCAGTTTATCATTCTTTAATAAATATAAATATTTTAAATGAGAAGGGAGTAGTTTGAGTTCAAGCGTAGGGGGCTCCTCGGTTGATGGCTTCAATGGTTTTGGGATGTGTCCAAGCTCCCCTATCTTGGAATTGATGGATCTTTCAATGGGTGTCATTCCATCCAAATATCTCGCAACCTCATGAACTTCCTCGCTGCCATGTTCCTCAATCATTGTTCCTGTCAAACAGATTTCTAATGGATCCACGGATAACTACTCCTACAAAGAACACTCAACCAATTCATCAGTAATATCAACTCTGAAACAATCATAATTGTCCGCAGGATAACGAAGGCCTTGAAACACATTAAAAATCACACTTTCATCATTCATGCGCAAAATAAACTCTCCCTTATGCACATCAATTAAAGCTTTTCCAGTGGCCAAAAATGGTCTACCTAAAATAAGAGGTATCTTCCTCTTCCATATCAAGCACAACAAAATCTAATGGAAAAATAAACTTATCAACCTTCACCAACACATTCTCCACAATCCCCCTAGGGTATTTTATAGATCTATTAGCCAATTGAAGGAAAATTGTGGTTGGCCTCACTTATCCAATACCAAGCTTTTGAAAACATGAATAAGACATAAGATTTATACTCGCACCAAAATCACACAAAGCATTACTAAAAAATATTTTCCAATAGCGCAAGGAATTGAAAAGCTACCGGGATCCTTAAGTTTCAGAGGGAGTTTATTTTGTAAAATAGCAGAGCATTCCTCCGACAACTTCACAGTTTCAAAATCCACTAACTTCCTCTTGTTAGACAAAATCTCTATCAAAAATTTTGCATAACTAGGCATTTGAGCCAAAGCATATGCAAATGAAATGTTAATGTGGAGTTTCTTGAAAATTTCTAAAAATTTGGCAAATTGATTATCCAATTGTAGTTGCTTTGCTCACTAGGGGAAGGGAAGTTTACTCAAATCAATATTATCATTATTAGTTAGGTTATAAGACTTACCTTTCTTGCCCTTAGGTGACGATTCCACATGTTTTGTCACATCCTCCACCCTTTTTTCACTGACAGGCTCCATTGATTCTTCTTCATCAACAGTCTTCTTCTTTGTCTCCACTTGCGATCTGGTGACTGCCAAAATAGCATTTACATCTCTTGGATTCTTTTCAGTGTTGCTAGGCAACGGAGTTGGCCTAGTTGAAAGTTTTGTTGCTATCTGGCTCATTTGTGTCTCCAAATTTTGCAACATCTCCTCTTGATTTTGCAAGCGAGTCTCACTACCTGCTACATATTTCATCATGATCTCTTCAAAAGTTGCCTTCTTCTAAACTGGATTTGAAGTATTGGCGGTGGGATCTGCAGATTTTCATGAAAAATTCGGATGATTTTTCCATCCAGGATTGTAAGTGTTTCTATAAGGATTTTATGGTTGTTTCCCTTGATTTCCCATGAATTTTGATGCATCAACTTCAAACACTTGCTGCTCCTCGAGCTTTTGTACTTGTATCTGATTAGTTGGAGATGTCTGCATAATCGCCATTTGATGTGTAAGAGCATTAATCTTAGAATTCAACGCTTTCAGTGCATCGACTTCTAGAATTCTAGCTTTTTTCTCTTTTTTCACATCCGGCCATCCTACATTGCTTTCATCCATGTTACCAATGATCTCCTAAGATTCTGCTGGCATCTTCCTGAACAGGCATCCATTAACAGCGTCTTCTAATATGGATCGAACCGATTGATCGGCTCTATTGTAGAATGCCTGAGTCTGTTGGCTCTGAGTGAGATTAAGCTGAGGACACATCCTCAACATCTTCTTAAATCTGGTTCATACTGTATGAAGAGACTCTCCCTCCTTTTTCTTGAATGAGATAATGTCAGAAAATAGCTTTGACATCTTCGTAGGAGGGAAATACTTGTTCAAAAAAGTTTGAACAAGCTGGTTCCAAGTAGTAATAGAACCCGCTGGCAGATCATCCAACCATTCCAAAGCCTCGCCTTGTAGAGAGAATGAGAATAATCGCAGTCGCACTGCATCAGATGTTACCCCATTGAACTTGAAGGTGTCACAAATAGACAAAAAACGCTCCAGATGAGCGTAGGGGTCTTCCACAGATGTTCCCGCGAAGCGAGCTTGCAGCTGAATCATATGTATGATAGAAGGCTCAAATTCAAAAGTGTTCGCCTCAACAGCAGCGCGAACTATGCTAGATCCATAGCCTTCCAGTGTTGGACGGATGAGATCAAGAACAGTTCTGTTGTCCTCCATCTCTTGTTCTGGTTCAAATTCTGACTTAAGCTCTAGATTTATAATTCTCCTCGCTTTCCGAATCCAGCTGAGCGTGCTTTCGATCTCCAAATCAAGCGGTATGAGATCCTTGGATGGTTGAGTGCTATGTATGCACAACAGATAGTACCTGAAAAGCAAGAGAATAAATTTAGAATTTAAATAAAGTAAAAATAAAGTCTAATCTCAAGTGAAATTAAAATTTCGATATCAAACAGTCCCCGGCAACGGTGCCATGAACCAAATTGGTATTAAAATAAATTACTAGCAAGCAATCCAGGTCAAGTAATAGTATATGGATTAAATTCATGATGTCAAACCCTCAGACACTGTTATTTTGTAATTACCAAAATATATGTTTTTCTACTTAATCTTGACTAGCGAATAAAAAAAATGATTTCAGGATTGTAGCTAAGAAATGAAATTGTAAATAAAATCAATCAAATAAATCGCAGCAATAATTTCAAATTGTAATTTAATGACGAAAAGATTCGATCAAGGACTCACGTAGGTACCAAACAAGTTAGGCAACAAGAAGCCGATTTAGGATTCAAATTTAATTCTTAAATTACGGTGAATTCTCCTAACTTGTTTAAAGTTCTATTTCTAGAACAATTAAACCTATTCAAATGATGACGGATCAATCTTTCATAATTCAAATAAACTTCGAATGCATTTAGATTACTGAGAATTCAATTTGCACCTAAAACCGCACAATGAAATCAAATACTATTTCAACTCAATTTAACTTTGTGTTCATTGATGAAGTGATCAATCAATTCATCCTTTGTCGACTTAAAATCGATTAACATACAAGTAAAAAATTGGCCAGATTATTCACAAGACAAATTTAAATTCAAAAATCAATAATCATAAAACCAAATCTAAAAAATCCCAATCAACATTCAATTTTTCTACATAAACTTGTTCAGCCCAATCACATTTCCTTGACCAAAATAAAACGACTACTTAAAGTTTAACATAATTCACAATAAAGTTCTTCAAAAAATAAAAATAAAAATAAAAGAAGAAGAATAGAACTAGATTGAAGATGTAGTCGCCTCCTTCTCCTTTAGAACACGTTCGGTACCCTACATATGATAATAAAAGAGCTATTTAAAGGTCCAGCATCTCCACAAGATAGAATCCTTCTCGACTAAGAATTTTTCAAAAATAAAATTACACCCGCCTTTCTCGCTCGAGCGCATAAATGAGTGCCCGAGCGAGAGATCCTCTATCTGCATAATAATTTCCTGCACGCTTTTCTCGCTCGAGCACATGAATGTGTGCTCGAGCGAGACATCTTCTGGAATTTTTTCTTCATGTGCCATGCTCGCTCGGGCGCATGAACATGCGCTCGAGCGAGACTTCCTTTGTCTCGATATTTCCACTTTTTATGAATTTTCCTACAAAATAAATCAGGAGAGACATTATGCAGTCAAATGCATAAAAAAAATACTTAAACTAATTATAAACATTGACATTAACACATGGATTCATGCAAAACAATAATGAAACACCACAAAAATATGCATATAAAACACACTTATCACTTGTATATTCAAAATCCCTCTTGAATTTGTTGCTAAATTGAGTTGTATGTGTTGCTGGAATTGAGATTTGGCAAGCTTTTTGCATGATTCGAAATTTCAGAATGTTGAGTGCTTGGTTTCTGATTTAATTCAAAAATTGGATGACATTTTGGTGTTAAAATGAGCAATGTATCATGTATTGGTTAATTCTTGAGGTTTCTTGATCGATTTAAAAATTTCAGCTTGTGTTCTTGAGCCTTTTGAGCTCGTTTCTGAAAATTTTGGATGGATGATGTTAGGAGGCTGCCTAGGCTATGTTAATGGGACTTTGAAGGTGTTCTGAGAGGTGTTGAATGTGGCTAGAAGGCGTGGAAGTGGGCTGCTCGGGTGGTGATGTGAGGCCTTGCAATTTTGGAGCTTGGTAGTAAGTGTATCGGCAATCGGTTGGTGTGTTGAGTTAGTTTCTGGTTGGAGGTCCTGATCCATGAGTTATTTAAGGTCTAAGGGGTGGTGTGGATGTTGTAAGAGGTCTGGAACTTAATAGGGTGAGTGATGAAGCCAATAGGTTGAAGATGGAAGCATAGGCGGGGCTTTCGAGTGGACACTTTTGGGATTTTTGTGAGTGTTGAGGGAATGGGTTATGGTTCGGTTGACCTGGGCAGGTTGGGGGCTGGTTCTAAGTAAATTCACGATGTTTTGGTAGTGTCGGTTTGAATTGGGAGCGAATTGGGTTAGTTTTGGCCAAGTTAGGAGCTTGTCAATTTGAGATGGTTGTGCAGATTTTTGATAAGCTTGGGGGCTGCTCGGAAATCAGTTTTCGATCGGGTTTTCTCTGGTGGTCTTTGGATCCTATAACCTGGTCTTTGGGTTATTTTAGAATGTATAGATGGTGTCAGTTCAAACAAAAGTCTATTTGGTTAAGTAATGGTAAAGTTATGAAATTTACTGTTTGAATGCTCGGTGTGTTACTTGGGTGATTAGTTAGCCTAGGGGCAGCCGCTTAAACATCGTGATTTCCTTGTTTAAATCGTGTTTTCATCCATGAATTGTGTATAATAGGTTGATGTTCCATCTTATGACTTGAATAAAGTTTTGCAAAATTTGAGGTCTTGGTCTTTGCGTTTGCAAGTCAAGCAAGAGTTAAAGTTGAAGTTTGAGTAAAGTTAAAAGTTTGAATGTCAATGAAAGTAAAGTTTTGAATAAAGTGAGTTTATTGTGACAAGACGTGCAATGTTGGGTCAGGGATGCCTTGGCTTACTTGCCATTTCAGATGGGTAGTATGGGGTCGGGAGACATCTTGTCTCCCCTACCAAATTAGACGTGTAGTGTATGGTCAGAGACATCCTGGCTCCCCTACCAAATCAGACGTGTAGTGTGGGATCGAGAGATATCTCGGCTCCCCCACCAAAACAAAGGAAAGTGGCAATATGGCATCGGGAGAGATCTCGGCGTCTTTGCGGGCATAGTACTGTAGCCATTGATCGATCAAAAAAAAAATGGTCACATTCGAGGATCTGAATTTACAGAGGAAAGTTAAAGTTAAAGTTTATGAAAGTTACAGAGGAAAGTTCAATGTACAGTTTAAGAAAGTTTATGTTTAAGGGTGTGAGTAAAGTTAAAGTTCAAGTGTGAGTAAAGTTCATGTTTAAAAGCGTGAGTTTGAGTAAAGTTGCGTGAGTTCTTTTTATATGATTTATTTACAGTTCCAAGTCTCATTTCTCATTAAAGTTATGAAATTTTATGTTTAAAGGCGTGAGTTCATTGCATGCGACTTTCCTTTTTAGTTCCAAGTCTCACTTCCTTTTTCCTTTAAGACCCTTCCGAGAAAGTTTCAAGGAATTTATTTCGCATGTATTTTAAACCCTCGTTGTTCCATGGTTTATAATTGCTGGGCCTTTAGGCTCACTACCTTTTCTTGGTGCAGGTAAGATTTTTGTTGAGATCGAGAGGCACAACTCTTGAGTGGACTGCAATTCGGGCATGACACATCCCTTTGACCTATGCTAATCTTTCGCAGAAGTTATTTAAGCTTAAATGTTTTGAATTCTTTTATTATTTTTATTGGGTAAATGTAAATGTAATAACTTCTAGATTTGTTCGTTGGCATGTAAATATCAAATTGTTAAACTTTGGATGTTTGTGATGTCGGATCTATTCCTTCAGGTACTCGTTCATTTTATCGGTCATGTCGAAAGTTTTTGAAAAATCCGCATTTTTTATTTAAGTTTTATTTAAATTAGAGGTTAGGGTCGTTTCACATGAGTTGGGTTGTTTTTCTCATAGGGTTTCAGTTGCCTCGATGCATAGGTAATTACTCATTCTTCTTGCATGAACACACACCCTAAACCTTCTTTCAAAGCATCACTATAGATTGCAAAATCTTTGCTTTCATCAGGTAACACTAGCACCAGTTGTAACGCCCCGTTTTTCTCTTAATTGAATTTATTTGAGTTAATCATAGATTACAGAGTTCTCGAGCCGGTTTGATTTTGATCAGGGTCCTTTTTGCAAAAATTGGATTTTTCAGGGACTAAAACGCAATTATCGGTTTTTATAGATATTTATAAGGCTTTTGGACCCATTCTCTTCTCCATCACCTTCCTCTTCACGCCTCCCTCCTCCATTGTTGAAGAAATCGATTCTTCAAGCTTCCAGATTTCATCCCGAGCTCGATCCGGCCGTTGGAATTTATTTCTGAAGGCAGATTATCGATCACTGCAGTGAGAGCTCTGTTATATTGTAAGTTCTTCTACGATCGGATACATTCTAGTTTTTGAATGTTGTTAGAATCGTTCGAGATTCGAGTATGTTGTTCTAGACAGAGTTCTGATCGTTTATTATCTGTCGGTTTTGAATTAGAGCGACGTTCGGATTTGTTATGATTTTTGGAAGCCATTTTCGAAAATGTGGATTTTTAGATTGATGGGTTTGCTTTGTTATTGTTGTTTTGGGCATTGATATGAGTTGATATCGGTATTGAACTGATGTCTGCATTTCCGGTTTGTTCAGTTTATAGCCGTTATGCCGTCGGTTTGAGTTTTGGGTTTTCGAATCGTTTTTGTATTGATTGAAGTCTTGGTGTGTGAGTGGTCGTGGTTGTTGATCAACTCTTGAATTCTTACAGATTCGTTGGAGTTTGTCGAGCCCTGTGTTAGCAGCATTGTTCGTCGAGAGTTGGACGAAGAACGGTATAAAGAGTTTTCCTTGAACCGTTGCCTTGTTGTTGTTAGATTGTGTAGTTGTTTATACAATCTCTTTTGTAGCTTATCCAGAGTTGGAGCTACTGCATTGAAAGGTAAAAGCAGTCATCGCAGCGGGATAGCATACTCGGGACTGTGGTTCTCGAGTTTTCCCTTTTGAAATCAAGTACTTGCATCTACACTTGTTCTAGCATGAGGAACTTGTGTTTTGTTTGATTGTTTTGGCTTATGTTTTATGTTTCTGTTATGCATTCATCTTGAGCCAATCTTGTTTTCAGCGGGCAGAACCGCCCTTTTTGTTTAGACGTTTGGGAACTATGATTGAGTGGCCCAGGTCGTAGTCGTTTCTTCTGGTGCTAGCATACTCATTATAGTTGCTCAAAGTCTAGAGGAGTGAGATACGTGGCACCACCTCGATTGGGAGAGTCGGTGAGTTGTTACGTGATCTTACCCTCGGGATCCCAAAGGCACAGCTGCAATCCCTCGTTATCAGATTTAATATCCCTGTTTAAAGACATGCATTCATTACGATGTTATTGATTTTGTTATTGTATTGAAAGCATGTTTGTTACTTGTATTACTTGTTATGTTGCTTTTACTGGGAATGTCGTTCTCACCGGTTATCCGGCTGTTGCTTTGTTTTGTATGTGTACTTGGCAACAGGTGGGGCAGGAACAAGTCAGAAGAGGCATGGTTAGCTTCGAGGGCAAGTAGTAGAAGTGAGACTCGGTTTAGAAGTCGAATTAGCATGTTTATCTAGTTTAAGATTGGAGCATGTTAGAACTCGAACTTGATATGTTTTGTATTCGAACTCGATTTGTATTTTGGATTTTGAAACTTAGAATGGATGCATGTTCTACTCTTTCTTGTAATTGAATACTTCGTTGTTGAAAAAGTATTAGTTGGATCATGTCGGAGCCTTTCCAGGTGTTGGATTGCACTTTTGGAGCCTTATTTTGAGCTAAAACAGCAGGCCATGCGCGCCCACGCCTGGTGAGGAGCGCCCGCGCGTTCTGCTCCCTTTCTCGGAGGCCCGGGCAGGTCTGTATGCGCGCCCGTGCCTCGGGTGGCGCGCCCGCGCGTCACCCTGTGTAAAAAAAAAAAAAAAAACCTTTCTTTTAATCTTAGATCTTGTATGCGTAATTATTGTTTATTCTGAGATTAGATTATTAGAATCGAGGTCTCACATTAAGTGGTATTAGAGAGTTAAGATTCTTGGTCGAACTAGAGTGAGCGGGGTAGATTGAGTCTGTGTGCAATGACTCCTCGCATGTGTTTGAATTATTTAATTGTGTACTTAATTCCATGCGAGCATGCTTTATTGTTTGAGCATTATTTGAATTACATGGTTGTGTGATTTAAATTAATAAAGCATGATCTACTTGAGATATAACTGTTTCTGTTCTCGACTGGTATTCGGTATTCCAAGCGGTTGTAAGGGCACTGACGGTAGCAATTGAGATATCTCGTGTGCTAACCTTTGATTATCAGATGGGTCCTCATCGAGTGATAAACAGAAACACACCACCAGTTATCCCTGCGACTGAGCAAGCTAGCACTGAGGTTGATCAGTTGGATGCTTCAGCGACTCCTATGGAAACCTTGTTGAAGAGGTTTCAGTCGTTCAATCCGCCATTGTTGATGGGTTCAGAAAATCCAGTTGACTGTGAGAGTTGGTTGGATGATATGGATCAGTTGTTTGATTCCATTGACTACACAGATGACCGCCGAATCAGGTTAGTAATTCATCAGCTGCGTGGTGGTGCTAAGAGCTGGTGGATCATGACAAAGAAAGCAATTGAGAGTAGAGGTACAGAGGTTACTTGGACTCTTTTTAAATCTGAGTTTTATAAGCGGTTTTTCCCTATCTCGTATCGTAAGGATAAGGGAGCAGAGTTTGCAAATCTGAGGCAAGGGAATCTGAACATTGAAGAGTACGTGGCTAAGTTCGATAGTCTGTTGCGTTTTGCACCGCTAATTGCCGGAGATGAAGAAGCTAAGGCAGATCAGTTCATCAACGGGTTGAACCCCGATGTCTTCACGTTGGTTAACACCAACAGGCCTAGCAACTTTGCGGATGCCATGAATTACGCAAAGGGAGCAGAAGCAGGCTTGTGGAGGCAAAGAGGTAATCAGGGGGCACCTCAGCAGCAGAGGCAGTATCAGAACCAACCATCTCAGTACCAGAATCAGCCACCTCAACATCAGAACCAGCAGCAGAGGTATGAAGGTGGAAACAGTGGGGGAAACAGAAAGGATCAGTACAAGGCAAGAGGTAAACAGTTCAAGATACAGGGGAACAGTTCGTCCAGTTCCAGTGGTTCGAAGCAATTCGGTTCAGGACCGAGTTCGGGGTCATCATCCTTGTACTACAGCAAGTGTGGAGGAAGACACTCACCGGATCAGTGTGTGGGAGTCTTCGGCAATTGTAACACATGTCAGCAACCGGGACACTTCTCTAAAGTGTGCCCTCAACGTAATAGAGGTAGAGCTCAGAGTGGGAGTTCGTCTAGACCTGCAGCTCAGCCGGAGAGGCAGTTGTCTGCAGTGCACTCTTTCCAACCCCAGCAACAGCAGAACAGACAGGGAGGTAGCTCTAGTGCAAATCAGCCTCCGAGACAGCAAGCACGAGTCTTTGCATTGACAGAGGATCAGGCTCAGGCAGCACCTGACGATGTCATAGCAAGTAAATGTTCGATTTTCGGTCATTCTGCTCATGTCTTGATAGATACAGGTGCTTCCCATTCCTTTATCTCTGAGAAATATGTGTTATTGCATGCTTTGCCAACTGAATTGTTGCCTACTGTAGTAGTTGTTACTTCACCTTTGGGTGGAGGAATTGTTTCTGTCCGACTAGTCAGGAACTGTGAACTTTGTTTTGAGGGAAATTTGTTAGAATTCGACTGTATTGTACTTGGACTGTCAGATTTTGATTGTATTGTTGGGATAGATGCTTTAACCAAGTACAGGGCGACAGTTGATTGTTTTCTGAAGGTTGTCAGGTTCAGACCTGAAATGGAAGACGAGTGGAAATTCTTTGGTAAGGGTTCTCGATCTAGAATTCCTTTGATTTCAGTGTTATCTATGACTCGTTTGTTACAGAGAGGTGCAGAAGGATTTTTGGTTTATGCGGTTGATGTACTGAAATCTAGCCCAGCTTTGGTTGACTTACCAGTGGTTAGAGATTTTGCTGATGTGTTTCCGAAAAATGTTCCTGGATTGCCACCCATTCGAGAAGTCGAATTCAGCATTGACTTAGTGCCAGGTACTCAACCTATTTCAAAAGCTCCTTATCGTATGGCACTTGTTGAATTGAGAGAGTTGAAGGAGCAGCTTGAGGATTTGATTGCCAAGGGATACATCAGACCTAGTGTATCGCCTTGGGGTGCTCCTGTTCTATTCGTTCGGAAGAAGGATGGTTCTATGCGGCTCTGTATCGACTACCGCCAATTGAATCAGGCTACAGTTAAGAACAGATATCCTTTACCCCGAATAGATGACTTGTTTGATCAACTGCAGGGTTCTTCTGTCTACTCTAAGATTGATCTGAGGTCAGGCTACCATCAGCTGAGAGTGCGAGAGGAAGATGTTCCTAAGACCGCATTCAGAACGAGGTATGGTCACTTTGAGTTTATAGTCATGCCGTTCGGTTTGACTAACGCTCCAGCTGTTTTTATGGGTTTGATGAACCGTATCTTTCAGCGTTATTTAGATGAGTTCATCATTATTTTCATCGATGATATTCTTATCTACTCGAAGAACCGTACTGACCATGCAGAGCACTTGAGAATCGTCTTGCAGATTTTGCGAGTTGAGCAGTTGTTTGCCAAGCTATCGAAATGCGAATTCTGGTTAGATCGAGTTGTCTTTCTCGGTCATATTATTTCTGAAGATGGGATTTCTGTCGATCCCAGCAAAATCGAAGCGGTTATGAATTGGCCTAGACCGACATCAGTACCTGAGATCCGAAGCTTCATGGGTTTAGCTGGTTATTACCGTCGTTTCATCGAGGGTTTCTCGTCTATTGCCAAGCCTATTACCCAGCTGACTCAGAAGAATGCGCCTTTTGTCTGGACTCCAGATTGTGAGGCTAGCTTTGTTGATCTAAAGAGGAGACTTACCAGTGCTCCAATTCTTTCTATTCCGAAGGGTACTGGAGGGTTCACAGTCTATTGTGATGCTTCTAACCGAGGCTTGGGTTGTGTTCTTATGCAGCATAAGCATGTGGTGGCGTATGCATCAAGGCAGCTGATACCGCATGAGACTCGTTATCCGGTCCATGATCTTGAACTAGCTGCGATCGTCTTTGCTCTGAAGATCTGGCGTCACTATCTTTATGGCGAGTCTTTCGAGATCTTTTCTGACCATAAGAGTCTTAAGTACTTGTTTTCTCAAGCAGAGCTGAATATGAGACAGCGGAGATGGTTAGATCTGTTGAAGGATTTCGACTGTGAAAACAAGTACTATCCGGGGAGGTCTAATGCAGTTGCAGATGCCTTGAGCCGAAAGCTTTGTTCTTTATCTCTTTCAACTGTGGGTGTTTCCCAGTTGATCGATGATTTTTGCACTTCTGGTTTAGAGTTTGAAACAGATAGGGAGACTATCAGAGTGTTTGCTATTCAAGCCGAGCCAGAGTTGTTTGTTGCAATCAGAGAAGCACAGAAGTCTGAGCCGAGCATCCAAATTTCAGTAGAGAAAGTCAGATCGGGCCATCAGTGTGAATTCCAGGTTAGAGATGATGTTTTGTTCGTGAATAATCGTATTGTTGTGCCGGATATTTTGGAGTTGAGACAGCGTATTCTCCGAGAGGCTCATTGCAGTCGGTTTAGCGTTCATCCTGGAGGTCGTAAGATGTACAACGATCTGAAAAGTCAGTTCTGGTGGAAGAGAATGAAGGACGATGTTGCGAGATTTGTATCTCGATGTTTGAATTGTCAGCAAGTGAAAGCAGAGCGGAAGCGACCAGGTGGTCTTTTGCACAGCCTATCTGTTCCTGAATGGAAATGGGATCACATTTCTATGGATTTTGTCACGAAGCTACCACGATCCATTCAAGGATGCGATGCTATTTGGGTAGTGATCGACCGATTGACGAAGTCTGCGTGTTTTATTCCGTACAGGATGACGTATCGTCATGATCAGATGGCTGAGTTGTATGTTAGCAATGTTGTGAGATCGCATGGTGTGCCGAAGTCGATCGTTTCAGACAGAGATCCTAGATTCACTTCTCACTTCTGGCACAGTCTTCAGGGGGCACTTGGTACTCGATTGCATCTGAGTACATCTTATCATCCTCAGACAGATGGACAGTCAGAGCGGACTATCCAGACGTTGGAGGATATGCTGCGAGCGGTAGTGCTAGACTTTGGCACTAGTTGGCAGGATTCTTTGCCTCTTGTCGAGTTTTCTTACAACAACAGCTTCCAAGCGAGTATCGGTATGGCGCATTTTGAGGCTTTGTATGGTAGAAAGTACCGATCTCCGTTGTTTTGGGATGAATTGTCCGAGTCACCAGATTTGAGACCGGAGATGCTTAGAGATATGGCAGAGCAGGTTAAGATCATTCAGACCAGAATGAAGTCAGCTCAAGATAGACAGGCGAAGTATGCGAATGTCAGACGTCAACCTCTGAGTTTTGAGCAGGGAGACCGTGTATTCCTTAAGATTTCTCCGTTCAGAGGCACCGTCAGATTCGGTAAGAGAGGAAAGTTATCTCCGAGATTCATCGGTCCGTACGAAATTCTCGAGAAAATAGGCGATCTTGCCTACAGACTTGCACTTCCTCCGTCTTTATCTGGTATTCACGACGTTTTTCACGTCTCTATGCTGCGAAAGTATCAACCAGATATTTCTCATATCCTTCAGCCTGACGAAGCCGAGTTAGACGAGACCCTGAGTTATTATGAGCGACCGATTCAGATCCTTGATCGGAAAGAAAAGCAACTCAGAACCAAGTTGATTCCATTGGTGAAAGTGCAGTGGAGCCGTCACGGCGTCGAGGAAGCGACTTGGGAGACAGAATCTGACATGAGACAGCGATTTCCGGAGTTATTCGGATGACGTGAGTTCTTCTTACTGTCTTTAGTTCTTTATTCTATCTTATGAGTTATGGTTCTTGTGGATTCGAGGACGAAATCTCTTCTTAGTGGGGGAGAATTGTAACGCCCCGTTTTTATCTTAATTGAATTTATTTGAGTTAATCAGAGATTACAGAGTTCTCGAGCCGATTTGATTTTGATCAGGGTCCTTTTTGCAAAAATTGGATTTTTCAGGGACTAAAACGCAATTATCGGTTTTTATAGATATTTATAAGGCTTTTGGACCCGTTCTCTTCTCCATCACCTTCCTCTTCACGCCTCCCTCCTCCATTGTTGAAGAAATCGATTCTTCAAGCTTCCAGATTTCATCCCGAGCTCGATCCGGCCGTTGGAATTTATTTCTGAAGGCAGATTATCGATCACTGCAGTGAGAGCTCTGTTATATTGTAAGTTCTTCTACGATCGAATACATTCTAGTTTTTGGATGTTGTTAGAATCGTTCGAGATTCGAGTATGTTGTTCTAGACAGAGTTCTGATCGTTTATTATCTGTCGGTTTTGAATTAGAGCGACGTTCGGATTTGTTATGATTTTGGAAGCCATTTTCGAAAATGTGGATTTTTAGATTGATGGGTTTGCTTTGTTATTGTTGTTTTGGGCATTGATATGAGTTGATATCGGTATTGAACTGCTGTCTGCATTTCCGGTTTGTTCAGTTTATAGCCGTTATGCCGTCGGTTTGAGTTTTGGGTTTTCGAATCGTTTTTGTATTGATTGAAGTCTTGGTGTGTGAGTGATCGTGGTTGTTGATCAACTCTTGAATTCTTACAGATTCGTTGGAGTTTGTTGAGCCCTGTGTTAGCAGCATTGTTCGTCGAGAGTTGGACGAAGAACGGTATAAAGAGTTTTCCTTGAACCGTTGCCTTGTTGTTGTTAGATTGTGTAGTTGTTTATACAATCTCTTTTGTAGCTTATCCAGAGTTGGAGCTACTGCATTGAAAGGTAAAAGCAGTCATCGCAGCAGGATAGCATACTCGGGACTGTGGTTCTCGAGTTTTCCCTTTTGAAATCACGTACTTGCATCTACACTTGTTCTAGCATGAGGAACTTGTGTTTTGTTTGATTGTTTTGGCTTATGTTTTATGTTTCTGTTATGCATTCATCTTGAGCCAATCTTGTTTTCAGCGGGCAGAACCGCCCTTTTTGTTTAGACATTTGGGAACTATGATTGAGTGGCTCAGGTCGTAGTCGTTTCGTCTGGTGCTAGCATACTCATTATAGTTGCTCAAAGTCTAGAGGAGTGAGATACGTGGCACCACCTCGATTGGGAGAGTCGGTGAGTTGTTACGTGATCTTACCCTCGGGATCCCAAAGGCACAGCTGCAATCCCTCGTTATCAGATTTAATATCCCTGTTTAAAGAAATGCATTCATTACGATGTTATTGATTTTGTTATTGTATTGAAAGCATGTTTGTTACTTGTATTACTTGTTATGTTGCTTTTACTGGGAATGTCGTTCTCACCGGTTATCCGGCTGTTGCTTTGTTTTGTATGTGTACTTGGCAACAGGTGGGGCAGGAACAAGTCAGAAGAGGCATGGTTAGCTTTGAGGGCAAGTAGTAGAAGTGAGACTCGGTTTAGAAGTCGAATTAGCATGTTTATCTAGTTTAAGATTGGAGCATGTTAGAACTCGAACTTGATATGTTTTGTATTCGAACTCGATTTGTATTTTGGATTTTGAAACTTAGAATGGATGCATGTTCTACTCTTTCTTGTAATTGAATACTTCGTTGTTGAAAAAGTATTAGTTGGATCATGTCGGAGCCTTTCCGGGTGTTGGATTGCACTTTTGGAGCCTTATTTTGAGCTAAAACAGCAGGCCATGCGCGCCCGCGCCTGGTGAGGAGCGCCCGCGCGTTCTGCTCCCTTTCTCGGAGGCCCGGGCAGGTCTGTATGCACGCCCGCGCGTCACCCTGTGTAAAAAAAAAAAAAAAAAAAACTTTTCTTTTAATCTTAGATCTTGTATGCGTAATTATTGTTTATTCTGAGATTAGATGATTAGAATCGAGGTCTCACACCAGTGTAGACGTTAATTTCTCCTTCATGGTTTCAAAACTCCTTTCACATTCTTCAACCAATCGAACTTTGATTTATTTTGTGTAAGTTTTGTAAGCGGTATAGCTTTTGAGGTAAAACCCTCAATGAATTTCCGATAATAGCCTGCTAACCCTATGAAACTTTGAATTTCGGTCACTGTCTTTGGTATAGTCCAGTCTGTTATTGCTTCCATTTTCTTGGGATCTACAGATACTCCTGTTGCTGAGATTACATGTCCCAAGAATGTCACACTCCTTAACCAAAATTCACATTTCTTGAATTCGCTGTACAATTATTTTTCTCTTAATGCTTGAAGTATAATACAGAGATTCTCCTTGTGGTATTCTTCTCTAGATAAATATACGAGGATATAATCGATAAATACTACCACAAATTTGTCATGAAATGGTTTGAACACTCGGTTCTTGAGGTCTATAAATGTTGTTGGAGCATTGGACAAATTGAACGACATTACTACAAACTCTTAATGTTCATATCTCATTTGAAAAGCCTTCTTCGGAATATTTTCTGCCTTGAACTTCAGTTGATGATAACAAGACCTTAAAATCAAGATTGGAGAAAAGTGTAGCTCCCTTGAGTTGATGAAAGATGTCTTATATCCTTTGAAGGGAATATTTGTTCTTGATCGTGATCTTGTTGAGCTCCCTATAATCTATGCACACTCTCATGATTCCATCATTCTTGCCCACAAATAGGAGTGGGGCTTCCCATGGAGATGCACTTGGTTGGATTCGCTTTTTATCCAACAATTCTTGTCATTACTCCTTTAATTCATTGAGTTCTACTGGGACCATTCAATACAGTGCTTTTGAGATTGGGGCAGCATCGAGTACTAAATTGATCTCAAACTCTATCTCTCGAACTGGATCATTCAGGGTAGCTCTTCTAGAATACATCTGAAAATTCTTGCACAACAAGAATATCCTCTAGTTTGAGATCATCTTTTTCTTTGTTGATGAATAACATAGGAGCATAGGCTTATTTTCCTTCATATTGCCTTGATTAGCACTAGCATTTGGTCACGTTCTTGACTTTATGGGTTTGGAACAATCAACAATTCGATATCCCAGTTTTTCACGATTGAAACAAGCACCAGTTTTCCGACGACATTCTCCTACGTGTCGAAAGTTGTAGGTAGAGCATGACTTGAGTTTTGGACTGTCTGGGGCAGCAACGATCCCTTTGGACAATCCACCATATTTATTTAGGTGTGGACTTCTGTATGTTTTGAGAATATTTACCAAAGAGGGGTAGCTTGTTCGTGAATTCATCATATCGTCGCTTGATATTCGGCTTAGATGAGTGCGCTCATCAGGTCTTCAAAATTGGTGGGCTTGTAGACTTCTAAAACTGATTGGATTCGACTATTCAGTCCCTTCTTGAAGGGATGCAACTTCGAAACCTCATCAGCCATAATATTTTTGGCATAAGTCCCAAGGTCATTTTATTTGGAAGTATATTCCACTACTGAAATGTCTGAAGTTTGATTGAAATTTTCAAACTCACTCAGCTTCTGTAGTCGAGTCGATCATTGGATAGATAATATTGCTTCAGAAAAGCATCATGTAACTGCTCCACGTGATTGGCACAACATTTGTAATGGCTAGCGAGATTTCTTCCCACCACTTAATTTCTTTTTCATCCAAGAAAGGCACTATCACATCTACTTTAAGTGCCTCGGGAACCCCCAACATTCGTAGTTAATTAGGTCTTGATATTCTTCTTCCAATTTCAAACAGCTTTTGGGTCGATTTCTCCCTACTGTGGTTTGAATCTTATAGAGGGATTCATAATTATATTTGATCCCATTTTGATCAGGTGGTGGAGGCGGCGTCTTGTCGTTAATGTTTGGGTTTCCCAAACCTTGAAGAGTTGTTGCCACAATAGATGCAATGGTCTTAAGGTCTTCTCTATTAAAACCAAGTCTTGGTGGTATATTCTCGTCTTCTTCGTGGTTGACATGGCGATTGTTATAGCACATCGGTTATTTCTTAGGGGTGTACCGATAATTTCCTATTTCGAACGAGATTTTTGGGAAATTTTCCAAAAATGAAAAATTTTGAGATGTTCTTAGAGTCGAAACTATAGATCACAAGGAGTATGAGACAGTGGACGGAATCGAATTCCGAGGTTCGTACAAAACATTATGGGTCGTCCAAAACTTTCCTGAAATAGTAAAAACGCGATTTCGAGGGTCCAAACGATTGAATTTGGGAGAAAAAAACGTCATGGATCATACGAGGTATGAGTTTGGTTCGTCGCATCGTTTAGGGTCAGGATGCGTTGGGGTTGGATGTAATTTTTATGAGGTCCGATTTTTTGTTACGGAATCTCATCCATATTATGAACCTGACGGCTCTGATACAACTTAAATGTCATGCCTTGCGATCGAGAGGTGTCATCGGCGTTGTTTCAAATTCACACAAATTTTATAAACAACCAGCCTTGTAGTACAGTATAAACCAAATCAAACTATTTCATAAATAAACTCCAAAATACTGTCTTTACAACTCGAAAATCCAAAAGTCTAATAAAACTTGCGGAAGCGTCTTATATATTTAAAATAATAAAAATACTAATGATATAATTCCAAAATTTAAACAAAACTAAAATGAAAGGCTCTTCTTATCACCATCCCAAACAAATGTCTTGTTCCTGATCTTCTAATCATTCCTCGGTATCATTTGGAAGGAAAAGTAAGGGGTGAGCGATTTGGATGTCGCTCAATAAGTAGGGAAGATCGATCATACGAAAATTTAAAACATACATATACATATATTCTTGACGGAATTCATGCTTGGCTTAAAAACATAACATAATTTATTTAATATCATATCTTATCATGGCATAACATAACATAACATAACTTATCATCATGAAACTTGACTTATCATAACATGAATTTACTTTACTTGACTTTACATGGCATGACACTGAAATTCATATCCTTATTCGTGGCTAACTCATCAGTCCTGTAGTAACCCGCACTGTGATCACCTACTAATCAAAAACTTAGGCATGCAATTAAACAATAATTAATCTAGATCAGAGTAAATGCGGAAACTATAAATAGCTAAATACCATAAAGGTAAAACCTAGTGGTTGACCCCGCAATTCTGCCTTGGTCACCACCCAATCTCCAGATCTCTGGGAGAACTACCTGCAATTGCTTCGTCGAATGGGGTGTCCAGACAACAGAAAATTACTAGACGTGAGCACTAAAGCTCAATAAACTAGTACGGGTAAACATACGTATATGAAGCATGTAATGTAATGATCGGGTATCATATAAGGTTAAATGAATCAGAATCCACTCAAACTGACGCCTAGAATATGAGCAGTACCATCGGGGAATCAAACCACTGGGTACATCCACTCACTCCTAATAGAACGTGGACCAAATGTCCCTAGATCACTAGAGTCCGATAGATCTGTCGGTCATAGTGAATCTCAGTGTCAAAACATCCTTAACAAGGGCTGAGCACCCTATAACACTGGCTTATCTCGAAGGATATCCAATCTCAATATGAAATGCATATGCAACATAATATCATAAAAATGAAACATGCATCATGTCAAATAATATGCAACACATAAGCATGCAAAACCCGCTGGCAATCTCAGTCTGTACTTGCGTACTTTTCTAAGGCAGTTCCTAGAAGCACCCATCTAGGTTCTAAGCCTACCATGCAACACTACAATTCATAATAACCAAACATCATCTAACATGCTCTAAAAACCTTAATTAAACTATAGAATACTCCCTATTTTCTAATAGGAAATAGAGCTATACCTTCGTCCGTCCTCAGCCCACTGATGTCGAATTCCCTAGAGCATTGGCACAGCCTTGCTACGACCTCTGGACACCTCGCCAAAGCTCCGCTTCTTGGCTACTATTACAAACACTGTTCGTTATCTATAAAAATACTACTACCTACTCTAACTCTTTATAAAAGAGTTCCAAAGCCCTTAAATTCGAGCCATCATGGGAGAGAAGAGAATTCTGAATGATTCAAAATGAGGAAATCTCGCCCCTATTTAAAGGCAACGTTCGGATCTTCCTATCCCCAGTTCGGACGGTCTGATCTTGCATAAGAGCCACGTTGCATGCATACGAGTTCAGACGGTCCGATCCCACTTCAGATCATCCAATATTTAGCGTCCGATACACTTGTACAATTTTTCTTGACACTTGTCTTGTGCACTTTGAATGGTTCGCTCCTAACCTTTGGATCGTCCGATCTGGCCTTGTAATGTCAGCCATGACTTCATCTGTCCTTGTGAGTTTAGACCGTCCGATCTTCTGATCGGAACGTCCAATCATCCCTAGCCTCCGAACTCATGCCCTCTTTCCGAACTCCACTTGTTCGGATGGTCCGATCTTAGGTTTGGAGCATCCGATCCTTCCTAACCCTTGGGACTCCTTTTGGACAATTTCGAACGTTCTGGATCTGATTTATTTGTCCATTTGATCATATAAATATCCCTTAATCATGTTTTTATTTAATCTAAACATGTTTAGCAAAATAATATTGTAAAATAGAACCGGGCTACTACATTCTCCCCCACTTAAGATATTTCATCCTCGAAATCAGATCTTAAATACATAATGACTTGAATAAGAACAACATGTTCTTATTATCTTATATCATTTACAAGATACAACACTTTTCTTATGATCCAGCAAACACCATGGTCTTTCCACATATGTCAAATCTGTATTCAGTTGTACCTCAGATGGTTGCAAGATGTAAGACTCATCTGCCACGTGTTATCACTACAGTGATACGTAAAACACATCATGGATACTAAACCAATATAGCGACAATGCTAGTCTGTACTATATCTCATTTATTGTCTAACATCCCAATTGGACCAATAAACCTTGGAGATATTTTTATGTAAATCGGTTATATCAGCATTATGTTGCACTAACTCTGGTCCTTTAAACTGTCACTTCCCCACTTCTTCCTAGAACAGTGGAGTACAACATTTTTGATCGTACAACGCCTAAAATGGTATTATACCAATACGACAGTGATAACTGTTGTCGTACACGAATTCAATCGATGAGAAAATTCTTACTAAGTTAGACCAAAATCAATAGTGCAAGTTCGTAACATATCCTCAAGGGTACAGGTAGTACGCTCTGATTGGTCATCAGTCTCCAAATAATAGGTTGTACTCAAATTTGAGAATAGTCCCTAAGACATGCTGAAAACTCCCCTAGAATTTGGGAATAAACCTTGGATCTTTATTATTGACAATGCTTACTGACACGCCAAGGAAATACACAATTTACTGAATGTGCAATTAATTACTACAGTCGAAAGTGAAATCTCGGTTATATGAAAAGAAATGCGCTACATTCGTGAGTAGATCCACCACAACCCAGATAACATCATAATTTCTCGAGGATACCGGTAAATGGGCCACAAAGTCCATCGTGATAACTCTCATTTTCACTCAGGAATCGGTAAACTGTGAAGCAATCCTTTAGGTCGTCGATGTTCTATCTTAATCTGTTGATATACCAAATACTAGGAAACATACATAATACGCTTCATACATTTCCACCAGAACCGAGTACACATGTCCTTGTACATCAAAAGGATTCTACTACTAATTGTGAAAATGACTAATACTTCATCATATCACTAACACATGTGACAACGTCGTTGTCCACAATTCTTGATTTCTTGAACCCTTCAGGTTCTCACTGATTCCTGACTCTCTTAACTAGATGAAAAAACTAGTTCATACCAAATTTCGCGAAGCTCTCATCTCAATGCAATCTAGCTAACTCTTGGACTGAATTTGCCAAAACAGGTATACCAATGGCCTAGCACATCCAAAAGACATCCCGGAAAAAATAGTGACAACAATCCCGCCAGACCCAAAAAATATGGATCTCAGCTGTGGTCATTTTCCTACGTCTAAACACTTGATGTTATCCTACTAGTACCTATTGAAATCCTAACACTTGCTAGATAAAAATCTGAAGAAGAAATTCCAAGAATATTGTAGAAACATACCTGAGTATCTGAATATATGAGTATTGTACTCATCCTATCAGTTTTCTCAAAGATTAATAACTGTTCAATTCAGTCTCTAAAAACTATGTTAACAGTTTCTAATCACCAAGCAATGAACAATTCAAATCATCCTTTCTACAAAAGAACATTCACTTCCCCCATTACTGGGTTAAAACATGTGTATCTGCCACAGATAAATTTTAGAAGTACAACTTCTTCTCAATTCTTCTTAAGCAAAAGAAAACCCAAAAGATGAACTAGCATATTTTTGGAAATTCCCCAAACACTGAGAAATTCTGAATGTATCTCACAGACCATGTTCTTAAGCATACGAGCTTATAGAAATGTCCCAAATATTTTCTAGTCAACAACTCCTCAAATCAATAATGATTTAGTCTAAACAACCGCATTAATCATTCTTGATTCACTGATAATTTACATGGCTTGATCAACAACTCTGATCTCGTTGCCATAAGTCTGCTAATTCCTAACACTTGGACTTACAAAATTCGCACTAAACTCATCATTCCTATCTCTGACGGAGTTAGATGATAGCAAAGGGTAGTTATTGGCACCAATTCCGTACCAGTCCTGATTTACTACCACTGCCTATGTCCACACAAGATGAACTAAGCCCAAAGCAGATTTTTCCCCGATCCGATATCCTGGATCTTCCTTGTCCTAAGGAATGTCAAGCTGCATCTTTGACAAAGTCAAGTCAGACGATACTCCGAATAACCACTTGTAGAAATCTTTCCACCTACTAGATCAATCTGTTTAGGAATATCACAATATTGAAAACAAAACCTATCTACTCAGAACGATCACCCGTCAAGAAAAATTCCTTCCAATACTAATCCTGATAACTGAAGTAGCTTCCCTTAACAGCCCTACTGAAGCACGAAAGGCTTCCAGAAAACCTCTAAAGCACGAAAGGCTCCCAGTGTAATATTGGTATAGGATAAAGCCTCCTCACGTCTAGATCTGGTCACAGTCCTCAACTCTTGGTATCATTTGGCTGGCACCCTGATGAAAAAACCATCATCACATGGCCTCAACCTAATAAGGTCAAAACAAAAAATTGTCTTAAGGAAAACAGCCTAAGACATCACACATGTCCTTAATGAGTCACCTCATTTCTGACACTAAATATAGTCAACTAACTAACTAGATCATTCTAGGTCAAACATATAGATTTTAGTCATTCGAAAACATGAATAATTATAACCCGATTATGCAAACATCATTCAATTACTGGAGTTGAATACTGATCAACTAACCACTGGAATAAATCAAGATAATCCCAAAGATTACAATTACAATATTTGAACCACTAACCCAGGTTCTATACAATTTTTATTACAATCTCATGTAATAAACAATTTATCCAAAAGATTACACTGAAAAGATGTACAATACAACAATAACTAGTTCATCAAATATCTGAAATATTTAATACATCTGATTCAAATGCTTACATCTGAAATATTGTTTACAACAAATCTTAATATAGTATTTAAATCCTTGCAGAATTCTTTCATTCCTTCTACTGATCTTGAACGTGAAGTTTTCCGTCTGCCACACACGAAAGCATCAATACAAGTATTTTAGCATACATCTTCCATGCAAGATCTAAAATATCTTGCTAATCTACCTTATTCTTTCCAATTGTGTTGGGTTCCTTATCTAGTAGATGAGACAAGATTCTCCTGACAATCTCTCCAACTACTAATGGAGAATCTTCAGGGGTATCTATGGACCATAGGGAATCTAGACGATCACGTCTTCGCACGGTTCAGTAGATCCCGAGAAGTACCTGGAGTTCAAAACTGGATCTTCTCTTCCAGCTCCATCCTGCTGGTATCCACATAAGGCGAATCTCTGATGCCAGTCTTGAAAAAGCTTAAGTACCCCGGTATTCCAATTTCTGTTACTGCTATCGTCATTGAATCCAATTCATAACCTACAATGATAACCCGAATATCAATACTATATCCTAAAAAATCTTATTGCATGCTCTGATACCATAAATGTAGTGACCCACACCATGATCACCTACTAATCAGAAACTTAGGCATGCAATTAAACAAAAATTAATCTAGATCAGAGTAAATGCGGAAACTATAAATAGCTAAATACCGGAAAGGTGAAACCTAGTGGTTGACTATAACTCCCAGAATTTTCTCACATAAATTTGCATGCATAACTAGGAAAATAATTAAATTAAAATTTAGAAAATGGGTTAAATGATTTTATGTGGATTGTGTGATTTTATTTGCATGATTTAAATAATTATTTCTAGCATTTAACTCGCATTTATGCTACTATGAAATTTTTTTTAAAAAAATATAATGTTTTTCGATCACGTAGACGGGACCGCGGACGAAGGTGATATAAGAATTTTATTCCAAGTATTTTTATGAGCCTTAAAATATTATTTTAAGGTATTATTTTCAGAAAATTTTAGTTTTAATATATATATTTATAGGAGTCCAATTTTCATCAAAATAATTAATTTTAAGGGCTTTTAATAGGTTTTAAAATATGGGCAATTTGCTCAAAAATCCCCAAATGCAAACATGTTTTGTTTTGGGGTCCCTAGTCATAAAATGTGGTACAAAACAATACAATATGTGGTACAAAACCATACAAGATGTGGTACAAATTAACAAAAACTGTGGTACAAAAAAGTGGCTAGGGAGTGCAGAGCAAAACATGTTTGCATTGGGGATTTTTGAGCAATTTGCACTTAAAATATCCATATTTATATATTTCGAAAATTTATCAGAAAATATTAATTTTAAAGGATATTTTATGTTTAGCATGATATGATATTATTTCCAAAAATTTAACTTAATAATTAATTATCTACATAATATATTTATCACATATTTGATCTTCTCCTTCATGTAAACTTCACCCTAGCCGCCATCAACCTCCAACATCACGTTTCAATAGAAAACTCATCTCACACATGAGCACCTCGAAGATTTTAGCAAAACTTCAAAGCTCGTTCGTCCCGGAGATCGTTATACGCATCTAGAACACGTTTTTGGCTTCTAAAATAAAAAAAGCACGTTTGAATTCTCTCCTTGGGTACCATTTAAGCCATATTATCTGTCATGAGCATGCAAATATTGATTTCGCATGGTAGGATTGAATTTCATGAAGTTTTTGTTGGTATGCATATGTATCTCACGTTGTTTCTCTTCTTAAGGCATGAATCTCACGTTTTTATGGTATGGATCGGCTATAACTGTTGGCTCACACTTAGGTGGGAGTCTTAGGGTCCCTAGGATCGGGTTTGGTCAGATTTTGGGGCTGGAATGGGCTGGAGTCGAAGCCATGTCTTCTGGAGACAAGCAATTCGCGCGCAGGTTTTTTGGTTCTGGTAGAATGGTTTGTTCTCTGTCTATAGGGCACGGGTTAGGGTCAAAGTTGTTGGGATAGAACCGCCTGGATGTTAGCTAAATTTGGGCGGTGGTTTTACGGCTAAAGGTGGCCGGAGCAGGGAGAACGAACAGATTTGGTGAAGCTGCTCAAGTCTGCATGCAAGGAGAGAACAGTCCTGGTGCGGGGCTTTGTTTGAGATGTAGGGGTCACGGTTTGGGCTGGGATTTGGCTTGTTGGAAGCGTCTAGATGTGGGCTAGGTGTAGGTGGTGGTGCTACGGACGGTAGTTGTCGGATCAAGGCGGCCAACGCCTCTGAATGGCAGCTGGTCGTGAGGGAAAGTTGCAGGAGGGGTAGGGTACTGTTTTTGGGCTGTTTTCGGGCTGGGATCGGGTCTACGGGCTCGGGTCGGGTCTGAAAATATGTCTGGTCAAGTTATTTGGGTTTGGGTTATGTTAGTTGGGCTCGGATATTTTTAATTTAAATTAATTAATAGTTTAAGTTATAATTAATGAGAATAAGTTAAATTTAAAAATTATTTGGGCCATTTAATTATTATAATTTGGGCTTAAACAATTATTTAAGTGAGTCCAATAATTTTTATGGGCCTAGGGCCCATGAAAATTTTTGGGTCAGTTTTTGTGATATTGGGCTCATTGGGCCAGTCTAGGTGATTAATGGGCTTGGATTTCGTTATTAGGCCAAACCTGTTTTAATGGGCTTAAATAAATTATTTGGGCTAAATTTAAGTTAATGGACTTAAGTTGAGTTATTGGGCCAGTCTAGAAGTTTATGGGCCTAAGTCTAAGGAGTCAGCAGTCTGAACCAATCGATGAAAAATATGTATGGTCCGTAAATATATATTTAATTATTGCATGAATATTTGAAGTATGAAAAAGTATTATTTTTATAGTTATATTATTAATTAATTAAATATATATTTACGGGCAATATTTTATGAAAATAAGATCATGAAAGTTTTTATGTATGTGCATGATGCTATATATGTGTGATGCTGGGCAATGAAAAATATTTTTAAGAGAGTTGAAGTGGGTGTGTGACAACCTATGGGATTGGAGATGAGATGTCTAGGCCCGGAGACCTTTCCATATGACACGGGACTATGGGTCGGGATACTGGGGCCCGATTGCCTTTCCATACGATTATGAATATGTTTGCCTTGTGAAAGGGCCAAGAGGTGGAGATCCCACCGCCACGTACGCTGGTTTTAGATTGATCAATCGATATGACACGCCACACAGCATGGATATAATCTTCAGAGTTTATAAATTATGATATGCCCTAATTATGATGCATGATGATTATGTTATGAGTATGTATGTTATGTTATGAGATGACCATGAGCTATGTATTTAGGACATGCATGTATATATATTACTTATTATGTATCGTGCATGTGTTATGTGATGCATTATTTTTAATCATGTTGTTATTATGAGATAGAGCGTGCTGAGCCTCTAGGCTCATTAGACTTAAATGGTGCAGGTGAGCAAGAAATAGATCTAGAGAATGTTGCCCCGACTCGCGGTGAAGATGTATGAGCTCCCGGTGGCCGGCTAGCCCGTGACCTACGCTCAAGTTTATGTTTTCAGTGGTTTTAATATTATTACGTTTTCCGCATATATTTTATGATTTATTTATGAGTTATGGATTTTTATGTTGAGATGTTATGAGAGTTAAGTGATATTATTTTTATGCATGAATTTTAACTTTTGCATGAGATTTTTAGTTATGCTTGAGTAGTTTAATTAATTACATGCAAATATAGTTATTATATAGTATATTTTATGAAAAATTATTTTAAGTATAAACACATATATGTATCATCAATATTTTAAAAGTAATGTATTATTTTAAAAAAAAATTAGTAGTAGTAGGATCAAGTCGTTTCATTGACCCTGTAATCCTGCCTTGGTCGCCACCCAATCTCCAGAACTCTAGGAGAACTACTTGCAACCGCCCCATTGAATGGGGTGTGCAGACAACAGAAAATAACTGAATGTGTGCACTAAATCTCAATACGCTAGTACGGATAAACATATGTATATGATGCATGTAATGTAATGATTGTGTATCATATCTAGGTAAATGAATGAGAATCCACTCAGACTGGCGCCTAGGATATGAGCAGTACCATCGGAGAATCAAACCACTGTGTACATCTACTCACTCCTAACAGAAAGTGGACCAAATGTCCCTAAATAACTGGAGTCTGATAGACACATCAGTCATAGTTACTCTCAGTGTCAAAACGTCCTTAACAAGGGCTAAACACCCTATAACACTGGCCTATCTCAGAGGAGATCCAAGCTCAATATGAAATGCACGTGCAACATAATATCATAAAACTAAAGCATGCATCATGTCAAATAATATTCAACACATAAGCATCCAAAACCCGCTGACAATCTTAGTTAGTACTTACGTATCTTTCTAAGGAAGTTCCTAGAAACACCCATCTAGTTTCCAAGTCTACCATGCAACACTACTAATAACCAAGCATCATCTAACATGCTCTAAAAGTCTTAATTAAACTATAGCATACTCTCTATTTTCTAATAGGAGCTAGAGCTATACCTTCGTCCGTTGTCATCCCGCTGATGTCGAATGTCCCAGAGCTTGGGCACAGCCTTGCTACGATCTATGGACACCTCGCCAAAGCTCCGTTTCTTGGCTACTATTACGGACACTGTCCGTTATCTATAAAAATACTACTACCTACTTCAACTCTTTATAAAAGAGTCTCAAAGCCCTTAAATTTGAGCCATCATAGGAGAGGAGAGGATTCTGAACGATTCAAAATGAGAAAATCTTGCCCCTATTTATAGGCAACGTTCGGATCGTTCGATCCCCAGTTCGGATGGTCCGATCTTTCATGGGAGCCACGTAGAATGCATGAGAGTTTGGATGGTTCGATCCCACTTCGGATCATCCGATCTCTAGCATCCGATACACTTTTACAATTCCGCTTGACACTTGTTTTGCACTTCGGATGGTCCGATCCTACCCTTCTGATCATCTGATCTGGCCATGTGATGTCAGTCATGATATCATCTCCTTCACGAGATTTGGAATCTATCCTAGTGAGTTCGGATCGTCCGATCTCCTGATGGAAACGTTCAATCATCCCTATCCTCCGAACTCATGCCCTCCTTCCGAACTCCACTTGTTCGGACGGTACGATCTCGGGTTCGGAGCATCCGATCCTTCCTAACCCTTGGAGTCCTTCTGGACTATTTTGGACGTTCTGGATCTGATTTATTTGTTCGTTTGATCATATAAATATCTCTTAATCATTTTTTTATTTAATCTAAACATGTTTAGCAAATTAATCTTATAAAATGGAATTAGACTACTACAAGTCCCCTATATATAATCTCTCTAAGGAGTGAGGTCAACGAACGATTATTATTATACACCGTATCAGGGTCTTAACTTATCATAGTTCGGAAATTTTCTTTCCACTCTTAATTCTAATCATAACAGTGCCATAAAAACATTTGTATAAAAAATATAGAAGGTACATAATAAAGATTTCAAAATATTATGAACGATCAAATTTTAAAGCATACATATGATTTTAAAATACAAAGCCCACTTACCAGATTCTCTACGTGCAAGATCGAACTACTTGAATTGGTGCAGCTTTTATCTTAGAAAAATTCAATCACATTGCCGAAAGGTCAGATACATATCGAACTGTCAGATCGATATGAAATTTGATTTGGACATTCATAAGGACATTATCTAAACTGTGAACATTGGAGATCAATTTTGATGATCGTTGGATCCTTTTCCAGACCACGAACAGAAGATGCTTTTTTGTTGGGTATGATCTATGTAGAATTCTTGCAAAAATCATAGAAATACTTATAGCCATTGGATCGGTTTGAAATAACTGTATATTGATAACATCTTATGCTACAATCGGAACGTTGGTGATCGGATTTTGACTTATATAGTGTCATCGAAGAATTCTGGACGTATTGCTGAGTTTTAGAACTTAAGAAAATCTCTGCAACATTTGACTTTTTCTTTAACCCTAGCTTACTCGAAAATTTAGAGAGAATGTAGGGAAATTCTGAGTGTATTTATCTTAATTAGGGTCCTAGTCCATATTTATAGGCAAAAAATAATAGTTGGGTTCAACTAAGATACATAGCTTTCAAAGTTTGAATAGAATTCTATCTCCAAGATTAAACTCCTTCTAGATCTCTAATAAGTTGATTTATGTTGTACATAATTTATCTTGGTACACAATTAAATAATAATTTAATTCATCTCCTCAAAAATTAAAAGTCCTGATTTTCCTTACCAATTGGGCTTCTTAAAAATCTCAGTTTTTACATAATATTGTTGACGACTAAAGACATTACCCGGTTGATTTTGTTGTATTTGGTTGTAACTTTATGTTTGAAGTAATGCTATTTTATTTCTACTATGAGGTGTGCGTAAATGAAAAATTATACTTACGAATTTTCTTTTATTATGGGTATTTGAATTATGTTTATTTTATGGTTAATTTGCTTGGATTGTTGAATTATGTTTATTTTAGAGATTAATTTATAATTACCTTGAATTCTTGAATTATGATTATTTAAAGGATTAACATGAGATGAATTTTTTTTTGCCCATTTTTTCTCATGTTTGGCGTGTTGAACCCGCGGTTGGACCCGCCAACCCGCATTAGAACTGTTGAGTTTTCAGTGCGGGGAGGAGCCAATAAAAAGGTGAGGCAGACTGAGTCCCGGGTTTGTGTTTTGTTTGTCGGGACGGGTTTCGGGTTTAGCCATATTCATTGCCATCTGTATTACTAATATATATTTTATTATGTTTTTATCACATTTATATTTATATTTATCACTCACACAAATCGTGGTTCATAATATCATACGATATAAATAGTATTATAGATATATATATATTTAAATAATAAATAATTTTCTGTGTCTCACTGCAGTACCACACCATCACCCCTTTTGGAAATTTAACACCACAATCAATCAGACAAAAACCCTAACAAATTACCGACAAAAAAAAAATTAATTTAGTCCTTGCCGAAGAGATCATTGGACGTTTACCCTGATTTTGAGTAGCTTCACAGGTGCGGCAATCTCCTTGTACCGACTGGAACATGAGGAATCACGTTTCCGTTGTTGAATTTTCATTTTTATTTTCGATGTCCTGTTATGGAGTTGAAGTAATGAATAATATTATGATGAATTCTGACAATTTTTTTTATATTGACTATCTTCTCCAATCTTAGGGACATAGCCCTTAGCCAAGAGGGAGCCACCAGATGGTACGCTTTTGTTTAGTATTTTATTTGAATTTTTTGTGCTATTTAATGCAAAGTGTGTGTCGTTCGTGGTTGATTTTTCTTTAATTTTCGACCTTCGTTTGTTTGAGAAGGTGGGATGATGCAGAGTCTTAGTGCAGGAACTAGATTTTCCGATAATGGGGCATGAAAATGCAAAGTGCATTTAGTAGCTATTTTGTTTGTAAACATTTGACCTTGGCTCCATCCATAAAGTGGATCATTGGAGAAAGTGTAAGTGGGGCTTGATTGTTCTCACTCTTGGACTTGGGGTTGTTTCTTCAGCATCAAGAATGGAGTCATGGACGGGGCTTTAGAAAATGTGGAGTTGATGCCATCCTTTGATTCTACTAATGGCCAAAAGTAGAAACAACCACATAATCTGATTAAGTTGAATATTTTTGGCATTTGCAATATTAGTTTTGTACTTTGGGGAACGTAAAAGATTAGTATTGACCAATATGACATATCTTTGGTTATGAAATACAATAGACTTTAAGGCACAAAATTAGAAGAAGCATATTTTGATGATGTTAGGAACAAATGTGAGATACTATGTACACGGATTTTTTGTACTTCTGACAGCGTTGTTAATTAATATGCCTGGGATAACTTCTTCTTGCTTCGAGTTTTTATTCTTGCTTTCTAGCATGGTTTTATTGAGTCGATTTGATGATTTGGGGATATTCTTAATATGATTTCCAGTCTTTCCAGGAGAAAGGTTTATGGGCGTCCAAGGGTGGTGGTGCACATGTGAACGATGGAGATGCGATGTTTGATAGCTCATCTAGAGTTGAACCCAAACGGTCTCTCCAATGTTTCTTTGATGCCGAGCCAGCATTCTTTCCCAGCAAAAAGCAGGCTGTGAAAGCTCCAGTTAATAAGCCAGAATCAGGAATCACCATATCAAATGAAATTCCTTGGGAAAATTCTACTGAATTTCAGTCAGTTCCAAACCAATTCATGGATCGGCTTTTTGGGTCTCAGATATCTAGTCATGTTGACTTGTCTAAGAGTAGTGTGTCTAATATTGGCACAGATGCCGTAAATATGAGGAATAAAATAAATAGTGAACAGTTTGAGAATGATTCATCTGATGGGTTATCAATTTCTTATGTGATGGAAGATCAAGAAGCAGGAGTAAGTTATGGAGGAATCAGAAAAGTTAAAGTTAATCATGTTAAGGACCCCGGAAATGGATTGCATGGATCTTCGGAACATGATATAGGGATGTCCGCAGGTCCGACATACAATCGTCAAAATGAAAACATCTTCATATCTATGTTGCAGCCGTATGATAAAGAAGATGGAAATGTACCGTTAATGAGCAATTCCTTTGACCTTGGGGATGCAAATATTAGAACGATGGGTTCGATTTTTGGGAAAGGTGATGACAATAACATATCCATGGATCACTCCTATAGTAAAAGGAGCACCAATACCATCTCTTTTGGGGGTTATCAAGATGAATCGGTTATTGAAGCTCTGACAAGGCCAACTGGTAGTTATAGCTTATTATGTGACCAATCCTCAGTTCTAACTTCAGAAACGCACAACAGAAAGGAAGTGAATTTTCCAAATGTTGATCCTACCCTGAGTGCTTCCCAGCTGTCTAAATCTCGACTCGACTCTACATCGAAGAACAAGATGGATACAAGACCTGCCAGGAAAGAAGCTCCAAACAGCTTTCCATCTAATGTTCGAAGTTTGATAGCGACCGGTATGCTTGATGATGTGCCTGTACGGTACATTTCTGTCTCTCGGGAGGTGAGTATTTCCTATGTTTGATCTTCTCTTATTGTCATACATTTTATTATTATTTTTTGATGATTTATGGGAAGTATCCTCCATGTAAAAAAGGAGCTTCCTGGAATTATCAAAGGCTCGGGCTATCTTTGCGGCTGCAAATCTTGTCATTTGTCCAAGGTAAGCTAACCATCTACTTATATTTCCTTCCAAACCCAGTGGTCGTCTTCTCTTCTCTAACATATTTACAATATTTCCTCCTTCCATTGAAGGCGCTTAATGCATACGAATTCGAACGTCACGCGAATTGCAAAACAAAACACCCAAACAACCATATATACTTTGAAAATGGAAAGACGATCTATCAGATTGTTCAGGAGTTGAGAAGCACACCAGAAAGTATGCTGTTTGATGCTGTTCAGAAAGTGACGGGCTCTCCTATCAATCAGAAAGCCTTCCGCGTCTGGAAAGGTAGTGAAACTGTCATATCATAAAACATTTCCTCATTTCCCAATTCACCTTCCTTGTTACTTATTTCTTTTTTCCTGGCACTAGAATCATTCCAAGCTGCAACGCGTGAGCTTCAGCGTATTTATGGGAAGGAAGAGCTAAATCTATGACTTTTTTTGGCATGGCCAGTAGATTTAAATGTAAGATGGGATGTGATATGATATTCATATGCACAGAGGTAAGTACTTAACTTTGGTAAGCTGGGGAAATTATAGAATTTGTTCTATATTGATTGCCAGCTTGCATTTATTTATATACATGAGTTTGAATATTGTAATTTCCAGTAGTTGTGAATTTTTAATCCCTTCACTCATGGGCAAGGTGTATTATACGACAAAACACTATTATTCAATAATTAAGCTAAGCAAAAATATATCATATCACAAAAAATATTTATCTACTACTACTATTTTAAGGTAAATGCATATTCTTTGAGAATGCATTAAGAAAATCTTTCTAATCTGGAATACTGAGATTTTATTTTTAGTATGTTGTGTGTAGTTAAGAAATTTGCTATTACTAGCAGATTTTTTCGTTACCTTTTTTTCTTTTTTACCATAATAAGTGAAGGGATTCTCTCTACTAATCTGCAATCAATCAATTTAGATTCTAGTTTAAGGCATATTGACAATTTAGATCTTAGTTTATAGATTATTTATCTATCTATAAATGTAATTTTCAAATATTTTTTGGAAATAGAACCTCAATTAAATGTTATTTAAATTAAAATTAAAAAAGGGAAAGTATATGACTTCCCTTAGCCCATTTATTTTATTCTAGGGTTTGGTAGGCTTTCTTTTTATTATCTTAAAATTTAAAATAGAAAAGAAATTTTGAAAAAACAGAAGAGAAAATTGAGGCGAACTTAAAATTTAAAAGAACAGGAAAAAATTGAGGAAAAAATTGAGGCGCGCTTTAAAGCTCGACTCAGTGGGCTTCAAAGGCGAGCCCAGTCACGCCTAGGTTCGCCTTATTAACCCGCTATGCCTAGGAATATCCCAGGTGTAGAGGGGTCGCCTGGTGGCGCCTCTTGCCCTAAGGCGAGGGGCGTGCCTGTATTCGCCTTATTAACCCGCTGTGCCTGGGAATACTGCGCCTGGGAATATCCCAGGCAGAGGGGTCGCCTAATGGCGCCTTTTGCCTTAAGGCGAGAGGTGCTCGCCTCTATGACTCATCCCTTCCATGGCTCGAAGCCCAAATGTGCCGTATGTGTGTGGTCTGATGGTCATATTTATGGTAACTAGGGAACTGCCTCGTGCAAAATTTATCTCTCGCTCAATTGTAAGACATTTTTTCCCAATGGCTATGAATACAGTGCATCCACAATCAGCAGGGGCACATTTGTGTCTTGTTTTGTTATGACTTTTAAAATAGTTCATGTTCTAATTTTTATTCTGATGCACGAAGGGGAAGAATGTTGTGAGAATTTGAAGTGCAAAAGTGCGGATTATCGATGATCTTATCTGGGAAATTTGTGGCGGTATTATGCAATCAAAAAGAGTTCTAGATTTGTGGGTGACTTCAAATCACCTGTAGTTCAGAATTTTTTTTTATCAGTGCCCAATTTATCGTTCAAAACTATCTATCCAATAATTTCAGTACGAGCGGACCTCCAATAAGATTGTCTCATCGATGTATATTCGCAAGACATGTTCGATCAGTCTATCTTTGCAGTGAATTTTTTTTTTTTAACATAAAAAATATTTTTTTCATGTGTTGGGTCGAATTGAAGACCCGTCTCATAAAATTGATAAGTTAAATAATCTCATAACATTTTGTGTTTCAATATATTTGTTATATTTTATTTAAATTTTCAATTTTTTATAAAATTACAATCGAAATTTGGCAATATCCTAGACCCATGTATGAACTTCATCGTTTGGTATTAAATGAGAACTATATCAATATAATAGCACAATTTGGGGTAATACTTAATTTGTTCTACATAGTTTTGACCAATTTCTGATTAAATTCATTTTTCTTTAAGTAGCCTAAAATAGTCCCTCTAGAGTTAGTTTTAACCCGTTTTAGTTCAAAATTTTATAAATTCTAATTTTACCCTTGGTTTTTCCCCTCTCAAGCTCATCATGCTTTTGTAAAGTAAATTAAACATTATATCTTCTTACAAGAATGTCATCGGGTCGTGTCTATTGGGTTTTACAATATTCTCATAGTCTAACCACTCAATCACAACTAATAGTTCATGTCATATATCTCTTCAACATCACCTTGCACATCCTTCTTACATTTCCAACTTCGAGGCCTAAGTAATAGATAACCACTCAATCACAACTAATGGCTCGTGTCATATATCTCTTCAACATCACCTATCACATCCTTGTTACATTTCCTACTTCAAGGCCTAAAATAATAGATTTAATATGTAAATAAATTTAACATGGCAGGGGAAAAACCAAGAATTAAGATAGAATGTTTGTTATCAGTTTTTTTTTTAATGACGTGAGAATCCACACTCGCTACCTTTCGATGCGCGTCAGATAAACCACCGAACTAACGCAATATCTTGTAAATTACGCTAGTCAGGTACATCGCAATAGGCAAAAAGGTCTCCGTTGGTAAGGGAAATTGAACTTCTGACATCTGGTCAAGTGCTCACATATTCCACCAACTAAGACTCCCCCTTGGGGGCAGAATATTTGTTATTAGTTACATTAACAACCTCTTGTAGACCCATTAAAAAAACCTCATGTAGAGGAAGATATTACTTATTTTGCTACTAGTCGAAAACTCGAGTTCATGAAAAATATTACAATATTTTTTTGTTTTTTGTTTTGAAAAAAAACTAATATATCATTAAACAAAGTCACCTGCAATTACAACAGATAAAAGAGCAAGCGAAGGTATGATCCTGCCATCACAACCAGTTATAGAATTAGCTGCACTAGCTAAAGTATGAGCGACTTGATTTGCTGATCGGTTAACAAAAACACAAGAGCAAGAATGTAGTTCTGAAATTATGATTCTACAGTCTTCGATAACCAAACCGAACAAGAATAATTTTTTGTCGCATTATTAAGCGCATTCACGATAATTAAAGCATCAGATTCAATAAGGATGTTCTATAAATTGAGGTCTTTGATCCAACCAAGCGCCTCACGAATGCTCAAGGCTTCTGCCAATGATTGTTGGAAAATTTCAAGATAAGCACCGTGAATGGCAGTGAGTATGCCACCTGAATCGTTTCTAATTATGCACCCGTACCCCATGCGAGGAGGATCATTGAAAATCGCAGCATCGACATTGAATTTAAGGAAATTTTTGGGTGGCTTGCTCCAACATGTAACTGGTGGATGTCCGGATGAAGAGGTCGCTGAAATTCTTGAATGTGACGTATTCCATTGAGATCGAGATTCTAGAGCTGTTTGGATAATTTGAGTCGCTGTTATGCCTCCCATTCCAAACTACTTCATTCATTTTGTGTCATATACATCAAAATACCATAGCCGATGTTTCAACATCATAATATATAGCTGAAGAGACCAAAGTGTTCCACCATTCTTCAAAAGAGTTAGATGATACAAGGTAGTCGCCAATAGAGTGTAGAAGCTTATGCGAGAATATAATTTCATATATTCTTAAAATAATGATACAACATATATTTATGTACAAATTAAAACGATAAAGATAAAAAGAAACAATATAAAAAATATACAAGAGATATTGTAATAGCCCGTTTCTATTTTACAAGATTAAATTTCCAATCATATTTAGATTTAATAAAACATGGTTAAGGGATTTTTATATAATCTAACGGACCAAGGAATCGGATCTAGAATGTCCAAAATAGTCCAGAAGGGGTCCAAGGGTTAGGGCAGATCGGATGATCCAAACCCTTGATCGGACCATCCGAATTAAGGAATCCGATGTGTAGGATCGGACCATCCGATGTGTCACCAGGACAAGTGGCAAGAAGAATTGTACAAGTGTATAGGACATAAGAGATCGGACGATTCGAATCGGATGATCCGAAGTGGGATCGGAGTGTCCGAACTCGCATGCATGCAACGTGGATATCATGCAACGATCGGACCATCCAAACTGGGGATTGGACGATCCAAACTCCGTCTATAATTAGGGTCGAGATTTCTCATTTCAGATGCAAAAATGAATCCTCTCCTCTCCCGTCATGGCTCTATTTTAAGGGCTTCGGGACTCTTTTTTTAAGATTTGGAGTAGGAAGTAGTATTTTTATAACGGACAGTGTCCGTAGTGGTGGCCAAGCAATGGAGCTTTGGCGAGGTGCCCAGGGGTCGTAGCAATGCCGTGCCCAAGCTCTGAGGCATTCGACATCAGCGGGCTGACAACGGACTGACAACGGACGAATGTATAGCTCTGAATCCTTATAGAAATAGAGAGTATGCTATAGTTTAATTAAAACTTTTAAAGCATGTTAGTTGATGTTTGACATGTTAGATAATGCATAGTTATTATGTATTTGTAGTGCTGCATGGTAGGCTTGGAACCTAGATGAGAGCTTCTAGGATCTGCCTTATAATGGTACGAAAGTACTATTCGAGATATCCAGATTGAGTATGCATTTATTATGTGGTTGCGTGTATTATGTGGTTGCATGTTTTGTATGATTTATCTCTACAACATTTCATGACTGTATGCTACATACATGAGCATATTGATCTCATATCCTTGAGATATCCTGTAGTAGTAGGGCGCTCACCCTACGAGTAATGGATGATTGGATATGTAAGTCCTGTGTCAGATCACAGTATGGTTGGACATTTGTACGAGTATTAGGTCATCATTATCCACTGGGTATAGGAGCCACCTCCTGATGCGAAGGTGCATCGTGCTATATACCCTGGGCCCGATCTATGTGCTTGTTTTTTTTACTTGAGAGTCTTGGTAACCAGTACACTTGCATACATGCACATATAATACCGTATACTCATACTCTCGTACTGAGCGTTTTATGCTAACGTTCGGTTATTTTTTGTTGCCTGGACACCCTATTCGATGGGGGAGATTGCAGGTAGTTCTCCCGAGGATGAGGAGATTAGGTGGTGACTAAGACAGGATTGCACGGGTAACCACTAGGTTATACTTTTTTGGTATTAGTTTTTTTAATTTTCGTATTTACTCTGATTAAGTTTATTTATTGTTTAATTGCATGCTTAAGTTTTTGATTAGTTGGTGATCACGGTGCAGGTCACTACATTTATGGTATCAGAGCATGCAATAAGATTCTTTGGGATTTAATATTAATTTTGGGTTACCCTTTGTAGGATTACAAGGTGGTTTCAGTGACGATAACAATAACATGAATCGGAATAGCAGGATACCTAGGCTTTTCCAAGATCGTCATTACCAAGGTTGTCATCAAAGTTTCGTATTATGTGGATACAAACATGATGGAGCTGGAAGAGAAGATCCAGTTATCAACTCCAGGCACTTCTCAGGGTTGAATGGAATGTGTGACATGTAGTCATCCATTCGGCTTCGACCATGAAAACCACCATTGTAGACTCTCCACTAGTAGTTGGAGAGATTTTCAGAAGATCCTATCGGAGAATGGACCATTTAATTGGTAGTTTCTGATAGTAAGATTAAATCTTTTAGATCTTGCGAGGGAGAATGTCTATTGACATGCCTGCATTGATACTTTTATGTGTGACAGACGGAAAACCTCATGTTCAAGATTATTAGACGGAATGAAAGATTTTCGCATATAGTCAGATTGTAAAATTTCAGTTGTATTGAGTTTTAAATACTGTATTAAGTTTTGTTTGTAAACAATATTTCAGTTATAAGTATTTGGATGAAATGTATTAATGATTCTAAACATTTTGATGTATCAGTTATCATTTCATTGACATCTTCCGATGTAATTGAATGTAGTTGTTTATTACATGAAATTGTAATAAAGATTGTATAAGAACCTGAAATAAGTGGTTCAAATATTGTTATTGTATCTTTGAGATTATCTTGATTATATTAAATAAAGGATCATAATTTTGTTTAAACATGTGTATAATTAGGATTGAATTATGGATGTGTTCAGTTTAATAGTTCTAGATGTATTTCTTATAATATTCTATCGAGACATAGTATGACGACTAAAATTCAATCTACTAAATCACATGCATTAAATTTAATAAAAATTAAGATTATTATTTTTAATTTTAATTGATTTAAATTCATTATGTAAATTATGTGTTAATAAAATATCTTATTATTTATTCAAATAATTTTATTGTACTAACTATTTAATTAATGTTTTTAATTGTTTAAGTTTGTCAAATGATTTTTATTGTAAAACTTAATTGTTTTAATATTTTAAAGGTTTAAGCTTGCATATTTAAATGATTTTAATTGTTTAGTTTATTCTTTTAAACGATTTTAACCATTTAGCTTATTTGTTTAAATATTTTTGAGTGTCCAACTTATTTATTTTAAATAACCTAAGTTTAGCGGTTAGTTATTTTAAATTATTTTAAATTTTCAGATTATTTATTTAAATGCTTTTTAATTATCCAAATCATTTTAATGGCTTTATTTTTGCTTGTGTATTTATTTAAATTTCTTTTAAACGTTTGTCTAGTTTGTTCAAATTTATTTTAATCGCTATGTTTGTTATTTAAATATTTTACTCGTTGACGTGACATCAGAATATTTAAAGTGTTTAATTTTTGAATTTTTTAATTTGAGTATTTGCAGAAAATTAGAAATAATATTTTTACTCATACCATATAAAATACTGAATATTATATTTTTATGTATTATGTTCCCTACACACTTAAATATATGAGATAACTCGGCCCTAAGATATTTCACGCAGCCCATTTACACGGCCCATCTCATTTTCCCCTTCTCCAAGTTTTCCCAATAGCCGATGCGATCCTCCCCTTTCTTCTCCAGATTTCACAACAATCGGCCCTCTCATTTCTCTCCATTCCCAGATTCTGCCGCAGCAGCACCACCTTTTTGGCGTAGTCTTCCTCTGAGCCTGCTGTTCGAGCTGACTTCCAGCGCCTTGGTCTCGTCACAGCTCAACCGATCTCTTCTCCCCATTTCTGTTTTTTCTCAGTTTAAGGCAAGATTATGGTTTTTTGTTCTCACCTAGTATTTCATTATGTTGTGTGTTGCATTTCTTGTTATATTCTAAAATTCATAAGCATGTTTCTTTGCCCTGTTCGAAAGTTCATCCGCCCTGCTCTTTGATTTTTTTCAGAAAATTCTTGCATTTTACTTGGCTCGGTTCGCTGCTATGATTTATGGATTTATGATTTGCATTTGACCGGTGGTTGTCCATAAGCATGAGTTCGAATGTCCAGAAGTTTTCATAGTATGGTTCGAGCATTTTTTTTTCTTTTTCCAGTTTCTCCTTCATGCCTTGAGCTCGAAACTTTCCAGATTTATGTAAGTGGCTTTGTTCGAAATTTCAGAATATTTTCATGCCTTGTGGTGTTCAAATTTCAGATTATTTCCATGCCTTGCTTGTTCGAAAATTTCAGATTAGTTTCTTATCTTGTGGTGTTCGAATTCCAGAAATCTTTTCCTTAGCTTGCTTGTTCGAAAATTTCAGGTTATTTCCTTGGCTTGTGTGGTTGAAATTACAAAGTTTTCATAGCTTGTTGGTTCGAACACTTTCCAGATTTTTCCTCAGCATGTGTTCGATTATAATTCCAGATTTTTTTCCCTTCATGGCATGGTTTGAATATTGGTGTTGTATTGTGTTGATTTAATGGTGAATTTAGGAGCTACCATGTGTGAAATGTAGTCACATGGTAGTGCTTAGGATGACTTGGAATTAGTTTGTGGATTGGAGTTGGGGCATTTTGAATTTGAGGATGGTGGGCTCGGTTTTGGTTGTGTGTAAGGGCTGCCTTCGAGCTGAGTTTAGGTAGGTTTGAGGGGCTGGTTTAATGGTGTGAGTGAGTCTAATGCATTGGTCATTGTCCTAGCTTATTGGCTTGGGAGGTGGGAGTCAAGTAGCTAAAGTTTTGATTGAATATAAAACTAAGACATTAGCAGAATTTTAGGTGATGTTTGGGCTGTCAAAGTATAACTAAGGCAGGGTTAAAAGTGGAATTTTGTTATGGGCTCGGGTCTGGAACTTGTCTTAGATGTCGGGATTATTTTGGTTCAAGCGGGAATCAATTCGGTTAAGTATTGGTTGAGTTCTAGATTTTTGAATGTAAAGGTGCAGAATTCTAGGCTTTTAAGCTTGCTACCCGGAAATCAAATTTTTATAAAATGATTGCTAAGGAATAAAACTCCAAGGATGATTTCCCTACTTATTTATAAGTGTCATGGAGTCGTGGTTTCAAGCGGAATCTTTTTCTAATAATAATCGAGCAAGTTACAAATTTTACGGGCAAACCGCTCGAATTGTCTTAAGCGCTAAATTATGGTTTAGTTTTCCATCCTTTGGTTTGTCTCCTAAATCACCATCCCGGTCATCCATGTGTGAGTCATTTGCATGATTATCGATTAATGTTTACATGTACGTCATATTTACATATGCATGCTAAGTTCCATATTCAAGAATGAAAGAAAGCATTTTACGAACGAAGTGAGATGATTGTGACTACATTTATCACGTGTTTGGACGAGTTAAGAGATGTCTTATCTTCCCTTACCAAAATATTCATGTGTTTGAACGAGTTAAGAGACTTCTTAGCTTCTCTTACCAAATTTATGGGTTTGGGCGAGTTGAGCGTAATCTTGGATTCCCTTACCACCCACAGGGCAAGACAAGTTGGGAAATATCATGACTTCCTTGCGGCATAGTGCACTGCAGCTATAATCATGATCGAAAACCACAGAGTCACAATTAAAGGATCTAAGTTCAAATAATTTATATCCATGTTTCAGTACAGTTTATTCAGTTACATTGCTCATGCTCGACTTAGCCATGCATATGTTCCATTCATGTTCACTTCATGCTTTTAGAAATCAATTGTTTAAGTTAAGGGCACAAAGTATTTTACTACATGATATTTTTAATCTGTCTGTGCTTGTATTTATGTAGTACTCGTTATCCCCCCTCCCATATTCTTGCTGAGTCTTTTAGACTCACTCATTGTTTTCAGGTGAGGAGTTTTTAATTGAGATCGAGGGGCAAGACTATTGAGTGGACTGCGATGCGGGCACGACACATCCCTCCGACCTATGATAGTCTTCCGCAGAAGTTTTAATTTAACACTTTAAAGTCTTATATTTTGTTGATTGGAAACATGTTATTGTAAGGATTTATAAAATTATTTGTGGGCATGTAAATATGTAATTGCTTAATCTTTTGATGTTCGATATGTCGAATCTTTTCTCCGATTCACATTCCTTTCTCGATCTAGTTTATTTAGTGTTGTTGTTTGCATTTTTAATTTGCTGTCTGTGACAGGTGGTTTGTTATATAAATAGATAGGTCATGCCAAAAATTTTGAAACAAATCCGTATTTTATTTATTTTAATTTAAAGTAGAGTTAGGGTCGTTTCAGTTGGTATCAAAGCATGGTTCTAGTTTGGGTTGTGCCTACTGCCGGTTGCGAGAAACTCAAGAAATCTCACTTCAAAGTCTATAAGTTTAATGAATTTTATGTGTTAGTCATACTCGAATTTATACTTTAAATGTTTAATGTCTTCTATTTATTTTTAAAAAAATATTCAAAACTAGATGTTTAATTTATTTAAATGTGTAGCTCAGTATTTATTTTCGTTTAAAAATTTCTTCTAGTAGTTTAAAGTGCACCATTTGACTGTTAATTTTTATAGCATGCGGTTCCAAGTTAAACGGAGTTGGTGTACCAATATTCCTTCCAGTTTTAGACAGTACGTGGTTGTTGTTTGAGTTATTAGGTAGTGTTATGTAGTAGCCCGGTTCCATTTTACAAGATTAAGTGATTTTAAACATGTTAAAAAATGACATATAATTTTAAAAGTGTCAAAACATGTTTAAGGAGTCCTTATTTGGTAAAAATAAGTGGAAAATGAGATCTGGAATGTCCGAAAATGGTAGGGTATGTCCCGGGGGTCCAAAAATGAGTTCAGAAGGACCAAAACAGTTCGGAGCACACGGACCAGTTCGGGCCCTCCGAACCACTTCGGCTGTCCGAACCCAAGTTCGGACCGTCCAAACTCTGCAGGGTCCAGTGTCTAAAAGGCTCGGACAAGTGGCAGTTCGGACCGTCCGAACTCCGCCTATAAAGAGGGGTCCGAATTCCTCATTTTGAAGTGCAATTTTTCCTCTCCTCTCCCGGTAATCGCTCTATTTAAGGGCTTCGGGACTCTTTCTTTAAGAGTTGGAGTAGGAAATAGTATATTTTTATAGCGGACAGTGTCCACAGTAGCATCCAGGCGGCGGAGCTCTAGCGAGGCGTCTAGGGGTCGTAGCTAAGCTATGCCCAGGCTCTGGGGCATGCGTCATCAGCGGGCTGACGACGGACGAAGGTATGGCTTTGGTTCCCTATAGTAAATAGGGAGTAAGTTATAGTTTAATTAAGGCATTTAGAGCCTAGTAGGTGATGTTTGGCATGCTAGGTAATTCATGATTATTTATGTTGTAGTGTTGCATAGTAGGCTTGGACCTAGATGGGAGCTTCTAGGATCTGCCATAGTAAGGTACAGAAGTATTATTCGAGATATCCAGATTGAGTATGAATGTATTATGTGTTTGCATGAATTATGTGATTGCATGTTTTATATGCCTTTATATACAGCATGTCATGACTGTATGTTGCATACATGAGCATATTGAGCATGTATCCTTGCGATATCCGGTACTGGGATATTTATCCTGTCAGTAGATGGTTGGACACAGAGACACATGTTAGGTCACCAAAATCAGTTGGACACGAATCTCGTGTTAGGTCACTAATATTTGGTTGGACATGTGTACTTGTGTTAGGTCACCATCAGGGTTTCTGAGTATGTTGGTCACCTTCTGTAGCGACGGCTCAGCGTGGCACATACCAGGACCCAAGTTTGTTCTTGATCAGATATTCTTGACCTCGTGTCTTGGTACACAGTTCACTTGCATACATGCACATATAATACTGTATACTCATACTCTCGTACTGAGCTTATCAAGCTCACGTCTCGTACTTTGTTGTATCTGGACACCCTATTTCATGGGGCAGGTTTGCGGCTGGATGAGACGGGTGGTTCTAGGAGAGCTTAGGCAATTGATGACCAACAAGGATATCTGTCTAGGCTTTTGTCTCTGATAGATTTGGGCATTCGATTTGGTTGTATCTTTATTTAGGGATTTATTTATGCTTTTCCGTTTTTAATTCTGATGATTTATTATTTAAGTTAAATGCATGCTTAAGATTCTGATTAGTAGGTGATCATGGTGCGGGTCACTATATTTATGGTATCTGAGCATGCATAGTTATCTTGGAATCTAGATTGTTGGAATTGGGTTTAACATTTTGATCATCGCATAGATGGCGGGACTTGGTGACGAAAGTAGCCATAGTAGCGTGGGTGGACGCTGGGGCGATCAGGACAATCGAGAGCATCGTCGGGTTGTCATCACCATCGCCATGATGATCGTAGGCATTTTAGTATTATAGATATTTGCATAACCAGGGGTTAGAGTTGTGCTAGTTTTCAGATGATCAGTTCTAGGCTTTTTCCTATGATTCAAAAAGTCATTGGTTTGATATAGTACCAGATTTGAATTGTTTCCTCAGAGACTCGGTGTTAGGGTCATTGCTTATTGATGATGAATTTTCATCATAGATTCGGTGATAGATTATACCAGGTGCTGAGGTCTGTGCCGGGTTGTTCAAAACGGGATAGGAAGCGCGATCTACGCCGGTGTTTTCTGGGAAGTTTATTCCAGATAGGCTATTGGGGGAGGCTACCTGAGTCTTGATATTTTGCACAGTTATAGCAAGGGGTATAATTATCAAAAGGAATGTTTTTATGAATTTGATATTGGTACTGGATTAGTGCCAAGAGATTTGAACGCTATCGTCTGACTTTATCAGAGATACAGATTTTAGTTTCCTTTGTCAGAATAGTCTTGGAAAGGATTCCTTGACAAGTGAATATTCTAGACGGGTAGTTCTCGCACGTGATACTGGGGGAGAACTAGGAGGTTTTACCAGTATTGTCTGATTCTATCAGAGGTATATTTTTTGTACCTTACTAAGGCAGATCCTAGAAGCTACCCTCTGGGTCCAAGCCTACCATGCAACACTACAATACATAAATACAATGTATTATCTAGCATGCCAAACATCACCTATCATGCTCTAAAAGCCTTAATTAAACTATAGCATACTTTCTATTTATTATAAGGATCCAGAGTTATACATTCATCCTTCGTTAGCCCGCTGATGTCGAATTCCCCAGAGCTTGGCCACAGCCTTGCTACAACCCCTAGATACCTCGCTAGAGCTCCGTCACCTTGCCACCACTACGGACACGGTCCTTTATAAAAAAAACTACTACCTACTCCAACCCTTAAAATAAGAGTAACCAAAAGCTCTTAAAATCGAGCTAACATGGGCCAAGGATAGGTTAAATTGCATTTCAAATGAGAGCCCTCGGATCCCTTTTTATAGGGAACGATCGGACGCTCCGATCGACCATATCGGACGGTCCGATCTGCATTACACACCACGTATCACCATCCTATTAACACCTGTCCCGCCAACACATCGGACGCTCTGATCTCAGATAGGATGCTCTGATATTTGTCACGTGTTGACTCCAACATGAGACATAACATGGAGAGATCGCACGCTCCTTTCCTGGATCGGACGGTCTCACCCGAATCCATTTTTCAATTTAGTACCTTAATCAATTCCTTAATCATGATTAAGTCCCTTAATCTTGTAAAATGGAACCGGACTACTACATCGATCCAGATCAAAGCCATTCACAGCTATCCATATCAAATCACCAAAGCACATTCTGTAGATTCATTTTGTAACTCAAAGCAGAGAGTTTGTTCTGCTTCGAGAGAGAGTATTGCTAGGAGTTCCTCTCAAAGGATTTATTGGATTGGATTTGTACAAAGCGTTGTATAAATCAAAGTCTTCTAGTGGAATCCTTCTGGAAATAGAAGAAGGGGTGACGTAAGAGAATTCATCTCCGAACATCCAGAAACAACTCTATCTCTTTTACATACTGCACTTACATTATCTTATCTTCCTTAGCTTTATAATTATTCAATTTGCAAGGAAGGTTTCTTCCGCCTGATAACTTCAGATCTTTCGAGCAGATCAAAGTCTTAAACAACAAAACTTCTGTCTGATTTTCACAAATCAGATCGAAGAAACTTCAAATTTTAAATAGTGTATTCACCCCCCCCTCTCTACACTGTTTTTCGATCCTAACACTGATCCTCGGTAAGAGCAAAGACTCGTGCCTGTTGCCTCGGAGGTTGATTCACATTCTGATTATCTCCCTGTCGATTATGCTGTTGTGGATGAAAGGAGTGAACTACAGAAGCCTGCCTTTCACGCTGAGCTGTCAGTCTAGAAGAACTTACACTCTGAGCTTGTTCAGAACCCCTCTGAGGACACACTCTAGCAAAGTGTCCCGTCTGATGGCAGATATGACAACTTCCAAAAATTCCATGACAATGCTTACTGAGGTGACGACCTCAAAAATTGCTGCAAGACATACCTAAAGATCCCGAACTCTGTCCAGAACCAAACTGTTTCGAATCAATGAAACTAGAAGAACTGCTCCCTGGCTTCTTGAATTGCTTTCCCTTCGGTTGGAAATGATCTCTTCTGCTACTACCACTATATCTGGATGACTGCTAAAATGGAATCTGATGATGAAATTCAGATTTAAACAGACTCCAAGAAATAATTGTACATTGATTATCTAAGGCTTTCTTCGCCGAAACCACCAACTTTTTTCAATACCCTGAAGTTGATGCACAACTAACCGGAATCAACGGTCGTCTGTGTAGTCAAGAGATTCAAACAACTGATCTATCTCATCTAACTAACTTTCACACCCAACAAAATTTTTGTTACTCTTTAGAGTCGGTGGTTTGAAAGACTGAAACCTCATCAGCAAGGTTACCATCGGTGTCGGAGTGGCATCCATTTGATCAGTCGTAGTACTATCATGTTAATTCGGAGGACTTTTTTTTGGTTTTTACCTGTTCAGAACTCGTCGAGGAGACATATCTGATATTCAAGAGGATTAGGACACAAATATCTCATACATTCAATTTCAATAATTCGGAGCCCATCAATCTCTGTTCAACAAACGTAATCAACCTCAAGAGTATTCAAATTCGGATCTCAAACTGATTCTGATTCGGATCTTTAATATTTCATGCTTTACAATTTATATCAAATAATCATGCTTCAAAATTTAAATCACAAAATCATGTAATTCAAATAATTCTTGAAGAAATAATAAAGCATGCTCGCATGGAATTCATATAATCAATTAAAGAATTCAATCACATGCGAAAAAATAAATCAAGCGGACTCGGTCTACGCCGCTCACTTTTAATTTAGTCCGAGAACTTATCGCTCTGATACCACTTAATGTGAGGACTTCTGGTGTTAATCTAATCTCATGGGAAGTTATCGACAATCGTTAAACAAATCAAATCGAATCTAGAATTTGTTTTTTTATAAAAGGCAAATGCGCACCCACGCCCAGACATGCGTGTGCGCCCACGCCCAAGAACCGCACGCCCGCGCATGCCTTACTCACCTCAAGCCCAGCTCAACCATTTGAATCTCAATTTCGCGATTCTAAAAATCTGGAGTAATGCTAATTCAATACCATAACCAAAAATTGCAATAAAAGGGGTTTGAACATCATCCAAACAGGGTTAACCTAATACAAGTTCGACAAAATCAATCGTTCGACCAAAACAAAACAAGTTTCAACAACAAGACTTCTAAAACCCGAGTCTTTACTTTCTATCAATCCAACCCGAGCTAATCATGTTGCCTCTGATTTGATCCTGCCTCACTTGTTGCCAAGTACACATACAAAACAAAGCAACAACCGGATAACTCTGCTGAGAATAATATTCTCAGTAAAAGCAACATAACATGCAATATCAAATAGTATATAAAAATCATGATATAACGTCAATATTTCCAAGATAAATATAATGAAATGCATGTCTTTAAAATCAGGGTTATCAAATCTGATAACCAAAAGGAATTTCGGTTCTTCGTTTTGGATCCCGAGGATAAGATCTCGTAACGAGCCCACCGACGCTCCTGATCGAGGTGGTGTTACGTATCTCCATTCTCTAGAATTTGGTGCGACTATAAGGAGAATTCTGACACTAGGAGAACTCAACAACCTAGGCCACTCGATTATAGCCCACAAAACGTCTAATTTGACTGAACCGCTCTGTCCTCTGAAATCAAAGATTTAGGCTCAAGATGAATGCATATATAAATCGCAATGAATGAAAACATAAATAAAATAAAACCATTCATATTATCTCAAATAAGAGCATATAATCCATCAACATATTCAAGTTATCAAACAAGGACAAGGAATCATGCAAGTACGTCATTTAGGGAACTCAAGCATCAAATCAATATATTCTATCCCATTCGATCGATGTCAGTTTACACCTTATTCTCGATTCAAAGGTGTTCCAAATATGGATAATCAACAATAACAAGAGATTCCATAAACATCTAATCAAACACATATCAAACATTCTAGGTAAAATTCATTACCGATCTTCGATCAACCCTCTATCGATTCATATTCTGAAACCTTTGAGTTCCACAACCCTCAACAAAATCTGAAAGGAGAGGAATAAGAACTCAATATTAATCATCCAATTCAAATCAATTCCAAAACTCATTCAAACTTCCAATTCAAAAATTCTTAAACCGGCGGCGTAACGGCTAATAACGGGCCAACTAAAATCAACAAACATCAACATATCTAACATATTCAACTCAAATCTCCATCATAACTTCAAAATCTCATCAAGAACATGCCTAAATCAGAAATTCCAGAATTCCCATTGACCTCTTAATTCGGTTATCTAGAAAGTGCACTAGGTCAAGTAATAGTAAGTAGACAGAGAGTCCAAGTATTGATCCCACAGGGACTGTAGTCAATTCTCAAGAATTAATTATTTTACTTAATCTAGACAAAATCATAAAAGGGTGCGAAGTGTTCAATAAAAATTCAATTACTAAAAAATGAGCAAGAAATAAAATAGCTGAAAGATAAATTTAAAAAAAAATGAGACAACCAAGACACACGCATGTACCGAAAAAATCATGTAACATGTAGCCGATTCAGGACTCAGATTAATCTTAGATCACGGGAATTCTTCTAACTTGTTCAAAGGTCTATTTCTAGAACAATCAAACCTACTCAAATATTGATGGATTAATTTTTCATAATTCTAATCAAATTTGAGTGCATTAAATATTTGTGAAAATTCAGTTTTCACCTAAAACCGCACACTGAAATTGAATTCTATTTTTAGTCATTTTTACCATGTGTTGATTGTTAAAATGATCGAAATCAATCACTCCTCTGTTGACTTAAGACCGATTAACATGCAAGCAAAGAGTTGATCAAGCTATTCACAAGACAAATATGAATCTAACAATCAATAAAATCAAATCAAATCTAAAAAATCCAAAATAAACATCCAAGTTTTCTACATAAATTTGTCCGGCCCAATCACACTATCTTGGTTGAAAAAAATCTACTCAATAATTGAAAACAATAATTCAATAAATAAAAATAAAGAAGAACATGAGAAGAAAAAAGGTATAAATCTTCTCCCAAACTTGAAGTCTGTAGCGCCTCTCTGTTGCGATCTGTTACGCCTTAAACGCATATAAATCTCGATTGTGAGATTAATGTTTTTAATGCATTAACAAGGCCCTTTTGTCTATGTTTTGATGATTAACAAAACTAGGTTAAAATGTTACTAATGTTTACAATGATCTTATTACAGAGTTAAAATTTTCAATGCTCAATTGCGTACAAGTTTATTCAAGATCAGAAACAAAATTCAAAGACTTATACTGCTACGAGTTCGGAAGCTCCGATTGGAGTTCGGAACCTCCGATCAGGATCAGAAGGACCTTCGGAAGCTAAGGGACGATCGAATGTTCCGATCAAGGTTCGGAAGCTCCGATCTATTTTCAAGAAATTTTATATTGTTCGGAAGCAGAACGGAAGCTACGAAGTGACGAGATCGGAAGTTCCGATCTGCAACGGCGGCCTGATAATCTTGTCCGGAAGACTTTTGCCCGACAACATATTTAATGCGCCGATCGGAAGCTCCGAAGTGGGATCGGAAGTTCCGATCCTGTACAAACCGCGTGACTCAGAATTCAAATTTCGGAAGCTCCGATGCTGAGAACGGAAGTTCCGATCGATGCCAAATTTTTAGCTATAAATAGAGGCATTCCGAGACCATTTCAAGTATCCCAACATCTTCAAGTCTCTCAATCCTCTTAAGCATTATTTGAGCTATTTGTTGAGCAATTTGTAGCCCCTTTGAGCTTTCAAAATATATTCATATATTGAGTTGTATCCGGGGTTGAGAAAATCGTTGGTGTAAACACTTGAGTGTGAAGCCAAGTGTTGTGTGATTGTTGAGGCTATCCTTGGAGCCCTTAAGGCCAAGTGTTGAGTTGTATCGGCGCGGTGATCGTGTTGAGTTGTACGGCTATCCTTGGAGCCATCAAGGCCAAGACGTTGAAGTGCTAGTGGATCCTTGGTTAATCGATCTTAACCAAGAAGGGGAGACGTAGACGATTTATCGTCAAACTTTCATAAACATCTCTTATCCCTTTTACTGCTTTATTTACATTACGCATTTATTTACTGCACTTATATTTGATTGCTTTAAGTCTTCCGCTTGCGTATTTGCATAATCGCTTTAAATTGCTAAAGTTTCCAATAGAACCTAAATCCCCCTCCCCCCCCATTAGGTTCTAACAAGTGGTATCAGAGCCACCTTTTTCAAAATATTTTCAAAAAGGTTCTTATGGCAAATCTAGCGAGCGACTATGCTCAAGGGCAATCAACAAATCGTCCTCCTCTTTTCAATGGCATAAACTACGGATATTGGAAAAACCGAATGTCCTTATGTATCCAATCCGTAGACTATGACCTTTGGAAGGTTACTGTGAAAGGTCCCTACATACCTACTAAAGAGGTTGAGGGTGTCAAAATTCCTAAGGGAATGGACGACTTTTCTAAGTAGGATATGAAACTTATATCTCAAAATGCTAAAGCCATGAATATTCTTCATTGTTCCTTAGATATGAACAAATACAATCGGATTTTGATGTGCTCATCCGCTAAAGAGATATGGGACAAGTTGGAGATATGCCATGAAGGGACTAATCAAGTCAAAGAGACGATGATCAATCTACTCCAACTCAAATACGAAATATTTGAGATGGAAACCAATGAGGATGTTGACACAATGTTCCGAAGGCTTACTCAAATCATCAATGAGTTAGCCCAACTTGGAGAAAAGTATCCATCCAAGCAAGTTTGGAGAAAATCTCTACGCGCCCTACCCAAGGAGTGGGATGCAAAGAGGACTGCCATCATTGAGTCCAACAAAGGTGACAATGCATCGTATGATCTTGATCAACTCCATGGGACCCTAAAAACCCATGAGTTGGAAGTATCTACAAGGAAAGAGTCAAAGAGAGAGGATGAAAAGACCAAGGCAAAGGGGATTGCCTTATCTACCCAAGTCGAAGAAGAAGATGATGATGATATGGCACTCTTCGCAAGAAAATTCAAAAGATTTATGCGAGGAAACAACTTCAAAAAGAAGACGAACAAGGAAGTTACTTGCTACAACTGTCAACAACAAGGGAATTATGCAAATGAGTGCCCTCTCAAGAAGAAATCTGACAAAGTAAAGAAGAAAGCACTTCTAGCCATTTGGAGCGATAGCGACGATGACGAGGAGGAAGCTAACATTTTCCTCATGGCTAAAAGTGATGACATCGTCTCCGACGACGATGACGAGGTACCTTCCTATGAAGAACTAATATATGCATATAAACAAATGTTTGATATGGCTAAGTCACTTAGAAAGGAAAATAAAAACCTTAAAAATGAATTAGAAACTAAGGGGCATGAAAACGTAAGATTAAAGGATGACATAGCTCACTTAGAAAAATCTTTTAATAAGTTCAATGTCAGTAGTAATAAATTGAATAATCTACTTAGCATGCAGAAATGTAGTTTTGATAAGGGTGGAATAGGGTACGATAAGAAATCAATAGACTTTACTAGTCTAATTGCTAAAGCAAAAATGAGATCACCCCCTACATGCTCTTATTGTTGTAAAATTGGTCATACTAGATATAAATGTAGATCCTTGAGATTTCAATATGATCAAAAGAGTTATATGAAATGGAGGCCTAAGAGTACATAACAACTCATCAGTTGGCATTATGAGATAATGATCTAAGGGAGTTCATCATAGACCGGTTTAAACTGCCTTGACTTGCGACTGGTCTTCCTGATGAACGCTGCTCTGTCCAAGAAAATAGGTTTTTAAAGAGGCCATAACCCTACCTACTACTGGGAGCACTCTTAGAAAGTGGCGATGATGTTGCTATGAGAGACTGAACTCTTAAAAGTCTATTTTGTATCTCTCTTTTCTAACATTGTGGACCCAAAAGAACTAAAGGGTACCAAAACCAATTTTTGCAGGGAAATAGGAAAACTGTTCTCCCTAGCATATGGTATCTAGATAGTGGATGTTCTAGACATATGACGGGAAACAAAGAGCTACTCCAATCCATCAAACCAAAGGAGAAGGGATCTGTCACCTTTGGAGACAACAGCAAAGGAGTTATCGAAGGAATCGGCTCAATATGTATTTCTAAATCCTGCTTGATTGATGATGTACTCCTAGTGAAAGGGCTTAAACATAATCTACTAAGCATAAGTCAATTATGCGATAGAGGTTATGAAGTCAAATTCACTCCCCAACACTACACTATATCACTCATTACTGACAAATCCATAAATTTCAAAGGATATAGAAGTGAAAATGTATACAATGTTTCTTTAAATAATTTATCTTTATCAAATATTAAAAGCCTTGTATCCTTGAATGTTAATGACAACATTCTTTGGCATAGAAGACTAGGTCATGTTGGTCCTAGTATCATAGAAAAACTTTTTAAACTTGATTTAGTTGTTGGTATGCCAAAACTCAATTTAAAATTAGATTTTGTTTGTGATGCATGTCAACTTGGCAAACATACAAAAGAATCTTTTAAAAGAAAAAATTTTGTATCAACTTCTATGCCCCTTGAACTTCTCCACCTAGATCTATGTGGTCCCTCGAGGAACGCTAGCCTAGGAGGAAAGCTTTATGCATTTGTCATTGTGGATGATTTTTCACGTTACACGTGGACATTGTTTTTAGCCCACAAAAATGATGCCTTTGATTATTTTAAAACTTTTGTCAAACGAGTTGAGAATGAGAAAAATCTTTCTATAAAACAGATCCGTAGTGACCACGGAACTGAATTTCAAAATGAGAGTTTTTCAAACTTTTGTGAAGAGAAAGGCATCGGTCACAATTTTTCTTGTCCTAGGACTCCTCAACAAAACGGGGTCGTTGAGAGGAAAAATAGGAAACTTGTGGAGATTGCAAGAACCATGATATGTAAGCATTCTCTACCAAAATATTTTTGGGCTGAAGCAATGAACACTACTTGTTACATCATCAATCGTGTATCAATAAGGCCAATTCTCAAGAAAACTCCATGTAGTGACCCAACTCGGATCCACTACCTAATCAAAGTTATAGTAAAAGCGCACGCAATAAAAGCTTAAAGCGTAAAGAGCGGATAATTAAAATACAACAAATCCAATCGGCAGAATACAACCGACGCTATCACAAGTGTATAAGTACTGTTATACAACCAAATCGAAGGTTCAGGGTAAATAAATCCCTACCCTCTACAACCTCGCACTCTCCAAAGCTCAATCCAGCTGTGAGCCGCCTGGACCGTCCAACCTCAAACCTGCCCCGCCATAAGGTACACAATACCCAAACACAGGGGCATGAGCTAGAACGCTCAATACGAAGCAATGATATAAATACAAATATGCGCACACAGATGATTTAAAACTCAAGTGAAAACAGTTGCTCATGGCGCCGGGAATATACAGCACCGGCAAGAGAGCTACTCCGCGGGGTACTCGTATATTCCATATCAGGGCTGAGCCAACCCAATCCTGACCCGAATCCAAAACAGGATACAAGTTCCATATGGAAACTGTCATACCTGACTCGAGCCCAAAATGAGATCATCGTTCCCTATGGAGACTGTCAATGACTCACATCTCTCCGGATGCAGTCACACGTAAAATCATGTATGTGCTAAGGCGGTAAAACATGCTAAAACATGATAAAACATATATCACATACTCATGCAACATATAAGCAAATATATCATGCCGGCTATCTCGGTCAGTACTTACGTACCTCTAACACGGCTAGTCAAACCTAGCTCTGCTGGTCTAGACTCCAAGCCTACTAGTCCAGTCTACTAGCTACTACAATACAAATATCCATGCATCAACAATTAAGCTCTAAAAGCCTTAACTAAGCTATTGCATACTCTTAAATATTTTTAGGATGCCAAAGCTATACCTGCGTCCGTCGTTAGCCCTTTGCTGAAGATAGCCTCAAAACTAGGTCGTAGCTCCGTGACGACGTCTAGATCACTAAGCCACTTCCGGATTCCCCGTAGGATGCCTAGATCTCCCTAGATCTGAGTTAGAAGGCTTAGGAATCGAGAGAGAAGAGAGAAAATTGGTGTGAGAAATGAGCATCTCGAACCCTATATTTATAGGCGACGTTCGGAACCTCCGAACCCAGTTCGGAACGTCCGATCATGATCGAAACTTCCGATCAATCCTTCGGAGCTTCCGATCGCCCGATATTACTTCAGCCATGACATCACCTTGCTGACGTAACCGATGATGTGTACGCTGAGTCCGATCGAAGCTTCCGATCTTGCCGACGGAGCTTCCGATCTCGATCGGAGCCTCCGATCCTGGCACGGAGCTTCCGATCCATTTCGGATCGTCCGAACTCCTCATCGGACCGTCCGGTCCTGCTGAACCAATTCAACTAGTTCGAGTGCTCTGAATCCATTTTTGAAGTCCGTTATCCCAACAGGAACTTACTTAATCATGTTTTACTTAATCTAAACATGATCACTTGATTAATTACTCATTTAATCACTAATCAGAAATGCGGGTTATTACATTCTCCCCCACTTAAGAAATTTCGTCCTCGAAATTTAAGCCTTAGAGGAAAACATAAATAGCTAACCAATGTTCTTTATTACAACTGAACAAGTATAAACTTGATACAAAGAAGTACAAAATCTCAAAATAACTTGGGGTGCTCGGCTAACATCCGACTCTCCAACTCCGAAGTAGCTTCCTCTGTACCTCTGCGTTGCCACTGTACCATAACCAATGGTATTCGCTTGTTACAAAGTACCTTGTCCTTCCTGTCAAGAATCCGCAGGGGTTTCTCCACATACGATAGATCCCGATCTACTTTTACCTCGGTCGGATGCAAAATATGCGACTCGTCCGCCACATACTGCCTCAACAAGGACACGTGGAACACATCGTGGATCTCCGAAAGATTTGGTGGCAAGGCTAGACGATAAGCCACGTCTCCAACTTTCTCGAGAATCTCGAAAGGACCAATAAATCTTGGTGACAACTTACCCTTGAGACCAAACCTCATCACCTTCCGGAAAGGTGATACACGCAAGAATACATACTCTCCTTCTTCAAAATGAAGTGGCCTGCGGTGAGTGTTCGCGTAGCTAGCCTGTCGATCCTGGGATGCCTTAATCCTGCGTCGGATCAATTCTACTGCATCAGTCATCTGCTGAATCATCTGAGGACCCTCCACCTGCCGCTCACCAACCTTGTCCCAAAACAAAGGTGTACGACAACAACGTCCATAAAGAGCCTCAAATGGTGCCATGCCAATGCTGCTATGGTAGCTATTGTTATAAGCGAACTCCACCAATGGCAAATGATCGTGCCATGCTGGGCCAAAATCCATTACGGTAGCTCGAAGCATGTCCTCGAGAGTACAGATAGTCCTCTCCGATTGTCCATCAGTCTCTGGATGATACGCTGTGCTCAAACTCAAAGTGGTACCAAGAGCACGCTGAAAACTCCCCCAAAATCTTGAGGTGAAACGAGGATCTCTGTCGCTCACAATACTCAGTGGAATACCATGCAAACGGACAATCTCTTGCACATACAGCCGTGCCATCCTGTCGAAGGTGAAATCCCGGTTATAGGGAAGAAAATGCGCTGACTTTGACAATCGGTCAACAACAACCCAAATCACGTCGCAATTCCTGGAAGACATAGGCAAGTGGGTGACAAAGTTCATCGTCACATGCTCCCACTTCCACTCAGGAATATCGAGATTGTGAAGTAGACTTCCGGGTCGACGATACTCTGCCTTGACCTGCTGACACACAAGGCATCGGGACACGAACTGATAAACGCTGCGCTTCATTCCTTTCCACCAAAATCGAGTACGTAGATCCTTGTACATCTTCATGCTGCCAGGATGTACTGAGAACCTACTATGATGAGCTTGCGATAAGATCTCGTCTCTAAGTGTGGAATCGTCAGGCACAACCACACGGCCAGAAAGACACAACAAACCATCCGCCTGAAAATGGAAACCAGCTGAATTCTCACCCTCAGTGAATCGGGCTAATCTCTGAATCTTGGGATCAACACGCTGTGCCTCACGAATACATCTATACAAGGCTGGCTCGGCAAGCACAGACGCAACACGAACTCCCTGTTCTTCCTTCTTATGATGGAAAGTGAAACCCAAGGAACAACACTCTTCGACCATTCGTGACACTGCACTGGTACGAAGGGGACTCAAATAAATCTTGCGACTAAGCGCATCAGCAACCGGATTAGAAGATCCTGGATGGTAATTGATTTCGCAATCATAGTCCTTCAGCAAGTCCATCCAACGGCGCTGTCGCATGTTCAACTCTGCCTGAGTGAACAGGTACTTCAAACTCTTATGATCAGTAAAAATCTGGAATCGTTCACCGTACAAATAATGACGCCATATCTTCAGAGCAAAGACAATGGCTGCAAGCTCTAGATCATGTACGGGATAATTCCCCTCGTGAGTCTTTAGTTTCATGGAGGCATAGGCAATCACATGCCCATTTTGAGTCAACACACACCCCAAACCCTGAAGAGAAGCATTGGTGTGGATTACGAAACCACCAGATCCAGTCGGCAAGGATAGAACTGGAGCAGTCGTCAATCTACGTCTCAACTCACGAAAACTGTCTTCGCACGCAGAAGACCACTCAAAAGAGACATCCTTTCGCGTCAACTGTGTCAAAGGCCTGACTATCTGAGAGAAATTCTCCACGAATCAACGGTAGTATCCGACCAAACCCAAGAAACTACGAATCTCAGATGCTGTCGTCGGGCGCGACCAATTAAGAATAGTCTCTGTCTTGCTAGGATCTACAGATACGCCATCTTGAGAAATGACATGACCAAGGAACACAACTCGGTCAATCCAGAAGTCACACTTACTCAGCTTCGCGTACAGCTGTCTCTCCCTCAAGACCTGCAATACAGTATAGAGATGGTAGGCATGCTCATCCATGCTGCGAGAATACACCAAAATGTCATCGATGAACACCACCACGAACTTATCCAGAAAGTCGCAAAAAACTCGGTTCATCAGATCCATAAAAACAGCTGGAGCATTCGTCAAACCAAACGGCATCACTAGAAACTCATAGTCTCCATACCGCGTACTAAATGCTGTCTTAGGAACGTCCTCTTGTCAAACTCGCAACTGATGATACCCAGACCGAAGATCAATCTTCGAATAGACAGATGTACCCTGCAATTGATCAAAGAGATCATCTATCCGCGGAAGAGGATACTTATTCTTCACTGTCACTTGATTCAACTGACGGTAGTCAATACACAATCGCATCAAACCATCCTTCTTCTTGACAAACAGTACTGGGGCTCCCCATGGCAAAACACTAGGTCGAATATAACTCTTATCAAGAAGATCTTGCAATTGCTTCTGCAACTCTTTCATTTCTGACGGTGCCAATCGGTAAGGAGTTCTGGAAATCGGTGCAGTCCCTGGCACTAACTCAATGCCAAACTCAATCTCCCTTACTGGTGGCAAGCCTGGAATCTCCTCTGGAAACACATCTGGAAAGTCACGAACCACTGGCATCTCTTGGATATCTGGCTCTCCTAAGGATGCGTTAATGGCGTAGATAAGGTAGCCTTCCCCGCCAGACTCTAACGCACGCCGGGCTTTCAAAGCTGAAACCACTGGCATCGGGGGTCGCGCTCCCTCACCATAGAAATACCATGACTCGTCATCCTCTGGACGAAACTGAACAAACCTCTGATAGCAATCCACTATCGCTCGGTAGGTAGTCAATAGATCTATCCCAATGATGCAATCGAAATCCTCCAACGCTAGAATCATTAGGTTAGCACTAAGCTGATGTCCCTCAAAATCCAAAACACAACCCACAACTAGACGCTTGGCTAAAACCTCGCTACCCATAGGAGTAGAAACCACTAATAACACGTCTAGAGGAATATATGGCAACTTATACTTCTTAGAAAAATGTGCTGAGACAAAAGAATGCGATGCACCGGTATCAATTAAAACATGTGCAGGAAAACCACATAAACTGCAGATACCTGCAATCATCCGATTGCTGTCAGCCTCAGCCTGCTCCTGGTTAAGCGCAAAGACCTGACCCTGGGTACGTGGCCTCAAAGAAGAATGACCCCGAGAAGGAGTCTGAGTAGGCTGTCTCTGAGACTGCTGCGGATGCTGGCGCTGCTGCGAATACTGCTGCTGGAAAGGTGGCTGTGGTACTGAGGTGGCTGAACAGATGCCTGAGAACCTCCAGAACCACTCGCTGCCCCAATCACCATAGGACAATCTCTCTTCATGTGACCCTCCTGGCCACACTGAAAACATGCAGTGGCTGACCGACCACACTGCCCTGGCGGATGTCTGCGTCGGCATTGAGTACACCGGTTTGGTCTCTGTCCACCAAAACGATGCACTCCACCAGATCCAGAGGAAGAAGAAGAAGTACCTCCTGGCTTCTTGAAGGACTGTCCTCTCGGACCCAAAGGACTAGAGCTCGCTGGCCTGGAAGAAGAAGAATAAAGTCCCCTGTTCCTCCGAATACTGTCCTCGGCCTGGCGACAATGGTCCACCAAATCCTCGTAAGTCCCATCGCCGCCCACAGCAACCATACAATGAATGTCAGGGTTCAGACCCTGAAGAAAATGGTCAAACTTTGCCATAGAACTATCAGCAATATGAGGACAAAAGGGTAGAAGATCAAAGAACTTCTTCTGGTACTCCTCGATCGTCATCGTCCCCTGTCGCAAACTCAACAACTCACTGGCTTTCGCCTGACGAAGAGCTGGAGGAAAATAAAATCTCTGATAGGCAGTACGGAACTCAACCCAAGTAGCTGCACCTCTAGCTGCTATGAATGGTGCGGAAGTAGATCTCCACCACTTCCTCGCTCTGCCCTCAAGCATAAATGCAAGAATCTTCATCCTATCCTCAGCCGTGCAATGGAACTCCTGGAAGCACTGCTCCATCCTCTCCATCCAATCCTCCACCTCTTCAGCTGTCTCACCACCCGTCAAAGGTTTCGGGCTAACTTCCTTAAACCTACGCATGCTGACTCGCCTGCGCTCCTCGGGCTTTCCTCGACGTCTACGATCATCTGGATCGCCCCAACGACCGCCGTCTACGCTACCGTGACTTTCGTCGTAATCTGCCATCTGTTACATAAGAACAGATAATTACTTAATCCGCTTTATGATATTCCCAGTGCAATGCATCGCTCTGATACCAAAAATGTAGTGACCCAACCCGGATCCACTACCTAATCAGAGTTATAGTAAAAGCGCACGCAATAAAAGCTTAAAGCGTAAAGAGCGGATAATTAAAATACAACAAATCAAATCGGCAGAATACAACCGACGCTATCACAAGTGTATAAGTACTGTTATACAACCAAATCGAAGGTTCAGGGTAAATAAATCCCTACCCTCTACAACCTCGCACTCTCCAAAGCTCAATCCTGCTGCGAGCTGCCTAGACCGTCCAGCCTCAAACCTGCCCCGCCATAAGGTACACAATACCCAAACAAAGGGGCGTGAGCTAGAACGCTCAATACGAAGCAATGATATAAATACAAATATGCACACACATTAAAACTCAAGTGAAAACACTTGCTCATGGCGCCGGGAATATACAGCACCGGATAGAGAGCTAATCCGCGGGGTACTCGTATATTCCATATCAGGGCTGATCCAACCCCATCCTGACCCGAATCCAAAACAGGATACAAGTCCCATATGGAAACTGTCATACCTGACTTGAGTCCAAAATGAGATCATCGTTCCCTATGGAGACTGTCAATGACTCACATCTCTCCGAATGCAGTCACACGTAAAATCATGTATGTGCTAAGGCGGTAAAACATGCTAAAACATGATAAAACATATAGCACATACTCATGCAACATATAAGCAAATATATCATGCCGGCTATCTCGGTCAGTACTTATGTACCTCTAACACGGCTAGTCAAACCTAGCTCTGCTGGTCTAGACTCCAAGCCTACTAGTCCAGTCTACTAGCTACTACAATGCAAATATCCATGCATCAACAATTAAGCTCTAAAAGCCATAACTAAGCTATTGCATACTCCTAAATATTTTTAGAATGCCAAAGCTATACCTGCGTTCGTCGTTAGCCCTTTGCTGAAGATAGCCTCAAAACTAGGCCGTAGCTCCGCGACAATGTCTAGATCACTAAGCCACTTCTGGATTCACTGTAGGATGCCTAGATCTCCCTAGATCTGAGTTAGAAGACTTAGGAATCGAGAGAGAAGAGAGGAAATTGGTGTGAGAAATGAGCATCTCGAACCCTATATTTATAGGCGACGTTTGAACGTCCGATCACGATCGGAACTTCCGATCGCCCCTTCGGAGCTTCCGATCGCCCGATATTACGTCAGCCATGACATCACCTTGCTGACGTAACCGATGACGCGTACACTGAGTCCGATCGGAGCTTCCGATCTTGCCGACGGAGCTTCCGATCTCGATCGGAGCCTCCGATCCTGGCACGGAGCTTCCGATCCACTTCGGATCGTCCGAACTCCTCATCGGACCATCCGGTCCTGCTGAACCAATTCAACTAGTTCGAGTGCTCTGAATCCATTTCTGAAGTTCGTTATCCCAACAGGAACTTACTTAATCATGTTTTACTTAATCTAAACATGATCACATGATTAATTACTCATTTAATCACTAATCAGAAATGCGGGTTACTACACTCCATATGAATTATGGAGAGAGAGAAAGCCTAATATTTCATACTTTCGAGCTTTCGGTTCCAAATGCTATATTCATAATAACGGTAAGGACAACCTTGGAAAATTTGATGTAAAATCCGACAAAGGTATTTTTCTTGGATATTCTACTACAAGTAAGGCTTTTAGAGTATTTAATAAAAACACTTTACTTGTTGAAGAATCAATGCATGTAATATTTGATGAATCTATGTATATAGTTCCTCGTAATACTAACGATGATGTAGAATTACTCGAAGAAGAAATGGCCTCCTCAAGCTTAAATGAAATAGATGTTTCTGTTGAGAAAACACCACTTTCGAAGGATTGGACGCTTCACAAAGATCATTCTATAGATCTTATCATTGGTAGTCCTTCGAAGGGAGTAACCACTCGTTCTTCTCTTAATAATATTTGCAATCATCTTGCTTTTGTTTCGCATGTTGAACCTAAGTGTATTGATGATGCTTTATTAGATGATTCTTGGATTATTGCTATGCAAGATGAGTTGAATGAGTTTAAACGCAATGATGTTTGGTATCTTGTTCCTAGGCCACATGATAGATCTATTATTGGAACTAAATGAGTGTTTAGGAATAAACTTGATGAGCATGACACTATAACTAGAAATAAAGCTAGGCTTGTAGCTAAAGGATATAGTCAAGAAGAAGGCATTGATTATGATGAGACTTATGCGCCTGTTGCTAGACTAGAATCCATTCGCATGCTACTTGCTTTTGCTTTCTCTAGAAATTTTAAGTTATTTCAAATGGATGTTAAGAGTGCTTTTCTGAATGGTGAATAGAAGAAGTTTATATTGAACAACCTGATGGCTTTGTTGATTCTTTACTGCCTGATCATGTGTATAGATTAAACAAAGCTTTGTATGGATTGAAACAAGCTCCTAGAGCTTGGTATGATAAACTGTCTACTTTCTTGCTTTCAAATGGTTTTTCAAGAGGAAAGATCGACATTACTTTATTCACCAAGAATGTCAAAAATGATCTTTTAATTGTGCAAATTTATGTTGATGATATAATATTTGGTTCTACTAACGAATCAATTTTTCAAGATTTCTCCAAACTTATGCAGGAACACTTTGAGATGAGCATGATGGGGGAGCTTAACTATTTCCTCGGATTGCAAATCAAACAGTGCAAGGATGGGTTCTTTGTGAACCAAAGCAAATGCATCAAGGAAATTCTAAAGAAGTTTGCGATAGAGAACACAAAATCATCATCCACACCGATGAGCACAGCAATCAGACTCAACAAGGATGAAAATGGTAAAACTGTAGATCAATCTTCCTTTCGTAGTATGATTGGCTCCTTATTATATGCTACTTCTAGTAGACCAGACATTATGTTTAGTGTTTGCTTGTGTGCACGATTTCAATCATGTCCAAAGGAATCACATTTGTTCGCCTTAAAACGCATTTTCAAATATCTTTCAAATACTCCAAATCTCGGCTTGTGGTATTCGAAAAATTCTTTCTTTGATTTAAAAGCATACTGTGATGCCGACTTTGGTGGATATAAGGTGGACAGGAAAAGCACTAGTAAAACCTATTTCTTTTTAGGAAACTGTTTAGTTTCTTGGTTTTCCAAAAAGCAAAACTGTGTTGCGTTGTCAACGACCGAAGCCGAATATATGGCTCCTGGTAGTTTTTGTGCGCAAATTCTTTGGATGAAGCATCAATTGCTTGACTATGGTGTATCTTTTTCAAAAATTACTATTTTCTGTGACAACACTAGCGCCATATGTCTTACAAAGAATCCGATTCAACATTCGCGCACCAAACATATTGACATTTGTCATCATTTTATTCGTGACCACATCGAACAAAATGAAGTTGAACTTCAATATGTTGACACATCAAATCAAATTGCTGATATTTTTACAAAACCACTAGATGAAAATACTTTTATTCGTTTGCGTGGTGAACTTGGCATGATTGAGTTGTAATCGCTTGTAGACATAAGTTAAAATTAATGTCAAATTAAGGGGGAGTTTAATATTAAAATTCGAGCAAATTAATGTTGGATAATACAAATTAATTGTATTTTTCAATATTATAAAGCTCACATTTTTTATGGTTTATCTATTTAAGAATTAATTTGCAAAATTTAAATTAAAGAGTCAAAAATCGCAATTTTATCTCAGGTGGATCGGAACCACCGATTCCAGATCGGAACTTCCGTTCCCTATCCCGCCATTTCCTATTCTGCGCGGTAATTTTTCCCTCCAAGACTTAGATCGGAACCTCCGATCATAAATCGGAACTTCCGATCCGCATCTTATCCGGCTTTTTGAATTATTTTCACCGCCTTAAAAATTAATTACCGCTTCAGGATCGGAACGTCTGAAGAACGTTCGGAGATTCCGATCGACACGTGTCTTGATTTAAGTCGACCGCACGATCGGAACGTCCGATCGCAGATCGGAGCTTCCGATCGATTTCGTCCCTATAAATATCAGATCGCTCATTCCGATTTTTTACACCTAAAAATCATCTTCTTTTCTCCCTTTAATCCGATCTAAACCTCTCTAAATGGCATCCAAACGCCGTCGTTCTTTAGCCACTACAAGCCAAGCCCAATCCCATGATTTGACCCAGCCTGCCATCTCTAGGCCCAATCCCGAAGACTATCAGGTCCGTACTATTCATCCTGGTCGTATCTTAGATTCCGCCTATTTGGCCCAGTCTCATCTCCTTCTGTTGGACCTTATCAAGGCTCAACAGTCGGAATCTTTCTTTCTTCCATCTGTCCCTGACTCCATATACATTTCTCTCATTCACGAGTTCTATGCCAATATTGAACTCGAATTAGGTCATGGTGAGATCACCATTGCCACGATTGTTCAAGCCAGGCATATTCGTTTTTCTTCTGCTGATTTGTCCTCCTGGTTTGATCTTCCCAGAAATGGACCCGGTGAATACTTCTCGCAAAACTGGCCTCAAAATTATCCTACTTTTGATCGCGAGTTGTTACTTTCTACCATTCTTGGTCGTTCAGCTACTGCTGCTGATGATCGTATCCACCTCAAGAGTCTTTGTCCTGATTTTCAAATCATTCAAAAACTCATTACCACTTCTATCGTTCCTCGCAGTGGAGACCTCTCCACTTGCAAATATTTAGATTTATACATTCTATTTCATATCATTTCATCTCGACCTTTTAACCTTCCGCGCCTTGTTATGCAGACTATGCATCACACGGCAAAGACGGTGAAAAAGGTTTCTTTTCCTTTTGCCCGGTTTATCAACTGGATGAGTTCACCTCTCGCTATCCTCCGCCGACTCGCGATGATGACTCTTAGATTTTTATTTTGCATTTTAAGTTGTATTTGGTCTTATGTAAAATTTAAATTCTATTGGAATAAAATAGTTTATATTCATTCTCTTTTATTCACTTATTATTACTTTTTGCTTATCACAAAAAGGGGGAAAATTAATTGGTTAATCAGTTAAATTGAGTAAAAACTATTTATTTGTTAAAAACTTTGTTGCTTATTTCAGGGGAAGTTTTTAAATGCAATTTAAATACTTATATTATTTTTACTGTCTATTTTTATTTTTTTATTTTTAACCAAGTTTTGTGATCATAAAAAATGGGGAGATTGTTACGCCTTAAACACATATAAATATCGATTGTGAGATTAATGTTTTTAATGCATTAACAAGGCCCTTTTGTCTATGTTTTGATGATTAACAAAACTAGGTTAAACTGTTACTAATGTTTACAATGAGCTTATTACAGAGTTAAAATTTACAAGGCTCAATTGCGTACATGTTTATTCAAGATCAGAAACAAAATTCAAAGACTTATACTGCTACGAGTTCGGAAGCTCCGATTGGAGTTCAGAACCTCCGATCAGGATCAGAAGGACCTTCGAAAGCTAAGGGACGATCGGACGTTCCGATCAAGGTTCGGAAGCTCCGATCTATTTTCAAGGAATTTTATATTGTTCGGAAGCAGAACGGAAGCTACGAAGTGACGAGATCGGAAGCACCGATCATAGATCGGAAGTTCCGATCTGCAACGGTGGCCTGATAATCTTGTCCGGAAGACTTTTGCCCGACAACATATTTAATGCGCCGACCGAAAGCTCCGAAGTGGGATCGGAAGTTCCGATCCTGTACAAACCGCGTGACTCAGAATTCAAATTTCGGAAGCTCCGATGCTGAGAACAAAAGTTCCGATCGATGCCGAATTTTTAGCTATAAATAGAGGCATTCCGAGACCATTTCAAGTATCCCAACATCTTCAAGTCTCTCAATCCTCTTAAGCATTATTTGAGCTATTTGTTGAGAAATTTGTTGCCCCTTTGAGCTTTCAAAATATATTCATATATTGAGTTGTATCCGGGGTTGAGAAAATCGTTGGTGTAAACACTTGAGTGTGAAGCCAAGTGTTGTGTGATTGTTGAGGCTATCCTTGGAGCCCTTAAGGCCAAGTGTTGAGTTGTATCGGCGCGGTGATCGTGTTGAGTTGTACGGCTATCCTTGGAGCCATCAAGGCCAAGACGTTAAAGTTCTAGTGGATCCTTGGTTAATCGATCTTAACCAAGAAGGGGAGACGTAGACGATTTATCGTCGAACTTCCATAAACATCTCTTATCCCTTTTAGTGCTTTATTTACATTACACATTTATTTACTGCACTTATATTTGATTGCTTTAAGTCTTTCGCTTGCGTATTTGCATAATCGGTTTAAATTGCTAAAGTTGCCAATAGAACCTAAATCCCCCCCCCCCCATTAGGTTCTAACACGATCTCTACGTCCGGAACCCTTAATCTGATGCTAAAAGACCTATTTATATACCCAAATATTCAAAAGATTGAATTCTACGCGGCCAAGGAATTTTCCAAAAATAAAACTCTGCCCGCAATTCTCGCTCGATCTCGAGCGGCAACAAGGCGCGCTCGAGCGAGCAACACTCTGCCTCAAGAAACCTTCACAACATAGCACACGCACGGTTGCCTTGTTTCTTGCGCTATTGCGCATCCTTCACTTCCAACAGCGCTTCTCATGCGCCCTTCCTAAGCGCAATCGCGCATCATCTGTTCAAATAGCGCAAGCGCGATAGCGCTTCTTCTTTGCCTCTCCATATCGCAATAACGCTTCTTTTAGGGCTGTTGTTTAGGGCGATAGCACTACATTTAGAGCGATAGCACTACATTTAGTGTTGTTCAATATCTTTAGCACTTCAATCCTTTTTTTTTCTTTTTTTCATTCTCTTCTCTTGCCTTCAAAACTCTTTTAATTTCCATTGTTTCTACAAAGAAAACCCGGAGCGTAAAATACACATGAATGCAATAAAACACATAAAAACACACAAAACAATATGAATGCACACAAAATGAACATAAAAATATCACGAAATAATGCATACAAAATGTACTTATCACCCATTTTCGAAATATTCTTCAGAAAAATATAACAAATGCATACACTACTTTTTTTCCGATCCGACTTAGATATACTATCGTGACTAACTCAAGAACATATATAACCCAACAAAATCCAATTCCATCAACATCTCAAAATCAAATAATGTTGGATCGAAATGAAACTTATGGTATAACGAAGCCCTCACAGCGGTGATCGCGAATATACAATGAAATCTGAAATCTACCGGACGGATTGAAAGATCCGAAGAAACCAAAAGCTTGAATCACATTGGAGAATATGATAATGGTGGTACACAGTTTTGAGATAAATAAAAGATATATACACACGCATACACCATTAAATATCAAGGCCATGTGCCAAAAATCATGAATTTGCATTTTAGTCCCCGAATTCTTAAAAAAATTGCAATTCAGCCCCTGATCAAAGTTCAATTCGATCCTCAAATTTCATAATCTCGGAATATCCATATCAATCTCAATGAAGATAATTTGGGGCGTTACAAACCAAATCTTAAGCTTGCGATTAAAACTTAAATAACAAAATCAGAGAAAAACCGCGAAAACTTAAATCAAATACTAACCTGACAGAATACAACCGGTAAATAACTGAAACCCATAATAACAATAATACAACCCAATCGTAAATCCAATACAAAAAGGTCAAGCCTAATATCGTTGGCACCAACATAGTTCCCAACTCTTCGGTTGCCAACTAATCACTGGTTCCCGAACATGGAACCTGCAACTGCACCATCGAATGGGTTGTCAAATAAAACATACAGACGTGAGCAATTAATGCTCAACATGGAGGTATGAGTATACACATGCTATGAATTCAAAGGCGCCATGATACGTAGCACGTTGGGCCGTCGCATCAGAAGGTGGCTCCCATACCATAAAACCGTGGACTATCCAGATCGAAAACCATGGCATCCACCCACAAAATAACATGGGGCTGAGCGACCCCTCTACTGGTTATCTCAATGAAAAGTACATGCTTAACGTGCCAATGCATGCAGCATAATATGCGTGACACAATAAATGCACATATAATCAATGACACATAAAAAAAGGCAATCATAGAATAATCATACTCAGCCAGGGTATCTCGGATAGTACGTCCGTACCTCAAATCATACAACTCAAGCAACCTAGTCATCCGGGTACTCAAGTCCAAGCCTATAAGCATATAATCACTATATCGCTTATAGTTTACTAAAAGCCTTATCTAGACTAACAGATACTAACTTAAACTAATCTGAGTCTAGTAATATACCTGTGTCCGTCGTCAGCCCGTTGATGACGATAGCCCCAAAACTTTGGCACAACTCCGCTACTGCCCTGGCAGCGCTCCGTTGCCTCCTGACCATCGAGAAGAATGCCTAAAAGCCCCTAAAATCTAACTAGAATGGAGAGGAGAGGAATTTTAAATTAGCAATGAATGAGGGTCTCGGCACCCCTATATATATAGGCATCATTGGATGGTCCGATCTCCGAGATCGTATCGTCCGATCTCCCCCGAACAAACCCCTTCAAACACGTGTCCTCTTATCCAATAGCTGGCTGCCGACAAAGTTCGGATCCAAACTCAATTCATGCTTTCGAACTGTTCGTACGGTTCGATCCCTATGGATTGCTTGGTTCGGCTCGTCCGAACTCCCAAACACTTGGAACTCCTCCTGGACCATTTTGAACGTAATGAATCCGATTTTTCCACTCTTTTAACCCATTAGAGAATCCCATAATCATGTTTTAACCATTCTAAACATGTTTAATCTTTATTATTACAATAATGGAAATCGGGTTACTACAAGCAGTTTGCCTCACCAAATTGCTCACATCGCTGAACTGCTCATTTCACCAAACTAGTCTCGTCACCAAACTATAGTACATGAAGTCAGTCTACCTTTATGCCACAGAACTGCTTTCGTAAGCTAACTGAAGTATGCGCAGACAGTTACCAACATTCCAGGAATAATCAGTCAAATGTCAGTCTACCTCAGCGGATGGAGTCTTCCGTACTCTGAAATTCTGCAACAACCTCCGCGCACTCAACTTGTACTACTGCGGCAGAGAATGTTGACGTGGCAATACAAACAGTGCAACGGGAAGAATTTGAAGACATCGGATATTATTTTAAAATTATAACCGTTGGCACCTAAGCCTATAAATATCAAGATCAGTTTTGGAGACCATCTCGTAAGCTATACACACAAACTCTCTTTACTTAATAGTCTACTAAAAGCTTTCAAAGTTTACAGAGAAAAACTGATCAAGAACTCGAAGCACACATTCGAATATATCATTTGATCATTGAAGGATCATTTTGTGCATTTCTAATCGAGTTGTAACACTATGTACCAAATTCAGTCTAGGACTATTTTTGTTGTTTAATTACTAAGATTTCTGAGATAGGTTGTGTGATAAGTCCTAGTCTTGGATCAAGATTTTGAAAAAAATTGTAAAATACAAAATTTTCTAGTGTAAACCTTCCTACCAGGGAAAAAAGGTGACATAGGAGTATTTAATTCTCCGAGCATCCAGAAACATCTGCTCACGTTCTTCATTTCAGTCTACCTCATATTTTAAGTTTTGTATTTCATTTTATTACTAAGTGTTCAGAATCCGTGAGTTGACATTTTTTACAAATTTCATTTGTTTGTCAACTTACATTGACAGTCAAGAAAGTGATAATTCAGTTGTCAATCCAATTGAATTCAAAGTTATCATTTTTGAGATGTATTCACCTCCCCTCTAAACTCAAACCGATCCTATTAGGCATCTTTAAAAAATGAGAGTAATCAGTCGCAAATGAAGTGAACAAACCCGATATTTTTAAGAAAAAAGATAGGGGACCACGCATAATCCGTATGGGACCATATGAGTGAGATTTACGCGCTTGTTCATCCGGGACTTGCCATTCTTGGGCGGTTCAAAGTGTGACCTCGCCCTTGAGGTAAGGCTGAAGCTAATTAAGGGGCCTCTCCCTTGAGATGAGCTTAGGCCAAGGGTTCACCTACTTCAGGTAGACTCTATCCTAACTACTCTCCTCCGCCATCATTATCTTCGGCTCCTAGGCTCATCCTTAGATTCCCAACTCCCAATCTCATCTAACTCCTAAGCACACCTCTTAGCTCATCTTCACCCTTATCACCTCCCTTGGTTACTATTGTTGCAACTCTAGCCAACTCCGATTCCAACTCGGCCAACATGTCTTGCCTACTCTCATATATGGGTCGACTTGTTGGTGTACCATTTTCTCATAGCCAATACGCAGCGAAAGTTTAAAAATTTTAATTTTGACATTCAAAATTATATGGGCACTCGTATGGTTTAATCTAACATTCATAGGGTGTTTACGAAATTATACCTTTAGTGAATATCTCACTTGGAACCAACTATTCCGAGATTAGTGAAGATAGCTCTTGTTGTAATTCCCTACGAATGATCAATTGGAATACCTCCTTCAATCTCCGAATCAAGTCCATGACCAGTTTGCATATTCCTCTTCTAACTCGCACTAGAGAGAAAAGAAGAAATTTACGTTGAGATTGAACAACAAGAAGAAAAACCACTCCAAACCTTATTGATTAAAGTGGTCGAATTCTTCAAGCACGAGGGAGAGCAATTTTTCGAAAAAATTTCTTGCTAGAATGGAGCCCAGGTCTTTCGAAAATTAGCTTCAATATATATATATATATATATATGCCCAATCAATTATGGTCAACTCATTTCCGACCACTAAAATCTGGTACCGTGTTTTACAGATGCAAAAAATAAAAAAAAACTAAAACCCGGTACCGGGTTTTAGTAGTCGGGGACGAGGTGGACATGATTTGTTGGGCAGCTGAAAACTCTTCTATATGTATGTATCTTAATTAGGATTTATTTAACTAAATAACCTTTGTTTGACCATGATTTTGAAATATAACTTTTTGATTTTTTTTTTGTTTTGTTTTTGCATTTTCTTTGTATTTGAAGGTCATTTTGTAAATATTTTTTTAAGGAAGGTCATAAATCAAAAAAATTGGTTGACCAAGGTTATTTTTCAAACTCTCCCATCTTAATTATACATGCAATTAATTAATTTAAACAAGTTTAAAATTTGCTTATATAAATAAAGTGATTTTTCGAAAGATTGCATGCCACAATTAAAAGTGATTTTCGAAAATCACATATACACACATATATATAATCTTTTCATTTGTGTGAAAGTTGCATATTATGAAACGACCCTAACTCTCTAAATATAAATAAATATGCAAATTTTTTTTTTTTTTTTACACTTACTAAGTAAAAATATGTATATACATGCCCATACATATATGCATAGAATAAATAGATTTAAAAATAAATAACTTAAATAAAAATGCAACCTTTAATAAATTAAATATCTGAGTTAAACATTTAATAAAATACTGACATAAGCAAAATAAATAAAATTTGCATGCACTGAAAATATTTAAATAAAATGAGTAATAATATCCACCACTGAAAATAAATAAAATGTATGACATGATAAAAATATTCAAAACATGACGTAGACTCAGACAACGGTCACGGGGTTACTGCTTGTCCGCTCATAGGTCCTCGCCGCCGGTGGGTACTACATCTTCCTCTACGTACTCACCTGCACCATATCAGTGTAGTGAGCCTAGAGGCCCAACATGCTAACATAACAAGGGTTTAAAATAATTTAAATCACTTTAATACTAATACATAACATATACATGAATGAGCATGCTTAAAAATATCATGAACATAACATAAACTTAAATTAATCTTGAATATCATAATAATACATAAACATTGTTGAGCAAAGTATTTTCTAACATCGAAAGGTCGTATCCATAGTGTAACCATACATACATTAAATACTGATTAGCGTGGTAAACCAACGTACGTGGCGATGACGAATCACCTCTTACAGTAAACTGCCCTTCAATAGTTCACATATGGGGACGAATCCCCCTTAAATTGTCACACTATTTCAACTTCCAACATAAAATTATTTTTTTTTGCTCAACCGTAAACATTAAATCATGCATAAAAATTATTTCATGAATGCATGTACTTAAATAAAATGTGTGTCCTTCATATATATTTAATTTAATTTCATACTAACATATAAATATTAAAAATAACTTCCATGCATAAAAATAATTAAATATATATTCAGGACACATGCAATTTCTCATGGGTTGTACTGAACTGCTGGCCCAATAACATACTTACGCCCATTAACACATTTCTAAGCCCAATAAAATTTCCTGGCCCAATAACACTCTAAGCTGGCCCAATGGGCCCAAAAGCCCAAAGACTGGCCCAATAATTTTTCCATGGGCTCTGAAGCCCATAAAAATTAGTGGACTAACTTAAATTAATTATTTAGGCCCACTAAGAAAATTAAATATAGCCCATTAATTTATTTAAACTAATTAGCTCAATTAAACACTTAAACTTATTAATTAACTTCAAAATAAAATACCCGTGCCCAACTAACTTAACCCGAACCCGAACCCGAACCCAACTAACATAACCCATGACCCACTGACTTGACCCGGACCACCAACCCGACCCGGAAATCCACCTGGAACCCTAACCCGATCGCCCCCTACTCTCGTTTCTACTGCGGCCGTGAGCAGCAGCCACTCCTTGGCTGCTGCCGGCCTGCTCCGGCCGCCCCTGGCCGGAGCGCCTCCACCCAGACGTAGCCCACGTATGGGCGGTTCGAACCTAGCCACTAACCCAGCCCCATGCACCCTAGAACCCTTAGCCGAACCCTTCTTCCCGTGAACCCTAGTCTGCGTCTCCCATGGAAGTCGTCTGAACATTGTGGTTTCTTGGGCTTGTTTGGCTCAAACCACTCGAGCCATTCGAGTCCAGGCCACCCCACACCGCTTAGGAACCCTGACCAGCAGCCTAGACGCAACCATGGAGGAAAACATGAGCATGAACAACCAAACACAACAAGAACCGTGCGCCTTCAATCATAAAAACGAACCCTTTTTTTGAAAAATTTGAAATTTCAATGCATACACAATACACACACTATAATATCTGATATAGTACGAAAAATAGGGAAGAAAATCATGCCTTGCACCGTTGAATGGAAAGAAGGAGACGTATATGACGATTCCGGGACGACGGGGCGATGACAACCAACTTGGAGCTTGAAAAACCGTTCAACAATGGAGGCTTGGAGCTAAAACCGACTGAAGAAGATGAAGGAGAGGTGGGTTTGGCGGCTGGGAGCTTTGAGCGTAAGATTTTGGGGTAGGTTTAGGGTAATTAGAATAAAATAAGGTTTAGGATAATTAAAATATTAATAAGGGTTTTAAATATGAAATATATAACTTAAAAGCTCTAAATAATATTTAAAATCTGATAACTTTAATAAAATCCCGAAATATATAATTAAGTGAATTTTAAAGATAGTAAAAAGTCATTATTTTGGCTTATTTTGAATAAAAACGGACTCCTAAAAGTATATAAAATTAAATACTGATAATTTTGAGGAAATAAAACTCAAAATAATATTTTTGGGCTCTAAAAATGCTCATGAAATAAATTTGATAGAAAGTTGTCATCTCGTCCGTCCACGGTCCCGTCTACGCGATAAAATGATTTAAATGCCAAAAATCATAAAAATTTCAAATTATGGATTAAATGCTTGAAAATAAATATTAAAACTTGCACAATTAATTCACAGAATAATTTAACCCATAAATCTAAAATTTTAAATAAATAAATTTCCTAATTATGCATGTGAATTTACGTATTAAAAATACCGGGTGTTACAATTCTCCCCCCCTTAAATTGGATTTCGTCCTCGAAACTAAAGTACTTACCCAAACAACTCCGGGTAGCGAGTTCTCATGTCTGCCTCGGTCTCCCAAGTAGCTTCCTCCTCCGAGTGATTCAGCCATTAGACTCTGACCATCGGTATGACACGCGTCTTAAGTCTCCGCTCCTCCCTAGCCAAGATCCGCGCTGGTCTCTCCTCATAAACTAGATCAGGTGGCAACTGCAAGGGCTCGAAATCCAACACATGCGACGGGTTAGAGACATATCTCCGAAGCATGGATACATGGAAAACGTTGTGCACTGCCGCTAGTCCTGGTGGTAGAGCTAAACGGTAGGCCAACGTGCCAACTCTCTCCAAGATCTCGAATGGCCCAATATACCTTGGATTAAGCTTCCCTCTCCGGCCAAATCGTACCACTCCCTTCATAGGTGACACTATCAGAAACACGTGATCACCTACCGCAAACTCCAAATCTCGTCGTCGAGTATCTGCGTAACTCTTCTGACGACTCTGAGCAGTCCTCATTCGATCCCAAATCTGAGTCACAATGTCAGCTGTCTGCTGCACGATCTCAGGACCAAGTAAAATCCTCTCACCAACCTCATCCCAATGCACAGGAGATCTGCATCTCCTCCCGTACAATGCTGCATAAGGAGCCATACCTATAGACGACTGAAAACTATTGTTATAGCTAAACTCCACTAATGGCAGTCTAGTCTCCCACGAGCCCTGAAAGTCGATGACACACGCTCTCAGTAGATCCTCGAGAACCTGGATCACTCTCTCAGACTGACCATCTGTCTGGGGATGGAACGCTGTGCTGAACAAAAGTCTAGTCCCCAATGCAGTGTGCAAACTCTTCCAAAACGCAGACGTAAATCTCGGATCTCTGTCCGATACTATCGACACTGGTATGCCATGCAGTCTAACAATCTCCTTGATGTAAAGCTCTGCATATTGTGTCAACGAGTAAGTAGTCCTCACCAGTAAGAAATGAGCTGACTTGGTGAGTCTATCCACGATCACCCAAATAGCTGTGAAACCTCTGGCACTCCTCGGTAACCCAACTACAAAATCCATCGTAATGTTCTCCCATTTCCATTCCGGAATAGGAAGAGGTCTAAGAAGTCCTGCTGGACGCTGATGCTCATCCTTGACCTGCTGACATGTCAAGCACTCTGACACAACTCTCCCAATGTCTCTCTTCATCCCGGGCCACCAATACAATAGCTGCAGATCTCGGTACATCTTCGTACTTCCGGGGTGAATGGAGTACGGAGATGTGTGAGCCTCTGCTAGAATCTCAGCTCTCAACTGATCGTTGTTCGATACCCACATCCTACCACGGTACTGAACAATGCCATCCACAACTGTATACAGAAGACCACTCTTGGCCTCATCTCTCTGTCTCCAACGCTGCAACTCCTCATCTGTAGACTGTCCATCCCTAATCCGATCCCGTAGAATCGGCTTCACCGTCAACACTGACAAGCTCGGTGCATGACCACTCGAGTAAAACTCCAAATCAAACCTCTGAATCTCACTCTGCAGTGGTAACTGCACTGACAAACACGATACCACTGACGACTTCCGACTCAAAGCATCGGCCACTACATTAGCTTTACCTGGATGGTAGCTAATGTCACAGTCGTAATCCTTCACCAACTCCAACCATCTCCGTTGCCTCATGTTCAGCTCCTTCTGAGCGAAGAAGTACTTGAGGCTCTTGTGATCAGTGAAAATCTTGCACTTCTCGCCATACAGATAGTGCCTCCAGATTTTCAAAGCGAAGACCACTGCTGCTAACTCCAAGTCATGTGTCGGGTAGTTCTGCTCATGAATCTTCAACTGCCTCGACGCATAAGCAATAACCTTACCACACTGCATAAGTACTGCGCCTAAACCTAGCTTAGACGCGTCGGTGTACACCACTAACTCCTTGTGTGGTACTGTCATAGATAAAACTGGTGCAGTTGTGAGTGCTTCCTTCAGCTGATCGAAGCTCCTCTGACAGTCTGAACTCCAAATAAACTTCGCGTTCTTCTTGGTTAAGGAAGTCAAGGGTACTGCAATAGAGAAAAAACCCTTGATGAACTTCCTATAATATCCTGCCAAACCCAAGAAACTGCGAATCTCCGAAGCATTCCTCGGAATACCCCATTTCTGCACTGCCTCAACCTTCGACTGATCCACTGCAATCCCATCTCTCGAAATAATGAGGCCAAGAAATGCCACCTGCTCGAGCCAAAACTCGCACTTGCTGAACTTGGCATACAAACGATGCTCCCTCAAAGTCTGCAAGGCTGTTTGTAGATGCTGTCTATGCTCCTCAACGCTCCTAGAGTAGATCAAGATATCATCAATGAAGACTATGATGAACTGATCAAGATACGGCTGAAAAACCGCTGGAGCATTGGTCATCCCAAATGGCATCACTAAGAACTCGTAATGCCCATAACGTGTCCGAAAAGCAGTCTTGGACACATCTGTATCTCTAACTCGCAGCTGATGATAACCAGATCGCAGGTCGATCTTGGAGAACACTGAAGCTCCCTGTAACTGATCAAATAGGTCCTCTATTCTTGGCAGTGGGTACTTATTCTTCACTGTGACCCTGTTGAGCTCTCGATAATTGATGCACAATCTCATACTGCCATCCTTCTTCTTCACAAATAATACTGGAGCTCCCCATGGAGAAAAGCTAGGACGAACAAAGCCTTTCTCTAATAACTCCTGTATTTGCTCCTTCAACTCTTTCATCTCGGTAGGAGCAAATTTGTATGGTGCCTTAGAGATAGGCACGGTGTCTGGCACTAAGTCGATGCTGAACTCCATATCTCTCACTGGTGGAATTCATGCAACATCCTCCGGAAAGACGTCCAGAAAGTCACGAACCACCTCTAACTCTGATAATGATCTGCTAGATGGTTCTGAGGCCGTGACAATACTCGCTAGAAAACCTTGGCAACCCCGTCTCAACAACTTCCTCGCCTGAATAAGAGATATCACCTGAGGAATATCACTGCTATGAGATGCATGGAAGGTAAACGGGTCTCCTTCTGATGGTTTCACTGACACTGATCTCCGACGAAAGTCAATTGAAGCTCCATTGACTATCAACCAGTCCATACCCAATATCAAATCAAATCCACTCAATGGAAAAACCACCACATCTACGCGAATGGAGTGCCCCTGAAGCTACAACTCCAGTTTTCGAATGACACTAGAGGTAGAAATAATCTGTCCTGACGGCATAGTGACATCATAACCACTGTCAACAATCTCAGGTGTGATGCCTATCCGTTTGATAAACTCCAGGGAGATAAACGAATGCGTAGCCCTGAATCTAGCAACGCAAACGTGGAGTTGCCTCCAACTAGAATTCTCCCTGCACGCAGAAGAATCCCAACAATTTCATATCACTACTAAACTTTCCCCCAAAGATGAACTAATAACCCTTAATTCTAATCACAAGTAAAACATGCTTCTTATTCTAACAAGTAGATAGGTAACCCAAATAACAACAATTCCACAAGAAAAACGAAATTCTTAACCAAAGGAAGAAATTATAAAATACTAGAGGTAAGATATACCGGTGATCAAGGAGGTGTCTGGGTCTGCCTCCTCTGCCAGCATAACGAACACTCTACCAGTGGTGTTCTTCTTCCTCAGGCAATTAGCTATCTGGTGCCCTGGCTCTCTATAGTGGAAACAAACTCCTGCTCCCAGAAGACAAGGTCCCGAATGCATCTTCTGACACTTCGGGCAAGTAGGAAAACCTACAGTATTAGGGGCCCCGCCCCTCGGCTGTTATGGCCTCTGCTACTGGTTCGGGCCCTTAGACGGCCCAGTATACTGCTTCTTCGCAGGAGGTTGCGAAGATGGTCGCTGAAATCCAGACTGAATCTGTCTCTTCCCCTACTGCTCTCGCTGTATCTCTCTCCTACCCTCCTTTACCTCAGTGCTCTACTAACTGCCGCCTCATATGTAGCAACGTCCATCATACGTACATCATGCTTGATATCCGCCTTCAGTCCCTCCACAAACTGCCTCATCTTCTCCGGTGGACTGTCTGAAATCAGAGGCACAAAATGACAGCCCCTCTCGAACTGTCTCACATACTCAATCACTGACCTGTCCCCCTGCCGAAGACTCATAAACTCCCGGATCATGCGACTGCGCACATCCTCCGTGAAATACTTGGCGTAGAATATACGCCTAAACTCTGCCCAAGTCAATGTAGGAAGATGTACTCCCCTGGCAGCACCCTCCCACCAAAGAGCTGCATCTCCCTTCATCATATAAGTCGCACAGTTCACCCTGTCGGCGTTAGTAATCCCCATGTATGCAAAGATGGACTCCAAAGAGCGAATCCACCCCTTAGCCACCAATGGATCGGTGGTACCAGTGAACTCCTTCGGTCCTTTCTTCTGGAACCGCTCAGCTACGTCCTCCTCGTGGGACAGTCTAGGACGTGCAGCCTGCTGCTCCAACAGAGCAGTAATCCCTGCCATCATATTAGCATTGGCCTGCTCCAATGCTGCAAGTGGATCCTGGGGTGGAGGTGGAGATCCCTCACGTCTGTTCACAGGTCTGGGAGGCATTCTGCACCACCACATATATCTCTACATAAATCGCCATGCATAGCTAAGTTCTTTAACATTAATGCTAACTTAAATTCTTAAAAGTAAATCATGCTATAAACACTTAAAACTTACAGACCGTTAGCGTGGATTTTTGAGCTCGCATAGCAGTAATGACCCCTCCAAGGACCGTGCTCTGATACCAACTGAAACGACCCTAACTCTCTAAATATAAATAAATATGCGGAATTTTTATTTTTTTTTACACTTACTAAGTAAAAATATGTACATACATGCCCATACATATATGCATAGAATAAATAGATTTAAAAATAAATAACTTAAATAAAAATGCAACCTTTAATAAATTAAATATCTGAGTCAAACATTTAATAAAATACTGACATAAACAAAATAAATAAAATTTGCATTCACTGAAAATATTTAAATAAAATGAGTAATAATATCCACCACTGAAAATAAATAAAATGTATGACATGATAAAAATATTCAAAACATGACGTAGACTCAAACAACGGTCACGGGGTTACTGCTTGTCCGCTCATAGGTCCTCACCGCCGGTGGGTACTACATCTTCCTCTACGTACTCACCTGTACCATATCAGTGTAGTGAGCCTAGAGGCCCAACATGCTAACATAACAAGAGTTTAAAATAATTTAAATCACTTTAATACTAATACATAACATATACATGAATGAGCATGCTTAAAAATATCATGAACATAACATAAACTTAAATTAAACTTGAATATCATAATAATACATAAACATTGTTGAGCAAAGTATTTTCTAACATCGAAAGGTCGTATCCATAGTGTAACCATACATACATTAAATACTGATCAGCGTGGTAAACCAACGTACGTGGCGGTGACGAATCACCTCTTAAATTGGCAGTAAACTGCCCTTCAATAGTTCACATATGGGGACGAATCCCCCTTAAATTGTCACACTATTTCAACTTCCAACATAAAATTATTTTCTTTTGTTCAACCTTAAACATTAAATCATGCATAAAAATTATTTCATGAATGCATGTACTTAAATAAAATGTGTGTCCTTCATATATATTTAATTTAATTTCATACTAACATATAAATATTAAAAATAACTTCCATGCATAAAAATAATTAAATATATATTCAGGACACATGCAATTTCTCATGGATTGTACTGAACTGCTGGCCCAATAACATACTTAAGCCCATTAACACATTTCTAAGCCCAATAAAATTTCCAGGCCCAATAACACTCTAATCTGGCCCAATGGGCCCAAAAGCCCAAAGACTGGCCTAATAATTTTTCCATGGGCTCTGAAACCCATAAAAATTAGTGGACTAACTTAAATTAATTATTTAGGCCCACTAAGAAAATTAAATATAGCCTATTAATTTAATTAAACTAATTAGCCCAATTAAACACTTAAACTTATTAATTAACTTCAAAATAAAATACCCGAGCCCAACTAACTTAACCCGGACCCGGACCCAACTAACATAACCCATGACCCACTGACTTGACCCGGACCACCAACCCGACCTGGAAATCCACCTGGAACCCTAACCCGATCGCCCCCTACTCTCGTTTCTGCTGCGGCCGTGAGCAGCAGCCACTTCTTGGCTGCTGCCGGCCTGCTCCGGCCGCCCCTGGCCGGAGCGCCACCGCCCAAACGTAGCCCACGTCTGGGTGGTTCAAACCTAGCCACTAACCCAGCCCCATGCACCCTAGAACCCTTAGCCGAACCCTTCTTCCCGTGAACCCTAGTCTGCGTCTCCCATGGAAGCCGTCTGAACATTGTGGTTTCCTGGGCTCGTTTGGCTCGAACCACTCGAGCCATTCGAGTCCAGGCCACCCCCACACCGCCTAGGAACCTTGACCAGCAGCCTAGACGCAACCATGGAGGAAAACATGAGCATGAACAACCAAACACAACAAGAACCGTGCACCTTCAATCATAAAAACGAACCCTTTTTCTGAAAACTTTGAAATTTCGATGCATACACAATACACACACTATAATATCTGATATAGTACGAAAAATAGGGAAGAAAATCATGTCTTGCACCGTTGAATGGAAAGAAGGAGACGTATATGACGATTCCGGGACGACGGGGCGATGACAACCAACTTGGAGCTTGAAAAACCATTCAACAATGTAGGCTTGGAGCTAAAACCGACTGAAGAAGATGAAGGAGAGGTGGGGTTGGCGGCTGGGAGCTTTGAGCGTAGGATTTTGGGGTAGGTTTAGGGTAATTAGAATAAAATAAGGTTTAGGATAATTAAAAAATTAATAAGGGTTTTAAATATGAAATATTTAACTTAAAGGCTCTAAATAATATTTAAAATCTGATAAATTTAATAAAATCCCGAAATATATAATTAAGGGAATTTTAAAGATAGTAAAAAGTCATTATTTTGGCTAATTTTGAATAAAAACGGACTCCTAAAAATATATAAAATTAAATACTGATAATTTTGAGGAAATAAAACTCAAAATAATATTTTTGGGCTCTAAAAATGCTCATGAAATAAATTGGATAGAAAGTTGTCATCTCGTCCGTCCACGGTCCCGTCTACGCGATAAAATGATTTAAATGCCAAAAATCATAAAAATCTCAAATTTTGGATTAAATGCTTGAAAATAAATATTAAAACTTGCACAATTAATTCACATAATAATTTAACCCATAAATATAAAATTTTAAATAAATAAATTTTCTAATTATGCATGCGAATTTACGTATTAAAAATACCGGGTGTTACATATTATGATATCAATAATATTTTCTTATGTAAATTAATACCATGTATTATTACAACTAATGGGCTTTATTATAGTCCAACTAGAATGCTATTAATTTATTTAAGTTCATTATTTTAATAATTTATCATGATGGACTTGCACTCCTACTAGCCCATGATTCATGCACCTATTGTATTAATATTATCATAATCCCGATCGATGATCAAATATCACTGAAGCGATGATTTTAACTTAATCGTTATTATGATGCACACTTTAATTTTTGAAACCAATGAAGCATAAATAAGACAGTTGCTAATTTTGGAACAATTTCAATCAAATTTATAAGCTGGTGTAATTCCTTAACTGTTTTTAGCAGTAATGCTCTCAAAATTTCTATAAGCTCTTATAAACTCATTTATAAGCTTATCATTTGATCCAATCAAATTTGTTTATCATAAATTCAACTCTTTGAATTTATTATTATCTCAATGGGAATAGAAAAACCAGTTCTTGTGTGACCCTCAATAGTTCAGGGATAGAGCTAGCTGTGGGTTCACAACTCTTTGTGATTCAGGGCATTAACCTTTATACGGGCTTACCTTTATTAGCCCCATTCTATGCATCAACTCATTGATCATAAGAATGTCAGGATTTATTTCTGATTGGACCCATCGAATCACGGTAAGAGCGTCTAGTAGCATCACCCCATAATATCTTAGGTATCACTAATAGTGCCTGCAAGAACCAATCGATTATAATTAACATAAAGTACAGTTCTTTCATCTCATATATCCCGATCGAATCTGCAACCATTGGTTCATCGAGGGTTGCTTGTGAAGTTCGATAATGATGTGATGCATATTTGAGAATACATAGTGGCATCGCATGTGCAACTAGAGAACCACTTTACCCTAATGCACATTTCATACTCTGATCAGAGATTCCATGCACTATTATCTCATAAGATCACATAGGATATCCACACTCATAGGTGAGTGGTGAATTCCCGACTACAATACACTGACTCCTATATCTGTCGCAATTGTACCCAATCTCGTCACCTGATGACCTTCCTGGAGTCGGTAAACGAGTCAAAGTACAATCTTAGCATGTAGAGCCTCAGTGTTGTCTCGGGTCGTAAGGACTAATGGTATACAATTATCATAACCACGGACTTATCCTCTCAATTAATGATAAACCACTTGGGAAGTCCGAGGGAGGGTACGTAGTTCAGTGAATTCATCGTATGAGCACCAATCTATATGATTGAACATCTCTATGTCCGTACCAATGAAACGTGGTACACAACATCACAGATTCTAGTCTGGAGCTTGAGCGATCTTTATCCTTATTTTAGATGGCCCAATCGACTAAATTTAGAATATACAGTAATTAAAATATGTGTTTCATGATTGTCATCACATGTAGAACCTCATATTTATTTACTATGGTATATTCAAGGTCTTTATCTATGCAGCTTGTATGGGTATGCAGATAAAGTAAACGTCAGGATTGAATAAAAAAGTAATTATATTAAAATAAAGATTGTTTATTACATTTGAGTCAATAAAATCTCTAGCCAATAGTTGGCTTGCAGAACATCTACTATAACACGACCTTATCCCCTAGAGCTGGACCCAAGCCTCGATTCTTGACTATGTACTCGAATTAGACCTAAGCATGTAATGGACCTACTCATGCGGTATCATGCCCCTCTTTTCTGTTTGAGAAAGGATGCCCTTAAAATCTCCTATGCAACACCAATGGCGAGATGATGTTCGTGAAAGTTCTCCAAGATAACTTCCCATGATTGTTTTCTCCAGCTTCTTTCCTGAGAGCTATTTCACCGTTATTTGTTCCCGGTAAAAATAACATCCTTTCATAGTCAAGTTTCACTTTCACGAGTTCGATCCATCAGGAAGATGAATTTGGGCTTTCCTTTCAACTTCAGGTCCATGAATCTAAAACTCTGGGAAAAAAATAAAAATTGTAAATTTCTACTGCCGTCGAATCCAAATTTTAATTGACGCTACCTGGAGCAATATTTTCCACATGCAAATAAAGATCGAGAACATCTATATCATTGATTTTATGAGAGATGGATTAATTCTTTATTCCTTATTTTTAATTAATCTGATCAAAGATTAAAATATGTACAATATATATAAATAGAAAAAACTGAAATAATATGCTTCACTTTTGTTAGATATGTATGGAAACATGGACATTTATACACACCGCGTAACACATTAAAAAGCCCCCATTATTACTCACACATCTTAGAGAACACTACTTGTACATGATATATCAACACGCTTAAAATTATAAATATTCGCGTGTCTTAGCTCTCTATACATACAAGATACTCCTTATATTCCCATAATTTCTATTACCTAAACAATCCCATAAATCTCCATTTTCCTGTCATGAAATCCATCAACTCCAACACGAATGGGATTAATGGATCCGATTTCACGTTCGGCCATCCTAGAGTTGTAGACAGTTTTTCATGCAGGCAAATGTATTTGAGAAGCTACACTTTCTCCAGAGAAGAAGATTATAAATTATCTGGCAAGGCCTTTAAGTGTTTCGGTTTCGGGGAAGTTGCCGGAGGCAGGAGGAAGAGCGTGTCCGGTGGCAGACGAAGGGCCAAGGCGGCGTCCTGCTCCGCCTTGGTTTCTTTTTTCCAAAGGTTGGTGTCTTGCACCACCAAAAGTTGATCATGTTTGGTAACAACTGCTGGTTTGTGTATTTTTTAAGTTTATGATTTTTATTTATTCTTTTCATAACTTTATTTTTGTGACTGGGAAAGAAATTTGTCCATACAATATTTCTCTTTTTTTTTTAAAAAAAAAAGATGCAATTATTTCAAATGAATGATTATGTCATTTTTTGAATTTTTTTGTTATATAATATTGTTATTGGAGTAAAATTTTGACAATTAACTTTATACGTCGGTCGATCGAGACACAACGAATAATATCGAGATACAGTGTTGTAATTATTCATAAAAAATTAACTTTAAATTATTGAGGAATTAAGGATATTTTCAATGATGTTCTCTAGATCTGCAACGGGAAGAAAATATATGCATGTCAAGAAAAAAGTTTTAAATTTTAGAAGAAAATTGGTCCTTGTTTCTTCCATATAATACAATATACAAATATTAAAAAAAACATCATAATTATTATAAATATGTATAGATTTAACTCGTTTGACGAATAAAAAAAAACACAATTACTCTTGTAATTTTCATATATTTAGCATGTGGACATTAAAGCAACACGTCATAATTTTAATGGCCTTACACAATTATTACAGGACAATATGTAAGAATTCAGCAACACGTCTTGATTTAATGGCACGTTATTCAAGCCCAGGGAAAGCTCTGCTTAAGTTTTAAGTTGTCGATCGTGTGAATTATATATTGATGGAAATTTATCTCGAATATTCATAACAAATCGAATAAACCAAAATTCTATATATAAACTTTTTTATAGTTGAGGACTTTGGATCCTCTATTCCACTCTATGCATCACATTATATCATAATATACCTTATTTAGCTTGACAAAATATTCCAATCTTCCATAAATCAATTATTTCCATATTATATTTTGAACAATATAAGGAAATCCTTTCAATTAATTTATAGTAAACCAAAATAATATTTTTTGTTTTATATATTCTATCCATTAAATTACCAATAAAAACATAAAAAAAAATTAAGTACCGATTTATAATGTTTAATGTTTTAACTTAAGAGAGTGGGTATATTTTTTAAATACATAAAATTTTTGAGTTTGTTAAGAATATATAAAATTTTTAATTTATGTACACACGAGCAGGAAATAATAAATACGATAAATAAAATAAAAATAAAAATAAATATAAAAATAAAAATAAAAATAAAAATATAGATTAAATAAATATCATAAATACAATCACCAATTATTAAATCAAAATAAATACCATGAATCCAGTCAGCTAAATGAAGCTAAATTAATAATATTAACTAAAAACCATCACGTTCAATTATTCTAACATATAAATTTTAATTCATTTTTGGGCCAATTTTGTTATCCGTCGTGGTTGCCGGCATCATATTGGCTTTCAAACTGGTAGCAATTGTTTATTTTTGAAAGAAAGAAAATTTTTCAAAGAATTTAGAGGGTGTTTGGCTAAACTTATTAAAAAAAGCTTATAAGCTCCTAGTGCTTAAAAGCTGTTTTACGAGCTTATAAGTTCTTAGAACTTATTTTAAAAATAAGTTGTTAAAAGTTTGGGTAAACTTATTTTAAACAACTTAAAGATATTGATATTTTTGGTATTATAAGATCTTTTTATTATCAAAATTACCAAAAATAGTATAATTCTATGAAAATAAAATATTGATTATACACATACGAAAATAGTTTTAGAATAAACATATATAAAAAAATAAAATTGTTTTAATATTTTACTTTAGAAAAACTTATGTGATTTGTAATTTTTTTAAAAAATAATATTTAATATTTAATGGGCGGATGATATGATGGAGATTTATAAAAATATTCAAGGATATTTTAGAGAGATAGAATATTAAAATAAGATCTTTTTAAAAAAAGTACATCCCCCTTACTTTTTTAAAAACAGCTTATAAGTTGTCAAACAGCTTATTTTGACAGCTTATAAGTTGTTTTTAAAAAAAAATTTCAAACAAAATTTGAGAACTTAAAAGCTCTAAAACAACTTATAAAATGTTTGAAAGAACTTTTAAGCTCTCCCAAACACCCTCTTAATTTGATTTTTTTTCACTAGTTAGATATTTAGTATAAATATATTTGATAAATTTTAGTTCTATATATATAAATGTCATCTTAAGTTAAAATAATCATAATTAATTTAAATATAGTTTTAAATTTTAGTTAATTGGTATACGATCTTAACTTTTGTCCTTTAAAGTTTTTTATTTGAAATTTAATGGATGAGAATATATGAAACAAAAACCTTATTTTGTACAATTAATTGAAAATAATTTCCTTATATTGTTTAAAATATAATAAGGAAATAATTGAATTATGGAAGATTGAAGATGTGTAGCAAATTTAAAATATAATTAAAATGAAATAATTAAATAAGATGTGTAGCAAATTTTGATGCATAGAATGCTGATAGGATCTGATTGGGGAGTTCAACTGCTCTTACTTGATAAACTGATTTTTCGATATTACTGTAGTAGTTGACCCTCGAAACTCTTAGTTTGGTTCAGTTGCGGTTTATCAATTGAACTCCTCTCTTTTCGTGTGCCGATGTTAATTGGCAAATAAGTGTATTGTACGGAATGATGTCAACTAATAGATTAGAACTAGTAATTCAATGGATTGTGTTGGGTCTGTTTTTACAGACCAATCTTGATTTTGATGATAACAAAACTTATTATTATGTTAGATTTTTTATAGACCAATCTTGATTTTGATGATAACAAAACTTATTATTTTGTTTCTAACATATTTACGTAAGTGTGTAATTGGTAGATCACATTTAGAAGTTTAGAGATGAAGAACTCGAATTCAACCAAACCAAGTTTCTGGCGCAGCTTCTTGTTTCGAGCATATTTCATAGCTCGATGATCCAAATGACCAATCACCAAAACCGTTGAACAACCAACTCAAATATCTACAAGTTATATTTCAGACTATTCGGTCCAATTTGGACGTTATCTAGGTCAAACTACTACCTCAATATTGAACTGGACGAATAAGATGACACCAAACAGTTTGACAGACCAGCTCTGGTATTTTGGTTATAACATGCAGCTTGGTTATCCAAATGGAATGATTCAGTATGCATTGCAAATTAATAACATGATCTAAAAATCATCTTCATAAGTTAAGATCTGAATCGGAGCATAAAGAACTGATATACTGCATTGAAATCTCTAGGTCTGCACTGAAATTTTGCAGAGTAGAATTTCTGGCACAGTTTGGTATTTCAAGCATAACTATCTCATATGAAATCCAAATTGATTGATTCTTGATGCATCAGAAAGCTAAGAGAAAGGGATACAACTTTATGTTCATCACTTTGTCGAGAAATTAACCAATCATGCTCTAACTTCTTCCTCAAGTACTGACTGCTTCATTCAAGGCGGACTGCTGCAGAACGAAACCAGTTGAGCGAACCAGTTGAAGCAAGACCAGTTGAGTAAAATCATTTGAAGAACAAACTCATATAATCATTTCCAATATAACATTTATGACTCATATCTAGCGTCTGAAACATGGCATGAATGCAGGAGCTTGGACGTCTCAACCTCGGCTCGGGCAGCCCGAACACCCCAGAAATTTGCCTATAAATAGGGAGTTGCAGATTCAGTTCAAAACAAATTTTAAAAGCTTTCATTCTTGAGACCGTGCTCAAGTGAGTATTATTAAGGGCCCAACCCAAACTGATAGATTGAGAGATCCGACCTGAACTGGTATCGATAAGACCCGAACTGATATGGGTAAGACCCGAAGTGGATATGGGTAAGACCCGAACTAATATCGGTAAGACCCGAGAAACATTTTCAAAGGACTAACGGACGAAGGTATAGTCCAAGAATCCTATTTACATTATATGATTATATGTTAGCTTAGTTAAGGCTTGTAGAGTATGATTAATGATACAATAAATATTTGATTGTAGGCTTGGAACCTAGGTCCTTACGTAGACTCGAACTATTACGTAGAGGTACGTAAATATTTATTGAGATAGCCAGCGAATATGAATGTTTATATGTTGCATTTTACGTGGCATGATTATGTGACATGAGATATTTTTTACTCTTTTTATATTCATATGTCATGTGCACATATACGTTGAGCCTATTTCCTTTGAGATAGCCATGATAGTAGGGTCGCTCAGCTCTACACCGGTATATTATATAGCAATGGTAGTACCGCTACAGCGGGGACAGATACGTCTGGCTACTATGGTTTCTTAGACGAGTGTGGCTGTACCCAGAGGTTGATCCACGCGGTTACGACACTCATTGGTTCCTGTTGTGAGCATGATGTGATGTATGACCCGATACTCAGTCATCACACTTGCATGCATCATATTTATATGTTTACTCATATTTACGTACTGGGCGTTAGTCGCTCACGTCCTTGGTATTATATTGGATACCCCATTCAATGGGGCATATCTCAGGTTGGACAAAAAAGAGAGTTCGAGGTAAGACTAGAGGGATGGAGATAGTAGAGGGTATATTATACAGTAGGATTCGATATAGTTGTATAATAATACACTTCAGTTTTTAGTTGTTTACATTTTAATATGGTTGTATCACTACTGAATTGGGTTTTAGTACCGGTTGTATTCTGTCGGTCTATGTATATTATGGTTTAGTTTCTGCAAGTTTCTCTGTTAATTAAGTATATTTTAATTAAGCTGATTGTATGCTTAAGATTGCTAGTTAGTAGGTTATCCGGGCGGGTCACTACACATGCTCTATGTTTGCAAGTTTATATGGAATGTTTTATGTGCATATATTATGTCACGATTATTATGTTGCATGCATTATCATGTTGAGCATGTACCTTGATATAACCCATAGTGGGGTTGCTAAGCCCCAAATTCTTGAGTGGATGGTGGACCCCTTGGTTACAAGATCAAGACACCGATATCCACAATTTATTTCTTGGTGTGTGAGCCAACTACTGATGCAATGACTCAGTGTGCTACATGTCATGGCGCCACCTGTTTGAGCAAGAGCTTTACCATGATAGGTTTCCAGTACCCGTTAATTTTCATTAGCATTCATAGTATATGTATACTCATACTTCTATACTAGGTGTTATTGCTCACGTCCCTGGTTTTGTATTGGACATCCCATTCCATGGGTCAGGACTTAGGGTGGATGAACCAGGAGATAGATGTCGTTGAGCTGCAACAGTCGGGGTTGGCATTGTTTCCAGTATCAGGATTTCAGTTCGAGGATATTATTTTTAGTACTTTATTCGATGGGGTTGTATAAACATTGTTTCATTGTTTGTTTTAGGGCCAGCTGTATTGCTCCGGTTGTTTGGTAGTTTCAAGTTATTTTTTGCTATTTAATGATTATTATGTTTTATGTTTTAATTGCATGCCTAAGTATGATTAGTATGTGATTCTAGAGCGGGTCACTATACTCTCCCTCACAATAGAAAAACCAACTATCGCCCTCAGCCGGACGAAACTGGACAATCTTGTGGTAATAGTCCATAGTGGCTCTATTCAAATTCAAAAGATCAATACTCAAAATAGAGTCGAAATCCTCCATCGCTAAAATCATAAGATTTGCTACGAACTCGAAACCTTCGAATGCTAGAGACCAACCCATCACTAGAAGCCTGGACAAAGCTGAATGGCCAGTAGGAGTAGATACAGAAAGTACTACATCTAGAGATACATATGGCAATCTATGGCACTTAAAAAATTGGATATAAATAAAAGAATGCGATTCACCATTATCAATGAGAACGAATGCAAGAATACCATATAAAAATAATGTACCTATAATGACTCTATCGTTATCCTCCTGATCCTGACTCAGTGCAAACACCTACCCTGGAACACGAGGTCTCAGATTAATGCTTCCCATCGACTATTTTTTTGGCCTCTACGGTACTGAAGCCTGAGAACCAGAACCAGACGCTGATTCTCCAACCACCTGCGGACAATATCTCTTCATGTGGCCAACCTCGGCACAATGAAAGCAAGCCCCTGCTGCCTTACGACACTTGTCAGACGGATGACGTCCCCCACAATTCTCACATTATCCTTTCTTCTTCTCAAAACGGAAAATACCACCAGAACTAGAAGAAGAAGATCCAGAAGACTTCTTCAAATATTGGGTCTAGGGTCCCAAAGTTCTAGCATGACGAGAATACTGAAATCTATGCTATGTCGAAGACCATTCTTTTCCTATCGACATAGGTTTAACAACCCATCATATGATGTCTGATCATTGCAAACGGAAGCTCAGTCCAAAATCTCCGAATTTAGGCCCTGGAGGAAGTGATCATACTTGGCCTCTGAACTAGCAGCGATGTGCGAGCAAAAATACAGCAACTCAAGGAACCTTTTTTTTATACTTGTCAACAGTCATACCACCCTGATTCAAGTTCAGGAGCTCAATGGTATTGGCTTGAACTATGCCCAAGGAGCTGCACCATGCTCATGCAACATGGGTGTCGACGCAGACTTCCACCACTTGCAAGCACGTCCCTCTAACAAAAAATTGACAGCCTCCATGTGTCGCTCCTTAGTTCAGTGAAATACACCAAAGCAGCTTTACTTATGCTCCAGCCTTTTCTCCGCATCCTCTGGAGTCTTGCCTACCCCAAAATGGCTTAGGCCACATCTACACAAACTTGTGAATGTCAAAGAGGAGGCGTCCATCATGGTGGTGATGATGGTGCTCAAGATAGTCATCCTCAGCCCAACGTCCTCCAATGTTTCCTTGACACTCAACTCCAATGTATGTCATCCTACAAAAGGTAACAGATATTAACCTCAAGAGTGTTTCTCCTAAATCCCAAAAATCTCATGCATGCACTGATACCATAAATGTAGTGACCCGCCCGAGAATCTCCTTCTAATCATACTTAGGCATGAAATTAAAACATAAAACATAATAATCATTTAACAATGGAAAATAACTCGATAAAACCAAAAAACTGGCGGAATACAACCGCCCTTTAAACCAACAGTGAAACTTTGTCTACAACAACCCTATTGAATAAAATACTAAAAATATAATATCCTCAAACCGAAACCTGATATCAAAAACAACACCAACCTTAAGACTACTGCAGCTCAATGACCGCTATCTTCTAGTCCATCCAACCTAATTACTGTCCCAAGGAATGAGATGTCCAAGATAAAACAGGGGATGTGAGTGAAAATAGCCCAATACAGAAGTATGAGCGTACACATCTTATGAATTCTAATGCAATTGAACGGGTACCTAAAACCTATCTTGGTAAAGTCTTGTGCTCAAACAAGTGGAGTCATGGTATGTAGCACAATGGGTCATCACATCAGGAGGTAGCTCAAAAACCAATAAATAAAAATATGTATATCTGAGCCCTGATCCCGTAACCAACGGAACCAACAATCCACTCAAGAACTCGGGGCTGAGCAGCCCCTAATATTGGTTATATCAAGGTACATGATCAACATAATAATATATGCAGCATAATAATTGTGAAATAATATAAGCCCATAAAACATATATAAAAATAAAAATATAGAACATGCATAATCAATCAGGATATCTTAGATAGTATGTCAATACCTCTGCTCAAGAACTCAAGCAACTCAAGCAATATAGCTACTCAGGTACTCAAGTCCAAGCCGATAAGCAAGTAATCACCATATCACTATCTGTGTACAAAAAGTCTTAACTAGACTAGTAGCTACTCACTGAAGCTAATGAGAGTCTTGCATTATACATGCGTCTGTCGTTAGCCCTTTAATGGAGATAGCCTCAAACTTTAGGCACAACTCCGTTGCGATCCTGGTAGCTCCTTGAAAGAGTGGATGCCCGGTTAGCCAACTTGTGGCTAAGGGCTTTTATGACTCTATGTATAAACAATCTTTGTTTAATATAATTTACATTCATTAATGACATTTTCTTTATCTTTCTTCATAATGTTATATTGTGATATACTATTGTTGTTTTGATAAAGACCTTGAATATACTATAGTGTAAGTAAGATGAGATAGTGAATAAAGAGAGATCACTATCATGAAACACATCTTATAGTCACTGTATATTCTAAACAGTTCCTAGTCAATTGAGCCATCCGCAAATAAGGATAAGAAACGCTCGAGATCAAGACTAGCATTTGCGATGCCAAGTACCACGTTTCATTGGTATGGAACATAGAGATGTTCAAAGCATGCAAATGGATATTCATATGATGAATGATCAAACTCTTCTATTCGAACTTTCCAAGTGGTTATTATTAATTGAGTGGATAAGTCCGCGGTTTTGGTTGTACACCATTAGTCCTTACTACTTGAAACATCATGGAGACTCTATATGCTATATACTTTGACTCGTTTGCCGACTCTATGAGGGTCATCAGGTGTCGGGATTGAGTACAGTTATGACACATATAAGAGTCGATGCTTTGTTGTCAAGGATTCACCACACGCTTGAGAGTGTGGATATCCTATGCGATCTGAGGAGATATTAGTGTGACAAATCTCTGGCCAGAGTACTCGATGTGATTTAGGTTACTTGGTTTCTTAGTAGCACATGCGATGTCACTATTTGATCTTCAATATGCATTGCATAGTTATCGAATCTCGAACGACTCTCGATGTACCAATGGTTGTTGATTCGATCGGGACATATGGATCAAGGGACCGTACTGTACGCTAACCAAAACCTACTGATTCTTGCAGGCACTATCAGTGATACCTAGGGAATCATGGGGCGATGTTGCTAGACGCTCTTACCATGATTCGATGGGTAAGTCGGAAATTGTTGTTTCGAGTCACAAGGAGTAGTGAGCCCACGGCTAGATGTATCCCTGAACCATTGAGGGTTACACAAGTAATGGATTACTAATCCCCGTTGAGATAGTTAAATTTAAAGAGTTAAATTTAATGAAAGGGAAGTTGGACTTCAAAACTAAAGGGAGTGGAATTTCCTAAAATGACATAGGGATGGGCATTTTTGGAAATCACTGAATTCGGATTCAAAAAATTATCTTGACTTTAAAAGGTGCAGAATTGGTTTCTGTGCACATTGGTGAAATCAGTTTATCAATCGGAGTCATGATGAATTTAATATTAATTTCTATAATAACAGGCTTGGCTTGTTGGGCTTAAGTTATGGATCATGGGCCCTAAGGAGTTAGTGTCCTGATAGACATATAACTTAATCCAGTCTAGAAATTATATATATATATGCATGTGATTTTCGAAAATTTAATTGATTAAAAAGCTTGTATTTTTCAAAAATTACATAAAATAAAAGGAAGGAATTTTCGAAATTTTTTCTCCCCTTTTTGAGAGAATTCAGTCTGTGATTTTTATGAAAAATTATATTCTGAATTGACAGATCAAATCTGTTTAATCTCTTTGACAAACATCTGATTGATTTCTAGTGCAATCAATCAGAGGGTTTCAGTTTTTTGTTCGTGGACCTAATTCAGGAGTTGATCGAGCAAGTCATCAGTTCCTGGGATTTACAACAAGAGCAGATTTAAATTTTGATTTTTTAATTAGAATTTTAAATTTTTGAAATTTTGGTTTTTGGTCCGATCGAAAATTATTTTTGATTGGTCCACGAGGCATCGGGTCAAATTGTTTGAGTCCGAAATTTTTAAAATTGATTTTTGAATAAATTTGAATTTTTGGAAAATTTATAAATTTTATCCGTTAAATTAGATTTTATAAAATTAATTATTTTGGTACAATTGATGATAAGATATGATCTTATGTATATATTAGATAAAATTTGATTTTATCTTTTAATTATGTTGTCATCGCATGTTATCCAATGATTTAATTATTGAATTAAATATTGGATAAAGGATGATCGATTGCCATGACCAATTTTGTAGGTATATATTAGGAAATTTACATTTGGTTTTTGTTATTGTTGTTGGGTTTTATTAATGGGCTTGGTTTATGGCCCAATTTGATTTGTCATTTGTAATAAAAAGTGGGCCTGGTTTATGACCCGTTCCCACCCTTAAATATGTATCCCCTACTTGTCATCGAAATTTATTATAAATTTATTAGACTTAGTGGGAGATAAAGATTTGAAGACAAAGGTGAGCCCAGCAGACAATAAAGACCGAAAAAATGTAAATTGGAAGCTCAATGCAATAGGATTGCATTGCATACTTGCATATCACCTAGGATTGGACTTAGACTCGTGATTGGCAACCACTGGTCGATTAGTTTTGGGGTCGATCATCCTAAATATAATATATGATATTATTGTTGTATGCATGTTTAGACTAAATTGCATGAATCCTGCAAGCATACAAATATGATATGATGAGACAATTTTTCAAAATTAAAAATTTCTCATTTTAAATATGATTTAAAACTGATATCAAGATAAACAAAAAGAAATTTAAATATTGCTTAAATGTTCCTACCTTCCATCAACGATCAATGTATGAGATACTACCCGCGGGCACGGTCCGACTCATATTATTGGGGGGGCCCGTTCGTCGGAAAGCTGTACATTGGATCGACACATGTTGTAAGTTGGATGGAACTCACATGGGATTGGCTCATATTATTGGGGATCCACATGGCGACCGTCCATCAAAACTTAATATTGATGGGTCATCTTGACATGTCACAATAAACGGCGTCATATTATTGGGCCCTTATTGGACATGAGGTAAAAACATGGGGGTTGCTTTGGAAGCAATTGAGCTCTACCTTTTGAAAATCATGGTTGGCTGATGTTATTCGGGACTATAATTTGTCAATTGGACTCCATGTTTCTACTAAGGAAACCAGTTTCTCGTTTTCACTAGAGGGTAGTGAAATCGTTAAAATAGTGGGAGTAAAATTCATAAAATAAATCTTGCCATATTTTATGTCTTAGTAAATTAATTAAGCAATCACTGATTATTGTCTGTTTCTTTTTAGTATTTCATTACAATGAATTCACGCAATCCACTATTCTCAATTCTCGAACAAAACAAACTGACTGGCGCAAACTATACGGAATGGTTCCGTAAGTTAAAGATTGTTCTAAGTTCGGAAAAGGTTTTCTACGTGTTAGAAAAGCCTCCTCCGAAAGAAGCCCCGGCTGATGTGAGTTCGGAAGAATTGGCCAAACTTGACAAATGGTGGGGCCATGATATCAAGGCCAAATGTTACATGCAGGCTTCGATGTCTGATGAACTTCAGAGGCGATTTGATAATGCAGTGAATACTGCTGACATTCACGATACTCTCAAGGAACATTTTGGAGCTCAATCAAGATCGGAGAGGTATGCCACCGTCAAAGAGCTCATGACATGCCGCATGCGAGATGGGACTTCGGTCCATGAGCATGGGGTACACATGATTGGGCTCATTGAAAAGTTGGTAACACTCGATTTGACATTGGAGCATGAACTGAACGCGGACTTGTTACTTTTTTCTCTTCCTTCGTCGTTTGACGGCTTTGTGATGAACTTCAATATGAACAAGATAGAGGTCACCCTTGAAGAGATGGTCAATATGCTTGTGACTTATGAGGCCACATTAAAGAAGGATAAACCGGTACTCTTGGTTGGTTCCTCTTCTAACTCTAAGAAAGGGCCAAGTGAAAAGGGTAAGAAACGTTCTGCCCCACCCAAGAAAATTGTACCAAAGAAGAAGAACAAAACAAAGGCTTCAAACGTGAATGGATCTGAAGACGTTTGCCATCACTGCAAGAAACCCGGTCATTGGAAACGTAACTGCAAAGTATATCTCGAGCAGTTGCGAACTGCAAAGGGTATATTTTACATTGAAATAAATGTTTCACTTAATACTACTTCTTGTGTATTGGATATCGGATGTGGATCTCACATTTGCAATGATTTGCAGGTGATGACAAAAAGTCGTAAGCTTAGGATGGTTGAGACCCAGCTAAGGCTCGGAAATGGTTCTAGAGTTGAAGCCAAAGCTGTGGGAGATGTTTATTTAGTTTTGCAGAATAATTTTAAGTTACTTTTGAGCGATATTTTATTTGTGCCAGATTTGGTTAAAAACATTATTTCTATTTCTATGCTTGATAGAGATGGTTTTTCTTGCAATTTTGTGAATGGAATTTGCAATATTTACAAGAATGAATGTTTGATTGGATGTGGACAGCTTGAAAACGATCTATATGACTTAAAATTAAAAGACATACCAATTAATTATGTTGATAAACCGGAAACAACAAATGAAAGGAAAAACGATAGTAAAAACCCGGCAAACCTTTGGCATGCTAGGCTAGGTCATATTTCCTCAAGGAGGATGAACAAGCTAGTGGGAGAGGGCATGTTTGATATGTATGATATTAACTCTCTACCAACTTGTGAGTCCTGCCTAAAAGAAAAAATGACTAAAACTCCTTTCAAAGGAAAACCTGAGCGTAGTCAAAATCTGTTGGATTTGATCCATACAGATGTTTGCGGCCCATTTAGTATTGGTACTAAATCTGGTCACACCTACTTCATTACCTTTACTGATGATTATTCTAGGTACGGATATTTATATTTGATGAAATATAAGTCTGAATCATTTGAAAAGTTCAAAGAATTCAAGGCTGAAGAAGAAAATAAACAAGGTAAAATTATTAAAGCACTTCGATCGGATCGAGGTGGAGAATACTTAAGTACCGAGTTTTTGGGCTATCTAAAAGAGAATGAGATTCTCTCTCAGTGGACTCCTCCTATGACACCTCAGCTAAATGGTGTTTCGGAGCGTCGCAATCGAACATTGTTGGACATGGTTCGATCTATGATGAGCTTCACTGAGCTTCCACCTTTGTTTTGGGGCTATGCGCTTGAAACGGCGGTATTGTTGTTGAACAATGTCCACACTAAAGTAGTGAACAAAACTCCATATGAATTATGGACTGGCAAAACTCCTAAGTATTCGTACTTGAGGATTTGGGGATGTCCTGCTTATGTGAAGCAGACAGTGGGAGATAAGTTGGATAGTCGATCCACCTTATGTTATTTTGTAGGGTTTTCGAAGAATTCAATCGGATATTATTTCTATCATCCTACTGAAACAAAAGTGTTTGTTTCGAGAAATGCCACCTTCATGGAGAAGGAGTTCTTACTTGATAAGAAAGGTAAAATGATGGAACTTGAAGAAATTCGAGAAGAACTCGAGATACAAAATAACGATCCCACACCTTAGGAACCATTAAACGACACGCCTCTTTCTAGAAGATCCGAGAGGACTTTTAGACCTCATATTCGATATGGTTTACTTTTTGAAGGGGATCAAAGTGAACCCGACATTGGATGTGATCCAAGAAACTTCAAGGAAGCAATTTTTCATGCGGATTCGAATTTGTGGCTTGAAGCTATGCAGTCGGAAATAGACTCGATGCATACAAACCAAGTTTGGTCTTTAGTAGTCCTCCCGATGGAATTGTTCCAATAGGGTGTAAATGGATATGCAAGAGAAAACTTGGGCCTGATGGTAAGGTATTGACCTACAAGGCACGATTGATGGCAAAAGGTTATACTCAAAGATAAGGTGTTGACTATGATGAAACCTTTTCACCAGTCGCAATGTTCAAATCCATAAGAATCCTTATTGCCATAGCAGCTTGGTATGACTATGAGATATGGCAAATGGATGTGAAGACTGCATTTATTAATGGAAACATTAAGGAAGAGATTTATATGATGCAGCATGAGGGATTCACATCCATGGGAAGCGATCATAAGGTATGCAAGCTTCAAAGATCAATTTATGGTCTCAAACAGGCATCAAGAAGTTGGAACCAGAAATTTGATGAAACAATAAAGGATTTTGGTTTCATCAAGAACCCGGAGGAACCATGCGTGTACAAAAAAGTAGTTAAGGATGCTGTGACATTCTTAGTACTTTATGTTGATGACATCCTACTTATTGGGAATGATGTAGGGATGTTGCAGTCAACAAAGATATGGTTATCAGGTAGATTCTCGATAAAGGATTTGGGTGAGACGTCCTATATTCTAGGAATACAGATCTATAGAGATAGATCTAAGAGAATGATAGGACTCAATCAAGCTACCTACATCGACACTATATTGAAGAGGTTCTCTATGGATGAGTCTAAGAGAGGACATCTACTTATGTGCCATGGAGTTTTTCTATCCAAGTCTATGTCTCTCAAGACTGACGAAGAGATAGAGAAAATGACACACATACCATATGCATCAGCCATAGGTAGTATCATGTATGGGATGATATCTACCAGACCGGATGTAGCCTTTGCTCTGAGTGTCACGAGCAGATATCAGGTCAATTCCGGTCAAATGCATTGAAAAGCTGTGAAGGATATTCTAAAGTACTTGAGAAGGACTAAGAATATATTCATGGTTTATGGAGGAAGAGAATTGAAATTGAAAGGCTATACTGACTCTAGCTTCCAAAGTGACGTGGATGACTCGAAGTTAACCTCTGGATTTGTATTCATGCTCAATGGCGGTGGTGTCTCTTGGAAGAGTTCCAAGTAGGACACCAAAGCAGATTCCACCACTAAGGCAGAATAAATTGCATCATCAGCTTCTGCTAAAGAGGCCGTTTGGATGAGGAATTTCGTCCAAGAGTTGGGCATAATTCCTGAAACTGTTGGTCCAGTCCTGGTGTACTGTGACAACACTGGTGTCATTGCTCAAACAAAGGAACTAAGGTCTTATCAAAGATCCAAACACATATTGAGGAAATACCACATCATCTGGGAGATCGTGGAAAGAGGAGACATCACTATCGAGAGAGTGGCCTCTGCAGACAATATCGCTGATCCACTTACTAAGCCCTTACCAGGACCATTGTTTGACAAACATCGCGAAGCAATGGGACTATGTAGTATGACTAGTTGGCTTTAGGGCAAGTGGGAGATTGAAAGAGTGGGTGTCCGGTTAGCCAACTTGTGGCTAAGGGCTTTTATGACTCTATGTATAAACAATCTTTGTTTAATATAATTTACATTCATTATTGGCATTTTCTTTATCTTTCTTCATAATGTTATATTGTGATATACTATTGTTGTTTTGATAAAGACTTTGAATATACTATAGTGTAAGTAAGATGAGATAGTGAATAAAGAGAGATCACTATTATGAAACACATCTTATAGTCACTGTATATTCTAAACAGTTCCTAGTCAATTGAGCCGTCCGCAAATAAGGATAAGGATCGCTCAAGATTGAGACTAGCATTTGTGATGCCAAGTACCGCATTTCATTGGTATGGAACATAGAGATGTTCAAAGCATGCAAATGGATATTCATATGATGAATGATCGAACTACCCTATTCGGAATTTTCAAGTGGTTATTATTAATTGAGTGGATAAGTCCGCGGTTTTGGTTGTACACCATTAATCCTTACTACTTGAAACATCATGGAGACTCTATATGCTAAGTACTATATTTTGACTTGTTTACCGACTCTATGAGGGTCATCAGGTGTCGGGATTGGGTACAGTTACGTCACATATAGGACTCGATGCTTTGTTGTCAAGGATTCACCACACGCTTGCGAGTGTGGATATCCTATGCGATCTGATGAGATATTAGTGTGACAAATCTCTGGCCAGAGTACTCGATGTGATTTAGGTTACTTGGTTTTCTAGTAGCACATGCGATGTCACTATTTGACCTTCAAGATGCATTGCATAGTTATCGAATCTCGAACGACTCTCGATGTACCAATGGTTGTTGATTCGATCGGGATATATGGATGAAGAGACCGTACTGTACGCTAACCAAAACCTACTGGTTCTTGCAGGTACTATCAGTGATACCTAGGAAATCATGGGGCGATGTTGCTAGACGCTCTTACCATGATTCTATGGGTAAGTCAGAAATTGTTGTTCCGAGTCACAAGGAGTTGTGAGCCCAAGGCTAGCTGTATCCCTGAACCATTGAGGGTTACACAAGTAATGGATTACTAATCCCCATTGAGATAGTTAAATTTAAAGAGTTAAATTTAATGAAAGAGAAGTTGGACTTCAAAACTAAAGGGTGTGGAATTTTCTAAAATGACATAGGGATGGGCATTTTTGGAAATCACTGAATTCGGATTCAGAAAAATTATCTTGACTTTAAAAGGTGCAGAAATGGTTTCTGTGCACATTGATGAAATTAGTTTATCAATCGGAGTCATGATGAATTTAATATTATTTTCTATAATAACAGGTTTGGATTGTTGGGCTTAAGTTATGGATCATGGGCCCTAAGGAGTTAGTGTCCTAATAGACATATAACTTAATCCAGTCTAGAAATTATATATATATATGCATGTGATTTTCGAAAATTTAATTGTTTAAAAAACTTTTATTTTTCAAAAATTACATAAAATAAAAGGAAGGAATTTTCGAAATTTCTTCTCCCCTTTTTGAGAGAATTCAGTCTGTGATTTTTATGAAAAATTACATTCTGAATTGACAGATCAAATCTGTTTAATCTCTTCGATAAACATCTGATTGATTTCTAGTGCAATCAATCAGAGGGTTTCATTTTTCTATTCGTGGACCTAATTCAGGAGTTGATCGAGCAAGTCATCAATTCCTAGGATTTACAACAAGAGCAGATTTAATTTGTTGGAGTCCATAATCAGGCCATAGCTTGAAGAGGTAAAATATTAATTGTTATTATTATTTTACTTGCATAATTTAATCGTTAGGATTTGATACCCATGATATGGAATCGTTTCATATAAAAAAATTTTAAACTTCCACTGCACCGGATATCAGATCTATGATCTAAAAACGTGTTCCAACACTCCTCGCTATCAACTGGCCTCTGAAACAACGCCTAAAAACCCTAAAAAACCTGCTAGGAACGAGAGAAGAGGGATATGAGCACTTTAAAATGAAAATTCCGGTCCCTATATATAGACCTGGATCGGACCTTTTGATTGCAAGTACGGACGTTGCGATCGCACTTCGGAGCTTTCGATGCCCTTCCAAACTCTCACCACCGAATGCATTTCTGTGATTGGACAACACAAGATGTCTACAAATTTTGGATCTTCCGAACTGAGGGTTCAGATGTCACATCCTGTATTTTTGACATTTACAAGAATTTAGATGCGGAAAAGTGTGGAAAATTTTTTCCAATACAACAGTGCAGGGCATGCATCGCGCTAGAAAGTTCAACAACTCGTGATTCAAATTAAAATCTATGTAAATAACACTAAAAAATTCTCATGACTCTAACGTGCATAAAATATTTGAAACAAAAGATACAACCCTACAGTCAACGACCGGTTCTTATATGGGTACGGAAAAAACTACTACTACTACTATTACTACTACTACTACTACTACTAACAAAGAAAACCTAAACCGACAATTAAAAACTTGGGAAAGCAAACGAAACATGAGTTTAGATAAAAATAAATTAATTGGACAGAACTGCCAGTGCAGAGGCGCAGAAAAAGTACTTAAAACACATCACAAACATGAATTTGGAACATAAAAACGCGAAAATTTTTCTTGGACAGAACTGCCAGTGCAGAGGCGCAGAAAAATGGCATCCCTGTGCGGCAGTGGGCGCTAGGGCGTCCAACAAGTGGTGTCCCTGCATGACCTCCAGGCGTGGGGGCACCCCAAGAAACTGTGCCCCTACACCTGTGCGCAGGCAGCGGCGTGCAAGGTGCGAAACATGACTTTTGCGCTTTATTTTTGGTGTTTTTCGATCCCAACTCAATTCTACTCACTCAGCCATTGAAACTTATGATCAAGCACGTGAAAAACTTCAAAATTTCGAAAAGGATTCGTCGGAAAACAATCATCTTCAAAAGATTAGAATCAAAACTTTTCATTCAAACTACATACACCAAAATTCCCAGATTCACACAACTTTTTCATCAAATCTCAAAAATATTTAGACGAAACATTCACTCGTTGGGACCTTGATTTACCACATGAAAAATCTTCAAAACTTGAAAGGATTCGACCAAAAATACCACAACTTCAAAAGCTTTAAACTAAAAAAAATGCGTACATCACGAATACTCATAATCAAAAATCTTTCTCAAAATTCTTTAACATATTTCTCAAAAATCTTTAACCAAAACAACAAAAACGATTCACGTTTCACAGTTCTACATCATGCTCTTCAAAATATCTTAAAAGTAATGCAATATACATTATATACACATCAACATACATATTTTTCATATCAAAATACATATATTCTCGATTAGTGGTTTCAAAAGAGTTTAAAACTTGTCTGCTCGTTGTAGGTTGGAGATAACTAAAACCTTGGTAGCAATCCTAGCCTTGCACAAACGAGATTCGGAAGTCTTTCTTCTTCCTTGTTGCAGCGTTTGAACAAGAGAGGGGAGAGGAAATAAGGGGTAGGCAGTGGCTAGGGGTGAGAAAAATGATAAAAGGATTTTGACGCCTACTCAGTGATAACTAATGGGCTTGAAAGTCGGCCCATTAGTTGCAAACACTATTTTTCAAAATTTACTTCTCAAATATTAAAATAACACTACACCAATATAAAACTTAAAATAACATGAAATATTTTCTTAACTCGTTTGAAGGCTAGTCTCGCTCCTCAGTCCAGAATTAATCCCAACCTGTAAACATCAAAAGCTAACTTGCAACCGTTAAACATCAGATAAATTACATAATATTAAATCATTTAACACAATAATTAAACATATATTTTAACACCTAAAATCTCAAATTTGAAACATACAATGTCACGCAAAATAAATAGCATGAAAAAACCTTTTAACATAATCTTTAAAATCATGAATACATCACATAAAAGCAATTAATTAAACATAACTTTAAATCATAAATAAATAAAATAAAGTCATTTAAATTTCATTTAAAGTCCCAATAATACTCGTGACTGGATTTATGAATTTTCTGGAAGTTACAATCTTCCCTCCTTAAAAAGAATTTCGTCCTCGAAATTCGACTGATCAAACTCTAATAACGAAAACTCTCAAAAATATGATCTATTAAATCCACTCTTACATATCTAGCTTCTGAATATCAGTGTCTCAATAACCATGCTTCATTTGTGCACTCTGATAAAACAAGATATTTTATCCTTCCCATGTGTCTTCCTCATATCAATCTATCCTACTTTTATTTTCTTTCGTTGCTATTCACAACTTAAAGCGAATTATGACAGCTTACTTATGTCCCACTGTAAACCAATTTGAGATTTTTACCCAATTCTTAGTACCATAAGTGAAAGTCCAACCACATGCTTGCATCAACTCGTACATAAAACCCAAAGGTTAACCTATTGTTCGTCTCTCAAACACAATAATTGTATTATACCACGACTTGAATAATTACTCATGCTTGTACAATCCACTTCTTTATCCTCGAACATCTGTAAGTCAAACCTCATGTTTCCAAATTAGTTTATTAAACATGGCTATTTAAATATCAAATCTAATAATAAACTTAACTTAGTAACACTTAACCATGAAGACCCCAAAAGTCACATCAAATATCAACTAAGTTCTTTGTCAAAACTAAATAGCCAATCATTTTCCTAGAGGTCAGAACGACAAACACAAGACACAATTTTTATCAACTTATATATTCCGTACAACCAAGTAATTCAAGAGAACAATAAACTATTATACTACATTCCATATGATGTAAGTGCGTTCTCCAAAAATAATAATCCTATTCATAATGCCCATAAGTAAAATCTCATCAAACAATTATATGCCAACACGGAACTTTTGAAAAAAATTAATAGAGTCCAAAGCAGATTGACTTAAATATCAATCAACCAAGATTACTTCTTATTCTGACCGTCATACTAATCATGGTACAAATTCATATAAAATAAAGATTCAACTAACGTAATTACAAGGACTTGCAGATTATCACTCAGCAAATAAAATTGAACCAAAACATGTTCGCTGATAAAGGAGAAAAAAGAGTTAAATTATTTCTAGTTATAGCGTATAACAGACCTCAATAAAATAAAGTCAGAAATTTAGAAGGTTAAAAAGTACAAGCACTGCAATTTTAATAAGGTAAGCATCACTAACCTGCAAAAGCTGGTGTATAATTTAAGCTAGTATCTACACAAGTTTATTTAAAGCTATAATGCACAGAAAACAATCTGGACTGTTAGCAATAGATGCATAATACTCTAATATAGTTATAAATAAACTAATTGTAGTATTGGATATTATTGTGATTATTTATATATTATGTATTTTAGATATATCATATTCAAAAGATTAGATATATCAATAATATTATCACATAATATATTATTTGATATAGAATATTTGATATATCAAAATGGATCCACAGTTTGAGGTGGAGTAAAATCTTATAAATATAGGTAGCCTTCAGTTGTTAGCAACACGAAATTAAACGAATTATTCTAGTAACATTTCGACGACCGCAAAAGGAACAAAAGATTGTTTGTGGGATTTGTTCGTGGAGCTTGTTTGTATATCGAGTTAGAAATCCAATAATCTTGTGCCTTATTTTTCGCTAAAAATGTACACACAATTTATTGTTTTTGAGCATTAAATTCCAGTATCTTAGCTTGATCTCGCAGAAATCAAACACGTATGAATGATTCATAAAGTTGATTATTTGTTGGCGTAGTGCGTGAATTGCATTCAATATTATTTGATACCGTGAATTACGATTAATAAATTAATCTGCAAAATCTGCAAAAGAGTCAATTCCGTTGTTTTTGTTGTTTGACTGAAATCGAAATTTTGAAACCCAAACAAATAAGAACAAAAGCGGCCGCGATGGTGGCGCAACTTCCTATCAGCAGCCACCATCGTCGTTTCGCAAGCCACGAGCCATGGCTCGTCGAGGCTGCTGCGATGATCAAAGGCGGAAACTACAAAACAGCACCGTTTGAGGAAAAAGATGCTGCAGAAACGCCGTGTATTCACGAGGGAGAGAAGAAGCCACGTAAATCGCCGTAGCATCGCGCGACTGTAACTCGCGGCGACGGGACGCGATGGTGGTGGTGAGAACTCTAGCTGGCGGCAGAAACCCTATTGTTTGAAGTAGAAGCTGGTGAACGAAGGTGACCATTTTTGGGCTAAGAATTGTGCCCAAATGGGCCACTGTAAACTTTGAATAATCTTGAGCAGAACCCAAGTTTTTCTGTTATAATTTTGCTTTAATGTGGATCAAATTCTTTAATTGGGCCCTAACGTTTTTTAACTTGAGAGCCTGACCCACTTAGTTTATGATTTATGATTTAAATTTTTTATGGATTAGGAATGCAATGATTCTTAGTTAAAATTACAATTGCATGATCTGATCATTATAATTATTGGATCACTTCGTGACAATTATTGCATGGGTTCTTGTTTTGTTCGATCATGCGATTTTGTGATATTGCATGACATACACGGGTCATTTGTAAGTGATTCGAGATATTTTGTGCTTTACATGTTTAATTATGAGCTTGGAATGCAATTTATGATCTTATTTGTTTAAATTGTTATATCATGCATGAGATATGGACATATTTTATTTTTGATATTGGTAAATTTATTAGGATTTTTAATTCGGAGGGAGATGATTACTAGCTACCAATTGGAGCGAAATTTTCGATCATAATGAATTAGAAAAAATAATAAAATTTACTTGGATCCGAAATAAAAGTATTTTTTGTGGATAAATACCTTATTTTATTGTGCATAAAATGCAGTTATGGAAATTCATCCAGCTTTTCTTGAACTCTATGGTAGTGGCAAACTTGATGGCCAAAATTATTCAATGTGACATAGAAAAATTCAATTTTTACTTCACAAAGAAAAGTTACTTGATCATCTTACCATTGTTATGGCTAAACCTACTGAGCCTAAAGATAGATTGACTCCTGAATATGTTCGCGATTTGGACGCGTACAATAAGTGGGTGGATCAAGATAAAAGTGTGTGCTTTACTATGCTAAGTTGCATGCACGATAATCTGATAAGAGAGTTTGAGAAACATTCTACTAAGGAAGTTCTGAAGGTCAAGTATGTTAGCACTTAGGCTACTAGATTGAGGGCTCTTACCCTCAAGTTTAATCATTATGTACTTGACCCAAGCCATTCGATGATCCAACATCTAGATGTGATGAAGGATATGATTCGAGAGCTTCAGAATGTTGGATGTGAGCTCACTCATGAACAAAAAGTATTTGCAGTCCTTAGATCGCTACCTGAGCAGACTTGGGGACATGTTAAACTTTTTTTAACCCACAATGAGCAGATTAAGACGTTCGATAGTGTCGCCAGTCAATTAAGACTTGAGGCTAATCGTAAAGAATCTGAATGTGCACAAACAGCAGCTCTTGTCGCACATGCTAGTCACCGAAAGTCCAAAAAGGGTGGACGCTGGAAGAAGCAATTAGGTGTTGGACAAGAAAATAAGAGAAATCGAGATCTAGCCTCACGAAGTGGCCAGACCAAAGTGAGTCGCCAAGGCAAAAGAGGTGGAAAATAAAACATAAGCAAAGTCAAGTGTTACAACTGTGACAAGATGAGTCTCTTTGCTCATGATTGCACTGAGCGAAAGAAGGTAACACATATTTCTTGCTCTCGTAGTACTTCTATAGTACAAATATTTTTCTTGTTGCTAATTCTCTCCTTGGTGGATTGTAGAAATCGGAGCAACAAAATATATGATGAGGGATTGAGCAAGATTTGTATATTATCATTGTAAGGCCCGAAAATATTAAGTTATTCATTACGGGATTTAAGATTTAAACTCTGAATATGAGAAAATATGAATTTGAGAAAGGTCAGAATTAGAGATTTAAATTTTGGGTAGAAAATATTTAATTTGAGGATTTTCGGATTTTAAAATTTTAATATTCGAATTTTTTACATTCAAAGATAAAAATATTTGAATTGATATTTATGAAATTTAAGATGTGAATTCCAAGATAAGAAATATCAAGGATTTAATTTGATGATGAAATCCGAGCAAGGACCAATTTGCAAATATTGAGAAGTTCAATGACTAAAATGCGATAAGGTCCGAAATTATTTAATTTTAATTCGAGAATATTTAATTTGAAAATATTTAGATTTTAGAATTAAATTCTACTATTCTTAAATTATTTAGGATTAAAATTGAATTAAATCGCTTGTCCGGGGACTGATTTGAAATTATGCCAAAGTTGGAGGACCAAAGTGAAATTTCCTTGCAAGTGGATATTTAAACGTGTAATTTTCTTGGAATTCATAAGAATTGTCATCCAAATCAGCCAAGAAAACCGAGAGGTGAAAGAGGAGGGTTCCAAGTCCATTTTTATCCTCTTCAAGCTCCGGTAAAAATTAATCCGCCCGGTAGAATTTCAAATTGATCGTATATTTGCGATCATGGCTCCGAGTGCTACGTTTTGACGTAAGTTTTAAGAATTTCTACCATATTTGAATTTTAAGATGTTAGAATTAAGATTTGATTGTATAAACGTGTTCTAGTATATACGACAATAGCATATCTAAGAAGGATCAAGAAAAGATCGTCGTTTGAACATGTTTATAAATTTTGAAAGATTTTTCAGAATTCTGAATTTTAAGGGCTTATATTTACGTGAATGACTAGAGGAATTGGTAGTGATATTGAACTCAAATGATTGATAAGATGATGTTTAAGCTTTTGACAATACCGAATTCGAACCCTTATGTCGTCGGTTGGCATTTGACGAATTTCTGGAAATACATGCGGCTGAGTTCGAATTTGCAACAATGAAATCATAATGATATGACTGATATATCAATGTTTAGATGATGATTAAGTTGTTGGAATTGTCGGTGTTGAACCAATACGTCGCCGGTTGGAATTTTGATCATTTGATCATCATTTGAAGTTGTTTAAGCCTTGATGAATTGAAATGAGTTTGAGAACTGATATGATATTGTTCATACTTCATTTTAGACTTGAATAGATTATAACGAGATTGAATCGAAGATTATAGAAGTCGAATCGACGAGTTCGAGTTCGAATGACTTGAAGTGTTTGAATTTGAATCAAGAATATCTTCAAGTAGCACCGATTGAAATGAGTAGAATTTGATGACAAATTTGGCTAGCTTGAATTTAATCAGTATTGGTAAGACTTTGCAACGATTCAAGATGTTTGAATCAGAATAAAGGTATGAACAGACATTAGATATACTGGGAAGAATAACTCGATATTGCTTTTGATTTATCGAGTTTCCTAAAATTACATATTTAATTGTTTATATGCTTTCATTTGATTTGCTGTTTGTTATTGCTTGGCTTGATAATGTGATTTGAGTGTTCAAGATGTTATACAATATTTAATGCATACAGATTGTGGGGACTTCGGGTTGTTAATCTCATCTTAAGGTAATTAACTGTAGTGACCCTTACCCGGATCACCTACTAAACAGAACTTAGGCATGCAATTAACTTAATCAAAACAGTAATCAGAATTAAGCTGCGGAAACCATAGACATTATACAATCCCAAGTAAAGGAATCTGTAAATACCCAAATATAATACAACCAAATCGAATAGTTGTATCAATCCAATAACAACAGAATAAAACTTAGGCGAAGCTCCAGCTGGCCAACAACTGCCTAGCCCCTCTTGGATCCACCCGCCTCGTCCAATCGCAAACCTGCCCCATGGAATAGGGTGTCCAGAAACACAGAGTACGAGACGTGAGCATAAAACGCTCAGTACGAGAGTATGAGTATACATGCATGCAAAGTGAACTCCCTATAAACTCGAGGTCAAGGATCAGATAACAGAGACAGACCGGGCCCTGGTATGTAGCACGCTGTGCCGTCGCTTCAGGAGGTGACTCCCATACCATAATACCAGTGAATTTACCGGACCCAAAGCCATGGAAGTCCATCCACTAACAGGATAGCGTACAACCCTACTAATAGACATCTCGAAGGAGATAGCTCAATATGCAAATGAATGCAGCATAAATCATGACATATAAATCATGCAGTCACATAATACATGCATACTCAGTCAGGATATCTCGAACAGTACTTTCGTACCTCAAATCAGTGCAAGCTCTACCAACTCTAGGTCCACGCCTATAGTCTGCTCTACACTGCCAAATGATACTACAATCATTATAGCGCTCTAAAAGCCTTAACTAAGCTATTGCATACTCCTAAATATTTATAGGAAGCAAAAGCTATACCTTCGTCCGTCGTTAGCCCTTTGATGTCGATGCCTCCAGAACTTGGGCACAACTCCGTTACGACTATCGAACGCCTCGCCAACCCCCGGGTCAAGCCTAGGAAGACTAGAATTACTCCAATAGGACTAGAATGGAAAGGAAAGCTCGGAATTGGCAAATGAAAGTGAAGCATCGACCTTCTATTTATAGACATCGATCGGAACCTCTGATCCTCGATCGGAACTTCTGATCTTCGATCGAAACGTCCGATCCTGCCATCGGAGCTTCCGAACATCGTTATCTGCCATGTGTCAAACTATCACTGGTTGACTTCGGATAGGGGTGATCGGAGCTTCCGATCCTGATTAGAGCTTTCGATCCTGCAACACGTCATGCCTGACGTAATACCATCAGAGCTTCGATCCGTCCGGTGCCCAATCTATTTAATTAGCGTTGATTAATCTCTTAATCACTGATTTTGGTTACGGGCTACTACATTCTCCCCCACTTAAGATATTTCGTCCTCGAAATCAGATCTTAAGTAACGAATGTAATACAGAAATCAGAAACATTTTTTATTCAAATCAAACATTTACAGAGTTTGCAACTGAATACAACTTAAGAATGAAATCAAAACAACTCAGGATGGTCTTCACGCATCCTGTCCTCAAGCTCCCAAGTAGCTTCTTCAGTGCCTCGGCGCTGCCACTGAACTAAAACCAGAGGAATGAATATGTTCCGCAAAACCTTATCCTTATGATCCTGGATACGAATAGGTTCCTCAACATATGTCAAATCCTTGCTCACCTGAACCTCAGACCGCTGCAGAATATGAGACTCATCCGCCACATACCGTCGCAACAGAGATACGTGGAACACGTCGTGAATACTGGAAAGATATGGTGGCAAAGCTAGTCGATAAGCCAAATCGCCAATGCTTTCCAAAATTTCAAACGGACCGATAAACCTGGGAGACAACATGCCCTTAAGGCCAAATCTGAGAATCCTGCGGAAAGGTGACACTCTCAAAAACATTTTCTCCCCGACATCGAACTACAAAGACCTACGCTTGGTGTTAGCATAGCTGGCCTGAAGATCCTGTGAAGTCTTAATCTGTTTCTTGATCTGATCAACAATGTCTACCGCCTGCTGGATAAACTCCGGTCCCTCAGCCTGTCTCTCCCCCACTTCTTCCCAGAAGAGTGGAGTACGACAACGTCGCCCGTACAACGCCTCAAAAGGTGCCATCCCAATACTAGTATGATAGTTGTTGTACGCGAGCTCGATCAATGGAAAATAATCCTGCCAGGCTGAACCAAAATCCATGACGCACGCTCTAAGAATATCCTCCAAATTACGGATAGTGCGCTCTGACTGACCATCAGTCTTTGGATGATAGGCAGTACTTAAACTGAGAGTAGTACCCATCGCACGCTGAACATTCCCCCAGAATCTAGAAGTAAACCTGGGGCTCCGATCGCTGACAATGCCCACAGGCACTCCATGAAGTCGAACGATCTCCTGAATGTACAACCGAGCCATACGATCCACATTGTACTCCCGGCTATAGGCAATGAAATGCGCTGACTTGGTGAGTCGGTCCACCACAACCCAGATAGCATCACAGTTCCTCGGGGATACCGGCAAATGGGTAACAAATTCCATTGTGATAAACTCTCATTTCCATTCAGGAATAGGCAGACTGTGAAGCAATCTTTCAGGTCGTCGGTGCTCTGCCTTGACCTGTTGACACACCAAACATCTTGAAACAAACTGATAAACACTGTGTTTCATTTCCTTCCACCAGAAACGAGTACGTAGATCCTTGTACATCTTGTTGCTCCCAGGATGAATACTCAACTTAATGCGATGCGCCTGAGACAAAATCTCCTCTCGCAACTCTACATCCTGCGGAATCACAAGCCTACCAGACAAACACAGAAAGCCATCTGACTGATAGTGAAATCCAGACGAGCTACCCTCGTTAGCTAGACAAGCTAAACGCTGGGTCTTAGAATCAGACATCTGAGCATCTCGAATCCACGAATACAACGCTAGCTCAGATAATATCGCAAACATCTGGATACTCTGCATAACTTTCTTATGCTTGAAAGTATATCTTGAAGTACAACAGTCACTGATCGCACTAGACATCGAACAAGTCTGCAGTGCGGATAGTCGCACCTTGCGACTCAAAGCATCAGCAGTGAGATTAGCAGCTCCCGGATGGTACTTAATCTCGCAATCATAGTCCTTAAGCAAGTCCATCCAACGTCTCTGCTTCATGTTCAACTCCGCCTGAGTGAACAAATACTTGAGACTCTTATGGTCGGTAAAGATCTCAAATTTTTCGCCATACAGATAATGACGCCAGATCTTCAAAGCGAACACAATGGCTGCCAATTCCAAATCATGGACTGAGTAGTTGTCCTCGTGAAGCTTCAGCTGTCTAGAAGCGTATGCGATCACATGCCCATTCTGAGTCAGGACACAACCTAACCCCTGAAGAAAAGCATCAGTGTATACCACATACCCTCCAGATCCTGACGATAATGCCAACACTGGCGCAGAAGTCAACCGCCGTCGAAGCTCACAGAAGTTCTCCTCACACTCGGAGGACCACTCGAAATCCACACCCTTGCGGGTAAGCTGCGTCAAAGGTCGAGCTAACTGAGAGAAGTTCAGAATGAAGCGATGATAATATCCTGCTAGACCCAGAAAACTACGGATCTCAGCAACTGTCGTCGGACGGGAACAATTAAACACCGCCTCAATCTTGCTTGGATCAACAGAAATCCCCTCCCTGGATATGATATGGCCAAGAAAGACCACTCGTTCCATCCAGAATTCACACTTGCTCAGCTTGGCGTATAACTGCTCATCCCGAAGAGTCTGCAGTACTAACCGCAAGTGAGAAACATGCTCTTTCGTATTACGCAAATACACCAAGATGTCGTCAATGAAGACCACGATAAACTTGTCCAAATACTCCGTGAAGACACGGTTCATCAGGTCCATGAATATAGCCGGCGCATTAGTCAAACCAAATGGCATCACTAGAAACTCGTAATGCCTATAGCGAGTACGGAATGCAGTCTTGGCTACGTCCTGATCTCGGACTCTCAAATGATGATATCCAGATCTCAAGTCAATATTGGAGTAAACTGAAGTGCCCTGCAGCTGATCAAACAAGTCATCAATACGAGGCAAATGGTACTTGTTCTTCACAGTGACTCGATTCAGCTGCCGATAGTCAATGCATAGCCGCATAGACCCATCCTTCTTCTTCACGAAGAGAACAGGAGCTCCCCAAGGAGATACACTAGGACGAATGTACTCCTTTTTCAAAAGATCCTGTAGTTTATTCTTCAACTCACGCATCTCTGACGGAGCCAGATGATACGGTGCTCGAGAAATAGGCGAAGTACCCGGCATCAACTCTATGCCAAAATCGACTTTCCTAACAGGAGGAAAACCCAGAATCTCATCAGGAAATACATCTGGAAATTCATCAACGACCGGAATGCTCTCTATCCCAACGCTCTCAGCGGACAAATCAACTGCATAGATAAGGTAGCCTTCCCCTCCAGACTCCAGAGCTCGACAGGCTCTCAAAGCTGATACCAAAGGCATCGGGGGTCGCGCTCCCTCTCCATAGAAAAACCTGTTATCACTCCCATCCGGATGAAAGCGTACTAATCTCTGGTAGCAGTCCACTGAAGCTTGATAGGTAGTAAACATATCTATTCCCAGAATGCAATCAAAGTCGTCCATCGCAAGAACCATGAGATTTGCTAACATAATGTTTTCCTCGAACTCTAAAGGGCAACCCATCACTAGACGCTTAGCCAAAGCAAATTGGCCCGTCAGAGTAGAAACAGACATCACTACGTCTAGTCCAATGCATGGTAACTTATGCCTCTTAACAAAACGTGCAAAAATGAAGGAATGAGATGCACCAGTGTCAATAAGTACAAGAGCAGATATACCATAAAGCAGAAATGTTCCTGCGATGACTTTCTCATTTTTCTCCACTGCCTGATCATGTCTCAGGGCAAACACCTGGCCAGAAGCTCGTGGCCTCAAATGAGAACTCCCAGCAGGCTGTCCCTACGACCTCTACTGAACGGTGGCCTGAGAATCAGATCCTGAACCAGAACCAGAACCGCCTCCCCCAGATAGTGGACAATCCCTCCGGACATGACCAGTCTCTCCACAACGGAAACAAGCTCCAGAAGCTCTACGGCACTTGTCGGATGGATGGTTCTTCCCACAGTGATCACACTTGTCCTTCTTTCCGAAACGGACAACACCAGCAGAGCCAGAGGAAGAAGAAGTAGATCCAGACTTCTTGAAAGATTGGGCACGGGGACCCAAAGAACTAGCAGGTCTCGACTGAGAGAAAGACCTGTTCCGTCGAATGCTGTCCTCCACCTGGTGACAACGGATCACCAAACCCTCGTAGGACATGTCGTCACCAACCGCCACACGGTCATGGATCTCAGGGTTAAGGCCCTGAAGGAACAGATTATACTTCATCTCGGAGCTGTCGGCAATCTCGGGGCAGTAAGATAGCAGATCAAAGAACTTCTGCTGATACTCATCAATAGACATGGCTCCCTGTCGCAGACTCAGTAGCTCGCCCGCCTTCGACTGACGGAGTGCAGGAGGAAAATACAGCTTCTGAAAAGCTGTGCGGAACTCGGCCCAGGTGGCTACTCCTCTCGCCACAACAAAAGGTGCAGAAGTAAACCTCCACCACCTGCGCGCACGTCCATCCAGAAGATAACCAAGGGTCTCCATCTTCTGCTCCTCGGTGCATTGGAAAGTCTGAAAAGTCATCTCCATGCGGTCTAACCAGTTCTCCGCATCCTCCGGAGACTCACCTCCAACCAAGGGCTTAGGCCCCATCCGCAAGAATCGACGTACACTGAAACGGTCCTCATCTCGATAACGATGGCGGCGTTCCCGATGAGACTCCCGGTCGGCATCACCCCAACGCCCACCAAAACTGCCATGAGAACTCTGGTCATCACGATCTGCAATCTAAAAAATTAACCTAACGGTTATCTTACGTAGAATCTAAATCCCAAGAATACTTTGCATGCTCTGATACCATAAATGTAGTGACCCTTACCCGATCACCTACTAAATAGAACTTAGACATGCAATTAACTTAATCAAAACAGTAATCAGAATTAAGCTGCGAAAATCATAGACATTATACAATCTCAAGTAAAGAAATCTGTAAATATCCAAATATAATACAACCAAATCTAATAGTTGTATCAATCCAATAACAACAGAATAAAACCTAGGCGAAGCTCCAGCTGGCCAACAACTACCTAGCCCCTCTTGGATCCACCCGCCTCGTCCAATCGCAAACCTGCCCCATGGAATAGGGTGTCCAGAAACACAGAGTACGAGATGTGAGCATAAAATGCTCAGTACGAGAGTATGAGTATACATGCATGCAAAGTGAACTACCTATAAACTCGAGGTCAAGGATCAGATAACAGAGACAGACCGGGCCCTAGTATGTAGCATGCTGTGTCGTCGCTTCAGGAGGTGGCTCCTATACCAATATACCAGTGGATTTATCGGACAAAAGCCATGGAAGTCCATCCACTAACAGGATAGGGTACAACCCTACTAATAGACATCTCGAAAGAGATAGCTCAATATGCAAATGAATGCAACATAAATCATGACATTTAAATCATGCAGTCACATAATACATGCATACTCAATAAGAATATCTCGAACAGTACTTTCGTACCTCAAATTAGTGCAAGCTCTACCAACTCTAGGTCCACGCCTATAGTCTGCTCTACACTGCCAAATGATACTACTATCATTATAGTGCTCTAAAAGCCTTAACTAAGCTATTGCATACTCCTAATATTTATAAAACCCGGGTCAAGCCTAGGAAGACTAGAATTACTCCAATAGGACTAGAATGGAAAGGAAAACTCGGAATTGGCAAATGAAAGTGAAGCCTCGGCCTTCTATTTATAGACATCGGTCAGAACCTCCGATCCTCGATCGGAACTTTCGATCTTCGATCGGAATGTCCGATCCTGCCATCGGAGCTTTAGAACATCGTTATCTGCCACGTGTCAAAATATCACTGATTGACTTCGGATAGGGGTGATCGGAGCTTTCGATCCTGATCGGAGCTTTCGATCCTGCCACACGTCATGCCTGACGTAATACCATCGGAGCTTCCGATCCGTCCGATACCCAATATATTTAATTAGCGTTGATTAATCTCTTAATAACTGATTTTGGTTACGGGCTACTACATTAATGATTAATAAACAATTAATCATGTATTTAAAAGAATACTCAAACCAAATAATTTTTTTTAAAAATAATGCGCCTCGCTCTATCGGTAAAATCCTACCGATCGAGCGGGCAAGGGATCTCATCCCTCGGGTCTGAGCAAATCTTGGCCTCGCTCTATTGGTCAAATCTTACCGATCGAGCGAGAAAGAAAATTTAAGTTTCTGCTCAGCAATAACAGGCCTCGCTCGAGCGATCAAATCCTACCGATCGAGCGGCCTCTCTGCCCAGAAAAATAGCAGAATTTTGTTTTGATGTCAAAGCATGAATACTCAATCCAATTCACCTCCAATCAATACAAAACATGGTTGAATATATTAAGGAATATGCATATAATGATAGTACCAAACATCAAACATAAATCCATGTCTTTATTACATCAAACTAATAGTATCAAAGGCATTAAAACCATACACTACATAAAGTGTACTTCAAGTTATCAATCCTCTACAATTTTGACGCTTGTTCAACTATCATACATCACCTAATACCCAAGTCCTCACGTGCTAATTCCCGTTCTTAAGCTATCAATGTCGTCGTTGGCTAGCTCCTGCCCCCTCTGTTGCCATGCACACATACAAAACAAAGCAACAGCCGGATAAACTCCGGTGAGAAATCATTCCCAGTATAACCGACATATATAAAGCGTTAAATAAATCATATCGACTCTATTCATAATCGACTCAACAATAGAGTAAATAATGCATATATCGATTAAAAATTGATTCATAAAAACATCATTGCCATCAAGATTCGTAAACGATCTTGACATGGATATCCATCTATCGTAGTCATTCTTGACTCGAAAATAAGGCCGCCTCAGACCTTGGCATAGAATCAATTCAATGACATATCATATCGTAATCATATCGACTCAAACTCAAAGATCCACTACCTAAGATGGATCGACAACATCAAAATCAAATCAAAAGATAAACAAGTATGTGATTTTGGCGGGACATCTCAAGAAGCGTCATTCTTAAGTTTCAAATCCCTCACTCGTGATGTCGTCATTATACCTTCGTATTTCTCGGTTCTGAATACTTCAAATTTAAAACATAACAATTAGAATATTCATATCAAACTTCATTCAAAAGGATCAATCCAAAATCTGCTCAAACTCTTCAATATAACTTCAATACAATCACTTCAAACCTCAAGCAAACTCCTTCGGTTCAAAGTCGAACTTCTTGAATTGATCGAGTTTGGAACTAATCTGAAATGTAACGATTATGGTCAAGAAACATTAGTATACAATCACAAGATCTTCAGCTCAATCTTAAGCTATCAAAACAGTCTCAAAACCTAAACCGGCGGCGTAGCGATTGAAAATCGGTAATCGACGAAATATCAAAACCATTTCCGACTTCGAATACAATTCATACGTATATCACAACAGCAATAACCACTCATAAAACCATATAACAGCAGCTATAACCATCAAACACAAGTTGAAAATCAGGATTAAGTACAAGCAACATGAATTCTTCAGTCCGGTTTCGATATCGGAATACATAAACGTCGAAGAACATATACATATAATCAATATCTGATATCTACCAACTTTTGAACTTAAAATCATGCCGAAAGAAGTAAAAACTTACACTAGATCAAAGCCCTCGTCGTAAGGATTCCAGAACACCTTTCGGAATCGAAATCGGACGATCGGATCAAAAGATACGGCGATTTGAAAATCGAAAATCAAATGAAAAGAAAAGGATCTCGGCTTGCTCTGTTCTGAAATTCTGAATTGAAGATGGAGAATACACGTGCATATGCTGACACATCTAATTAGATCTGATAACTTCAATTATAATTGCACTTTAGTCCCTCAATTCTTCAAAAATTATAATTCAGTTCTCAGCCCTTATTTTAATTCAATTTCAATCCTAAATAATTTAAGAATATTAGAATTTAAATTGAAACTCTAAATATTCCCAAATTAAATATACTCGGATTAAAATTAAATAATCTTGGATTAAATTAAATAATCCCGGGCCTTACATTTCTCCCCCACTAAGATATGATTTCGTCCTCGAATTCATAAACAGTATAGATATGCAGTCTGTATACTCACAACAATAAATAATAACAGAAAACTGAATAAGAACTCATATCAGTGGAACAGATAAGGAAATATCTGTCTTATGTCTTCTTCAACTTCCCATGTCGCTTCTTCAACTCCGTGCCGACTCCATTGAATCTTCACCAATGGAATGGTCTTCGTTCGGAGTTGCTTTTCCTTTCTATCGAGTATCTGAATTGGCTGTTCAAAATAGCTAAGAGTTTCATCCAACTCAGCTTCATCAGGTTGCAAGATATGAGCGTCATCAGATATATAATTTCAAAGGATCGAGACATGAAAGAAATCATGTATTCCAGATAAAGACATAGGAAGAGCGAGTTGATAGGCAAGATTGCCTATCTTCTCGAGAATCTCATACGGCCCAATAAATCATGGAGACAATTTTCCTCGCTTGACAAATCGGACAGTACCCCTGAAAGGTGAAATCTTCAAGAATAATCTATCTCCCTATTCAAAAGATAACGGCCGTCGTCGCACATTCGCATATCTAGTCTATCTGTGCTGCGCTGTTCTCATTCTCTGCTGAATCAACTTCACCTTCTCAGTCATTTGTCTGATCATATCCGGTCCCAAATCAGGCACCTCTGACACATCATCCCAATATAATGGAGATCGACACTTTTTCCCATACAACGCTTCAAATGGAGCCATCTCTATACTCGTATGATAACTGTTGTTATAAGAGAATTCCACAAGTGGTATAGAATCTTGCCATGTAATACCAAAATCAAGTATCACAGCTCTAAGCATATCCTCAAGAGTCTGAATAGTTCGTTCAGATTGACCGTCAGTTTGAGGATGATAAGCAGTACTCAAATATAAGCGTACCTAGAGCTTCCTGTAGGCTATGCCAAAAGTGCGAAGTAAATCTAGGATCTCGATCCGATACAATCGACTTTGGCACACCGTGCAATCTTACCACTTCTCGAATATAGAGATCTCCCATTTGATCATGACGATAAGTCATTCGATAAGGAATAAAGCATGCAGATTTTGTCAATTTGTCTATGATCACCCAAATAGCATCGCAACCTCGAGATGATCGTGGCAATTTTGTCACAAAGTCCATAGAAATGTGATCCCATTTCCATTCAGGAATAGATAGACTCTGTAATAAGCCACCTGGTTTCTTTATCTCAGCCTTCACCTGTTGACAGTTCAAGCATTTTGATACAAATTCAGTCACATCAGACTTTATTTGTTTCCACCAGTACTGATTCTTCAAATCGTTGTACATTTTTCTGCCTCCAGGATGAATACTAAATCGAGTACAATGGGCTTCTGTCAAAATATTCTATCTCAAATCTGAAAGATCGGGAACAACAATTTGATTATTAACATACAGAATATCATCATTACTAACCTTGTATTCAGACTGATGTCTTGATCTGATCATTTCAATCGACTTCTGTACACTCAAATCAGATTTCTGTGCTTCTTTGATTCGAATCAACAACTCAGGCTCAACACTGATAGCACAAATTCTCATCGGTCTTCTATCTGTCTCAAATATATATCCAGAAATACAGCAATCTTCAATCAAATTAGATACACCTATAGTAGATAAGAATAAGGCACATACCTTCCTACTTAGGGCATCAGCTGCTGCATTTGACTTTCCTGGATAATATTTGATTTCATAGTCGAAATCTTTCATTAAATCGAGCCATCTTCGTTGTCTCATGTTCAGTTCAGATTGTGAAAACAGATACTTCAGACTTTTATGATCAGAAAAGATTTCGAATTTCTCACCATACAAATAATGTCGCCAGATCTTCAATGCAAAAACAATAGCTGCCAATTCAAGATCATGAATTGGATATCTGACTTCATGTGGTTTCAGTTGTCGTGAGGCATAAGCAACCACATGTCCTTTCTGCATCAAAATACATCCCAAACCTTGGTGAGAAGCATCACAATATGCAACAAAATCACCAGTACCTGAAGGGATTGTCAAAACTGGTGCTGTAGTCAACCTCTTCTTCAGCTCAAGAAAATTGGTTTCACATGCTTCAGACCACACAAACGGTGCATTATTTTGTGTAAGCTGTGTAATAGGCTTTGCAATAGACGAGAAGTCTCGGATAAATCGACGATAATATCCTGCCAAACCCATAAAACTTCAAATTTCCGGCACAGATATCGGTCTCTGCCAACTAATAACAGCTTTAACTTTGCTTGGATCAACTGAAATACCATCTCCTGATATAATACGACCCAAAAATACCACCTGTTTCAACCAAAACTCACATTTGAATAGCTTAGCATACAGTCTTTATTCCCTCAACGTCTTCAAAACTGTTCTCAAGTGATTAGCATGATCACATAAATTCTTCGAGTAAATCAAAATATTATCGATAAATATGATCACGAAATCATATAGATACTTTTGAAATACTCTATTCATCAATCCCATAAATACTGCTGGTGCATTCGTTAAACCAAAAGGCATGACTATAAATTCTTAATGACCATACCTGGTTCTAAATGCAGTCTTAGGGATATCTTCATCTCTTACCCTCAGTTGATGATAGCCAGATCGTAAATCAATCTTTGAATATACTGACGAACCATGCAATTGATCAAATAAATCATCAATACGAGGTAAAGGATAGCGATTCTTTACCGTTGCTTTATTCAATTGCTGGTAGTCAATACATAGTCTCATCGATCTGTCTTTCTTTCTAACAAACAAAACCGGAGCTCCCCAGGGCGAAACACTCGGTCTGATATATCCCTTGTCCAACAATTCTTCAAGTTGGTCCTTCAACTCTTTCAACTCTATCGGTGCCATACGATAAGGTGCTTTCGATATCGGCTGTTTACCTGGCATCAACTCAATACTGAAGTATACTTCTCGATATGGAGGCAATCTCGGAATCTCGTTAGGGAAAACATCAGCGAATTCACTAACCACTAGCAAGTTAGCCAATTTCGGGCTAGTTTTCAGTACATTAACTGCATAGATAAGAAATCCTTCTTCCCCTTTATGTAATAAGTCATTCATAGAAAGAACAGATATCAAAGGAATTCTGGCTCGTGAACCCTTACCATAAAATTTCCATTCATCAGCCATATCAGGTCTGAATCTTACAATCTTCTGGAAATAGTCAACTGTAGCTCTGTACTTGGTTAGCATATCGATACCGATAATACAATCAAAATCAGACAAACCGAGTACAACACAATCAACCTCAATCTCATGACCCTCAGACTGTAATATACAATTTCGTACAGACTTAACTGATATGATACTTCTTCCCAACGGAGATGAAATAGATACTACAGTAGCTAAAGGTTCAACAGGCAACTCGTGTAATGCAACAAAGTGCTCAGAAATAAATGTGTGTGATGCACCAGTATCAAATAAGACATAGGCAGGATTACCATAAAGGAAACAGTTACCTGCAATCACATCATCTGGTCCAGCTTGTGCTTGCTCTTCAGTCAGTACAAACACTCGAGATTTTTGCCTCTATTGCTGGCTCCCAGCTTGATTTACTCCAGTAAGGCTCTGTGCTGATGGCTGAGGTTGGAATGAATGCACTGAGGATGCTTGCCTCTCTGGTTGTGTCACAGTTCGAGATCCACTTGCACCCTGTGCACCTCCAGAACCTCGCTGTGGGCATACTCTTGCAAAATGACCCGGTTGTTGGCAAATGTGACAACTGCCAAACACTCCTTTGCATTGCTCATTGGTATGACGTCCCCCACACTTGAAACAGTAAACATCAGAAGTATCGGATTTCTGTCCACCTCTGAACTGTCTAGATCCACTTGAACTCAAATAGCTACCACCTGGACGCTTAAACTTTTTGCTTTTGCCTTAAAAGAAATTTTTCTTACCACTACTACTACCTCCAGCATCAAATCGAGGTAGTGGTGGAATCTGTGGGTGTTCTTGCGGTTGCCTCATCGGCTGTGGTACAAACTGTGCTTCTCGTTGCCTCAATATTCCTGCTTCAGCCCCCTTTGCACGATTCAGAGCATCGACAAAGGTATTCGGTCTTCCTGAATTAACAAGAGTGAACACATTGGAATTCAAACCATTGATGAATTGATCGGCTTGAGCTTCATCACTAACAGCAATATGTGGAGCAAACTTCAACAAGCTAGTGAACTTTGCAACATATTCTTCGATATTTAACTGTCCCTGGTGCAAACTTGCAAACTTTGCTCCTTTGTCCTTTCGATAAGAAACATGAAAGAACCGTTGATAGAAAGCAGTTCAAAATACTAACCAGGTAATAACAGTACCTTGTTGTTCAAACGCTCGCTTCGATGCTATCCACCAACTCTTTGCAAGGCCATGTAGTTGATGAATCACCAGTCTCACACGATGATCATCTGTATAGTCGAGGGATTCAAATAACTGCTCGATATCCTTAAGTCAATTCTCACAATCAACAGAATTTTCAGTTCCTTGTAACGTTGGTGGTTTGAATAACTGGAATATTTTCAAGAGTTTCTCCATCGGATTAGCATCACCAAACACATCAGCAGAAGTACTACTCTGTCCATGTTCAGGTGCTGTCACTGGTATCTGTGCAGCATTAGTCTGCTCTGGCTGATTCATTGACAAAGTCTGTCTAGTAGTCGGTGCTGGTCAGGGAGGCATATCTGATAATCAAACAGATTAGTGTACAATTCATCATCACATCATAACACAATTCTATTTCAGTCTCTTCTCTGATAAGCACACAAGGCCTTCTCAAAAGATCGAGTTCTGATTCAATTGCAGTCTAACATGCTTCAACTGATATCAGATAACAGAAAACATGCAAGTCTTAAAGCTGTAAATCAATTCAGATAATAAACATGCTTCAAGAATATAGACATAATTAAATCAAAATAGGAGACTCGATCTACCCCGCTCATCTATTCTCAGTCCGAGAAACTTAATGCTCTGATACCACCTGTTGTGGGGACCTCGGGTTGCTAATCTCATCTTAAGGCAATTAACGATTAATAAACAATTAATCATGTATTTAAAAGAATACTCAAACCAAATAATTTTTTTTAAAATAATGCGCCTCGCTCGATCGGTAAAATCCTACCGATCGAGCGGGCAAGGGATCTCATCCCTCGGGTCTGAGCAAATCTTGGCCTCGCTCAATCGGTCAAATCTTACCGATCGAGCGAGCAAGAAAATTTAAGTTTCTGCTCAGCAATAACAGGCCTCGCTCGATCGGTCAAATCCTACCGATCGAGCGGCCTCTCTGCCCTGAAAAACAGCAGAATTTTGTTTTGCTGTCAAAGCATGAATACTCAATCCAATTCACCTCCAATCAATACAAAACATGGTTGAATATATTAAGGAACATGCAAATAATGATAGTACCAAACATCAAGCATAAATCCATGTCTTTATTACATCAAACTAATAGTATCAAAGGCATTAAAACCATACACTACATAAATTGTACTTCAAGTTATCAATCCTCTACAAGTTTGACGCTTGTTCAACTATCATACATCACCTAAGACCCTAGTCCTCACGTGCTAATTCTCGTTCTTAAGCTATCAATGTCGTCGTTGACTAGCTCCTGCCCCCTCTGTTGCCATGCACACATACAAAACAAAGCAACAGCCGGATAAACTCCGGTGAGAAATCATTCCCAGTATAACCGACATATATAAAGCGTTAAATAAATCATATCGACTCTATTCATAATCGACTTAACAATAGAGTAAATAACGCATATATCGATTAAGAATTGATTCATAAAAACATCATTGCCATCAAGATTCGTAAATGATCTTGACATGGATATCCATCTATCGTAGTCATTCTTGACTCGAAAATAAGGCCGCCTCAGACCTTGGCATAGAATCAATTCAATGACATATCATATCGTAATCATATCAACTCAAACTCAAAGATTCACTACCTGAGAAGGATCGACAACATCAAAATCAACTCAAAAGATAAACAAGTATGTGATTTTGGCGGGACAACTCAAGAAGTAGACATGGCCAAGGGCCGGGTTGGGCCCGGACCCAGCCCGGAACAGGCCCGTGGTCAACAGGCCTGTTAACTGGGTCAATGGGACTGACCCGGAACCGGGACCGGACCGGCCACTAGGCGGTCCGGTCCCAGTTTTCCCTTAGGAAAACCGGCAACCCGGCGGGTTGGACCCGCCGGGTTGAACGGGTCCGACCATCGGGTTGGAACCGTCCAACCCGATGGGTTGGACACATGGCGCCCATCGGGGCGCCAAATGATATTTTGTGGTTTCTCGGCCCGCCGGACCCGCCGGGTCAACCGGAATTTTTTTTTTAAAGCCTATTTGTTATCTATAAATACCCCCATCTCCTTTCATTTTGTTTACACAATTCTCTCTTCATTCTCTCTATTCTCAATTCCTTTTAATTTCTTGAATTATAAAAAATATCAAGTTTCGATTATTGGTTTATTATCAATTGTTGATTTATTTTCATATTTATACAATTACAAATTTCCGTAGCGGGATCAAGTCGTAGGGGTGACAAAGAAAAAGGAAAGAAAAAGAGCATCATACCATCCGAGGTCGAGTATCCTCAATTCAATGTCGATGGATTTGATCTTGAATATTCGATGATGAAATTCAAGAAATTCGACAAGAGGCGCAACAAAGACAACAAGTTGAACAACAACCACCACCACCACGTCATCATGCAAGTCAAGAAAGTATAAACGATCCGACGGCTTCTCAAAAACAAACTCGAGCGGTGCCTCGCCCGACATCCGATATCTTCACCAAATACTTCGACAAGGTGACGCTTTCCTCCGGTGATTTTCAAGCCAAATGCAAATATTGTTCAAAATGTTACAAATTTAAACAAGGAGGTTGTTATGAAACTTTGACGCGGCATATCGAGAAAAATCATCCGGTGGAAATTGGTATTGATCGTGGTCAAACTCAAATTTCGGCATTCTCTTCTCAATCGGGTAATGAATCTCAACTATTTAAATATAACGAAGCTAGATTTAGAGAAGAAATGGCTAAATTTTGTGCGGTTGAACAACTTTCTTTTAGTTTTAGCGATAAATTATCTTTTGAAAATTGGCTTCTACAAGTGCAAATCCTTCTATTAGACGTATTCCAAGAAATTGTCTCAAACGCACAATGAAAAATTTAGTCGTTGATCAAAAAAAAGAATTAATTAAGGAATTTTATAGTTTGAATAATAAAGTTTCTTTGTGTTCCGATATTTGGAGTGATCATTGGCAAAGTTGTTCATATATTGGTATTACATGTCATTGGATTGATAATAATTGGAACATTCAAAAAAGGTTGCTTGCATATAGATGTTTCAAATAATCACACACGGCACAAAATATTTCGCAACTTATATTTGTTATTTTAGAAGAATATGGTCTAACTACCAAAGTTTTTTCAATGTCTGTTGATAATGCTAGTGCAAATACTTCTAGTATTAGTGAGCTTATTGAAATATGTAAACATCACTAGTTGGCAAATTTTTTTCATATTAGATGCACATGTCATATTTTAAATTTGTGTGTTCAAGATGGGCTAAAACATTTAGGCACACATATTCAACCAATTAGAAACGCTATTCATTATTTATGGACGCACCCCCAAGTTATGAAGCAATGGGGAAAATTTTGTAGAGTAAATGGTATGAAGCCTAAGCGGTTTGCACGAGACGTTCCAACTCGTTGGAATTCAACATATAAATTGTTATTATCCTCTTTTGAATATAAATATTTATTATGTACATTTTTTCATCAATTTGTTCAAGCTCGTGATATTTATTTGTTTTCAAATCAATGGAACATATGCACTGGTATTTGTGAAATTTTAAAAGTTTTTAATGATGCTAGTGACCAATTATCCGGTGTTTATTACCCTACTTCGCATTTAGTTTTAACACATTGTTGCAACATTGCTTGTATTTTTCATGAACATGTTAAATCTAATGATAGTGCTTTATCTCAATGTATTCTCGTCATGAAAGAAAAATGGAAAAAATATTTTTTGCTCATTCCTGAAATTTTTTTATGTGCTTTTGTTTTAGATCCTAGACTTAAATTAGATGGCTTAAGCGACATGTTAACATTATATTTTGAATCTTTGGAGCCTATTGCGGAAATGATTCCTTCTATCTCATTGATTTTGTTTAATATTAAAACTCATTTACTTGATATTTATAATGAATATAACATCAAATATGGTGGACAAATTGTTTCACATGAAACACAATCCACTGCAACTAGTAATGTTACTTCTAAACTTACTAAAGCACAACTTTTATTAAGGGAACGGAAGAAACGTCCACGAGGATCCTCAAGTTTCAGTCAGGAACTTGAGAATTATTTTACCACTACTTTTGATTTTAGTGATACAGATGAGGAAAACTTTGACATTTTGAGATTGTGGTCGCAAAAAACTCAAATATATCCAATTTTGGCTATAATGGCAAAAGAAATTTTAGCTTTTCCGGTTTCAACAGTTGCAGTGGAGCAAGCATTTATTATTGGAGGAAATACATTAGACGAAAGACGTTCTAGAGGCTGGAAAATTTGGAAGCCCAATGTTTGCTCAATGATTGGTCAAAAGTCGCTACTCGAACACAAAATATTCAAAGTGATAAAGAAGACCAAGATGATACCGAAGGAACATCCGGAACTACGACGGGAGGAAATACGAGTGAAGTAGAATAAAATGTAATAGATTTGTAATATTAAGTCATAAGATATTAAGATGTTGAAATTCTAATATATTGTTTATTTAATAAATGTAATAGATTTTTATTATGGAGATATGAAATATTTGATTGAGATTATTTAATGAATATGTCTTATTAAAAATCTATTTAAAAATTTTAAAAAAATTAAATTTCGAAGGTGCAGCGCCCGAGCACTGCATTGGCAGTGCTGGGGCGCTAAACCTTCGAATTATGCAGCGCTAAGGCGCTGCAATTTTTTATTTTTTTTATAAATAGCACGGGTTAGCTCGGACCCTGAACCGGCGGCTAACCGAACCCGGACCCGGACCGGAACCGCCGGTTCACCGACCCAGACCGGAACCGGCCATTGGCGGGCTATTTAAGGGTTGGCTAAAAGCCAACCCGGACCCGGACCGTGGCCAGGTCTATCAAGAAGCGTCATTCTTGAGTTTCAAATCCCTGACTCGTGATGTCGTCATTATACCTTCGTATTTCTCGGTTCTGAATAATTCAAATATGAAACATAACAATCAAAATATTCATATCAAACTTCATTCAAAAGGATCAATCCAAAATCTGCTCAAACTCATCAATATAACTTCAATACAATCACTTCAAACCTCAAGCAAACTCCTTCGGTTCAAAGTCGAACTTCTTGAATTGATCGAGTTTGGAACTAATCTGAAATGTAACGGTTATTCTCAAGAAACATTAGTATACAATCACAAGATCTTCAGCTCAATCTTAAGCTATCAAAACAGTCTCAAAACCTAAACCGGCGGCGTAGCGATGGAAAATCGGTAACCGACGAAATATCGAAACCATTTCCGACTTCGAATACAATTCATACGTATGTCACAACAGCAATAACCACTCATAAAACCATATAACAGCAGCTATAACCATCGAACACAAGATGAAAATCAGGATTAAGTACAAGCAACATGAATTCTTCAGCCCGATTTCGATATCGGAATACATAAACATCGAAGAACATATACATATCATCAATATATTATATATACCAACTTTAGAACTTCAAACCATGCTGAAAGAAGTAAAAACTTACACTAGATCGAAGCCCTTGTCATAAGGATTTCAGAACACCTTTTGGAATTGAAATCGGACGATCGGATCAAAAGATACGGCGATTTGAAAATCAAAAATCAAATGAAAAGAAAATGATATCGGATTGCTCTGTTCTGAAATTCTGAATTGAAGATGGAGAATACACGTGCATATGCTGATACATTTAATTAGAATCTGATAACTTCAATTATAATTGCACTTTAATCCCTCAATTCTTCAAAAATTACAATTCAGTCCTCAGCCCTTATTTTAATTCAATTTCAATCCTAAATAATTTAAAAATATTAGAATTTAAATCGAAACTCTAAATATTTCCAAATTAAATATACTCGGATTAAAATTAAATAATCTCGGATTAAATTAAATAATCTCGGGCCTTACACAGATTATGTTGCATTCATCTTGAACCCTACCTTGATAAGCACAGAGGGCTGAATGGCCTAGAGTGCAGATGACGTTTGGAGGGCTATAGTTGAGTGGCACGGAATGTAGATTTACTTCCAGAGCTAGATAAATTACTATAGTTGCACCAAAGTCAGGGGAATTGAGATATTTAACGTCACCTCGATTGGGTAAGTTGGTGGTCGGTTAAAGATTTTATTTCTCCGGGATCCCAAGAACCAATATTTATTGTTATCAGATTTTATAGCCTATGCATTGATACATGCATTGCATTTATGCATTAACCTAGAGATTTCTATGGTTTAGAATATGCTTTTATAAATGCTAGCATGTTATACAAGTTCTTACATGTTATGAATTAAGATTCTTATAGCATATAGATTTATTATGCTTAATTGATGTATATGCATGTCGTTCATACTGAGATGTATTCTCACCGGAGTTATTCGGCTGTTTCTTTGTTTGTATGTGTGCATTGCATCAGGTTTGGGCATGAGCGAGTCAGATGTGGCTTGGATAGCTCGAGATTGAGAAAGATTAGCATGTGGTGACTTCGGGCTAAGAATATATTGTTGTCAAATGCATGTTAGAAAGTGTTGGTTTAGTTTGAGCTTTGAAAACTTGGAATTGAGTTTATTGTATTGCACCTTAGAAACATGTATGAGATTCTTATATTCTAAACTTCATGTTGTACCTTAAATCTTGTACTTAGATCTTTATAGACTTGATTTAAGATGTTTAAAATGTTGTAAACTGAGCAGATATGTTTAGAACAATGAGAATGGATTTTTTGGACAGCAGACCCGCAGGGCAAGCGCTCCCGTGCGCCTGAGTGGCGCGACCGCGCATCCCTGGTGCTCAAGGGCCGCCGGGCATGCGCGCCCATGCCTCCAAGAGGCGCGCCCGCGCATGCACCCCCTATTAAAAAAATAATTGATTCTTTTAGCGACGTGTTTTTGCGTCGCCAAATGTATATTTTTGCGTCGCCAAATGTCTTGAATTATTTTCATTTTGATAAATCATATGAATATTCAGATTGAATATTTCTTATTGTTAGACTGAATTAGTGTGATTATGAGATTAGCACCTGAGGACCCCACAATAGATGGTATCAGAGCGTAAAGTATTGGACTACGAAGGAAGTTGATAGGGGTAGAATGAGTCGCATGCATTTATGGTATTGCATGATTATGTTTTACTTATGCGACCTGATTGTTGATTGCCCACTGCTTGCTTTACTGATATGAGAATTATATGCTTATATGCTGATATGTATGCATGATTTATTGAATTCATTAGAAACAGTGAATTCGTTGTACGCATGTAATATGTGAAAAAGCCTGAGAATTTGCAAGCATGGGTTAGATTAAGAAGCATGAGATTATATGTTGTATACTGAATTGTATTTTATAATTTCTGCATTATATATTGCTTATGTTATCGAATAAGACAGATTGTGCAGATAGCATGAGAACCTCAAACAGAACAGAACAGTGTTGCGGTACGTTATGGAGCCGATCGATATGATGATTGCCCTGAGGAGTATGTTAGTTGAACAACTCCAGAGCTATTAATCACCAACTCAGAAAGATACAGAATATGCTATGTCTAGAAAGGGTTTGAGTTGACAAGCTGGATCAATTGTTCAAGTGAATAATATTTAGATGAACATAGAACCAGCCTGATTTTATATCAACTCCATGGCTTAGCAAGAAGTTGGTGAATTTTACAGAAGAACTTGTTGAAGAGCAGACGTACTGAAATGTTTTGGCAGATAAGAAAACATAATTGTTTCTTTCCGTATATGATAAAGAAGATAAAAAAGCAGAATTTGCAGAATAGAAGCATAACAACTTGAATGAGTTGATTGAAGCCAGTGACAGAATAAAGAAACCACAAACCGGTTGTACGAGGCAGAGTTGAAATTTTATTTACGCCTCTGTAGATGAGAAAACTATGATCATCACCATCACCATCACCACATATTCCCTAGCAGTATAGCTAAGAAGCAGTATTTCAAGAAAGATGAGAATAGCATCCTTAACTGAAATAGATTAAGAAGAAATCCGAATATAGAACACTCTCATCGGCAAGAAGCAATTATAGATTATGTAGCTCAAATTGCACCAGCTAATAAGACTGTAGGTAAGTGAAGTACATTTTGAGTGCGTTGCATACAGTCATAGATCCATGTTTGTTATGCTACGATCTTTATCTCTTGAGCCTGTATAAATTTTAATTGCTGAGATTTTGCCTTTGCGTAGATGGACAACATGTGAAAGATTAAACAGAAAAGATAAATTACAGATTTGAGGAAATAAGATTGAATTCGATAATTAAAAGTTTAGGGTACTAAGCTAGCATTCATTATAGATATTAATGCAATAACTGAGTATCAGTTAATAGTCGATTGTATCCGTGCAATGATCAGCAACATAAATGATTAGAGATTTATGATATGAGTTTTTGAAAATAAGATTTATTTTATTTCGGTACTGATAATATCAAGATTAATGTAAAAGAGTGTCGGAAGAATTCTAGTAGAGGTACTAGATCCGTATAGAACTAACCTAGAATTGACAGATATGTCAGTGGTTAGACTATACAGAAATTTTTCAAATGAAATATTCCGACCTTTCTATGAAATGAAAGAAGTTCTATATAGTGAGTGGTGTCTAATACGAAGATCTTATGACAACTCGTATAGAAAAACACTACTTGAACTAAAGAACTCCAGAAATAACTAGAAAATTGATGAATGAAGAATTACCCTAGTAACGAATTGGTTATTAATTCTATGACAATGAATTAAGTCAAAAAGATGATATTCGACTATTGTCAATTGAGAATGAATAGATAAACTCATATCAAAAGAGAATAAGAAAAATCAGTTATAGTTGAGTCTTCTCTTCAATTTTGCTGAAGTTATTACATCATAGAAATCATGATTCTTAAATTTCTTGATATCGATTATGAGGTTTGTTATTCTCCTTGATCGATCTTTATTGACTCTTATTTATTTGTTAGAGTCTGATTTTATTTATTCGCTTTAAGTTTTGATATGCAAGTGAGTTATTTTCACTGTGAAGATTTTGTCATTCAGAATAATTGGTTTTGGATGACCTTGACTTGAACGAGTTCCTTGGATTTGAAATTAGATAATTATTGATTATTTGATGTGTATATTCAGTATGTTGAAGTTTTTGGCTCATAACTGATAGATATTTTGATTTCGAATAGCAGCAAGATTTATGGGTTGATTGCATAAGTTGCCAATAATTGGGAAATAGAAAGAAGGAATTAGCTAATTGCTTGATCGATTGAGTACAGATCTGTAATTTTTGTACTTTTGTGCTTGAGTTTCTAGACAGATACTCAAACAATCAGAATTGTTGCAATCCAAGCTAAACTCGATTGGTTTGGAAAGATAAAAGCAACATTGATATTAGATCAAGCAATGAAAATTCGATTGAGAACACTAGATTAAGATATGATACAAGAAAGCAGATAAGAGTAGATGGATTATGAGGTGAATAAGTAGTTTGATTATGCCAGATATTCTAGAAATGGAATATCCGATTCTGACAGAAGCATACTACAACAGATTTTATATCCATCAATTTGTTGAAAATGTATGACTTACATGTATGAATTACTTGAAAAGTAGTATTGGTAAAAGAAAATGAAAGCACATATGACAGAATTGAAATAGCCAATACTACATTTCCAGTAAAAGAAGCAGAAAAGAAGAGATCAAGTAATTTATGTAACAGATTCGTTACTTAAGAGCCAAAATAAGATCAACTTTTCGAAAGATTTTAGTTCAAAAACTACTCAAATCGTCATGATTTTGCGATTTATAATGTCGTAGATTTCAACAGATTCAAGAATATATTGAATTATACATGATACACACATAAAGAGATAACTGTTACGAAGTTAGCAAGATGATAAGATTACATGAATTATTGAAGTCTATTGTCGAGATAGAGACTTTAGAATTATTTTCTAGATTGTGGCACTGATTGTCATATGTTCTGAGTATTTGGTTGTATGAGATTTCATTATATCATCCTCCGATTAGTGGAATATCAGATGTGATTATCCAGATTTCCGAGGATATGCTCAGAACTATAGTACTAGATTCGATACTAGTTGATTGATTATTTGACACTTGATTACTATAATTCCTGTGACAGCTATCTAATAGATATAGAGACAGTATTTTGATTTTTAGATGATAAGAAAATCAGAGTTGTCTTTCTATTGACACGATATTTCAGAAGTGTCAGCTATCAAACTAGATATGAGTCAAGAAAAGATAGAGAATGTGATGAGTGCTTGAACAGAATAAAAACAGAGCAGCATAGACAGAGTTAACAGACGAATAACAGATACAGATTTTGAAACTTGAACAGAATTTTCAGTAAGAAAATGTCTTTTTTGAGAATTATCCAATTCAAAAATAGATTTCGGAAATGATCTAAATATGGATCCTTGTGAGTATTCAATCTATCTTATTGATTAATACTCAATCCAGAATTATCAGATATACGAAATGTGATCCATACACCTAAGCTGAAGAACATCAGCTAGAATTTGTTGTGTGTGTTCAATTCGATAAAGCAGAAGCCGATAAGATTTTAAGAGAAGCAGACTAACCGATGCAGAGTTAGATCACGAGGAAGAGCAACTTAGATATAAGTTGACTCAGTGATTATATGTTAATGAGAATAGATATGATTGTAGAAGCGATCAGAAAGAAGAAGAAGAAGATACGATAGAAGAGAAGATATCAGAATAGATATCTAAAGCTCACAGAATTGAAGTAAGTATTACTTCAGTCAGCTATACATCTTACGAGATTCAGTAATAAGATCGAATGAGATTTCGAGGACGAAATAATTTCTTAGAGGGGAGGAATTGTAAGGCCTGAAAATATTAAGTTATTCATTATGGGATTTAAGATTTAAATTCCGAATATGATAAAGTATGAATTTGAGAAAGGTCAGAATTAGAGATTTAAATTTTGGGTCGAAAATATTTAATTTGAGGATTTTTGGATTTTAAGATTTTAATATCCGAAATTTTTACATTCAAAGATAAAAATATTTGAATTGATATTTATGAAATTTAATATGTGAATTCCAAGATTAGAAATATCAAGAATTTAATTTGAGTATGAAATCCGAGCAAGGACCAATTTGCAAATATTGAGTAGTTCAAGGACTAAAATGCGATAAGGTCCGAAATTATTTAATTTTTATATGAGAATATTTAATTTGAAAATATTTAGAGTTTAGAATTAAATTCTACTATTTTTAAATTATTTAGGATTGAAATTGAATTAAATTGGTTGTCCGGGGACTGATTTGAAATTATGCCAAAGTTGGAGGACCAAAGTGAAATTTCCTTGCAAGTGGATATTTAAACGTGTACTTTGCTTGGAATTCATCAGAATTTTCATCCAACTCAGCCAAGAAAACCGAGAGGTGAAAGAGGAAGGTCCCAAGTCCATTTTTATCCTCTTCAAGCTCCGGTAAAAATTAATCCGTCCGGTAGAATTTCAAATTGATCGTATATTTGCGATCACGGCACCGAGTGCTACGTTTTGACGTAAGTTTTAAAAAGTTCTACCATGTTTGAATTTTAAGATGTTGTTAGAATTATAATTTGATTGTATAAACTTGTTCTAGTATATACGACGATAGCATATCTAAGACGGATCGAGAAAAGATCGTCGTTTGAACATGTTTATTATTTTTGAAAGATTTTTCAGAATTCTAAATTTTAAGGGCTTATATTTACGTGAATGGCTTGAGGAATTGATAGTGATATTGAACTCAAATGATTGATAAGATGATGTTTAAGCTTTTGACAATACCGAATTCGAACCCTTATGTCGTCGGTTGGCATTTGACGAATTTCTGGAAATACATGCGGCTGAGTTCGAATTTGCAACAATGAAATCATAATGATATGAGTGATATATCAATGTTTAGATGATGATTAAGTTGTTGGAATTGTCGGTGTCGAACCAATACATCGCCGGTTGGAATTTTGATCATTTGATCAACATTTGAAGTTGTTTAAGCCTTGATGAATTGAAATGAGTTTGAGAACTGATATGATATTGTTCATACTTCATTTCAGACTTGAATAGATTATAACAAGATTTAATCGAATATTATAGAAGTCGAATCGACGAGTTCGATTTCGAATGACTTGAAGTATTTGAAGTTGAATCAAGAATATCTTCAAGTAGCACCGATTGAAATGAGTAGAAGTTGATGACAGATTTGGCTCTCTTGAATTTAATAAATATTGGCAAGACTTTGCAACGATTCAAGATGTTTGAATCAGAATAAAGGTATGAACAGACGTTAGATATACTGGGAAGAATAACTCGATATTGCTTTTGATTTATCGAGTTTCCTAAAATCACATACTTAATTGTTTATATGCTTTCATTTTATTTGTTGTTTGTTATTTCTTGGCTTGATAATGTGATTTGAGTGTTCAAGATGTTTTACAGTATTTAATGCATACAGATTATGTTGCATTCATCTTGAACCCTATCCTTGATAAGCACAAAGGGCTGAATGGCCTAGAGTGTAGATGTTGTTTGGAGGGCTATAGTTGAGTGGCACGAAATGTAGATTTACTTCCAGATCTAGATGACTTACTATAGTTGCACCAAAGTCAGGGAAATTGAGATATTTAGCGCCACATCGATTGGGTAAGTTGGTGGTCTGTTAAAGATTTTATTTCCTCGGGATCCCAAGAACCAAGATTTATTGTTATCAGATTTGATAGCCTATTCATTGATACATGCATTGTATTTATGCATTAACCTAGAGATTTCTATGGTTTATAATATGCTTTTTATAAATTCTAGCATGTTATACAAGTTCGTACATATTGTGAATTAAGATTCTTATAGCATATAGATTTATTATGCTTAATTGATGTATATGCATGTCGTTCATACTGAGATGTATTCTTACCGGAGTTATCCGGCTGTTGCTTTGTTTGTATGTGTGCATTGCATTAGGTTTGGTCATGAGCGAGTCAGATGTGGCTTGGATAGCTCGAGATTGAGAAAGATTATCATGTGGTGACTTCGTGCTAAGAATAGATTGTTGTCAAATGCATGTTAGAAGGTGTTGGTTTAGTTTGAGTTTTGAAAACTTAGAATTGAGTTTATTGTATTGCACCTTAGAAACATGTATGAGATTCTTATATTCTAAACTTCATGTTGTACCTTAAATCTTGTACTTAGATCTTTATAGACTTGATTTAAGATGTTTAGAATGTTGTAAACTGACCACATATGTTTAGAACAACAGGAATGGGGTTTTTGGACAGCAGACCCGCAGGGAATGTGCGCCCGCGCGCCTGAGCGCCGCGACCGCGCAGCCTTGGTGCTCAAGGGCCGCGGGGGCATGCGCGCCCGCGCATGAACCCCTTATTTTAAAAAAAAAAATTGGTTCTTTTAGAGACGTGTTTTTGCGTCGCCAAATGTATTGGATTATTTTCGTTTTGATAAATAATATGAATATTCATATTGAATATTTCTTATTGTTAGACTGAATTAGTGTGATTATGAGATTAGCACACGAGGTCCCCACAATCATCAAGTACGAGAATGCTGCCACTACATTATTATGCAAGTTGGCGCATAAGGAGAGATTCTTAAAGTTGGTTTTGTACATTCTCGGACTTAGTATTTGATGTAATTTATTTTTTAAGTTGCTTTGTTTATTAGGACTTGATTTTTTAATTATGTTTGAGCAATCTAGTTCATCCATTTTTTTGGCAAAGACTTTTTTGGTATGGTTTTATGAATAATGTATATTTATTATCGCATTATTATTTCATATATTTATTTTCATGTCAATTTTATTGATTATATTTTATGGCACTAAGATATATTGCACAAAGGAGGATGATTATGTTAGTTCGAGAAAACCCTTTTTGGGCAATCTACACTAAAGTCAATCTCCCAGTGTGTGAAAAGTGTTTGGTAGTATGAGACTGCCAAAATATATATTTTTTGAGTTAGTTCACTCAGACATATGCGAAACTATGAATGTGAAAGCATGTTATAATGCATCATATTTTTTCATATTTTTAAATTTACTCTATTTGTTGGTATATATTTTATCTATCAGATCAAAATCGCTTGAATATGTCAAGTGATGTTGACAATGGTTGATAATTAAAGGAAGAATTTTTTTACAAAAAAATCTATATTTCAATTGAAAGCGAGAATCAATGTCTAATTAGTTTAGATAAGTACGTGTGGGAAATGGAATGATGATGGAGCAAGTAAATCTTCCAATATTTTTTGCGAAACATAATTTTGATTACAGCCTACACTTTAAATCAGATGTCTTATAATTTAGTCATTTCAATTCACTTTGAGTTTTGTCATGATAGGTAACTGTAAGAGTGGGTGCCCAGTGAGCCAACTGTGTGGCTATGGGCTTTGATGACTCTTTGTATAAACAATCTTTTGTTTAATATTATTTACACTTTTATGGCAATGACTTTATATTACTTCATATTGTTATATTGTGATATACTATTGTTGTTTTGATAAAGACCTTGAATATACTATAGTGTATGTAAGATGTGGTAGAACATAGAGATGTCTATCATGAAATACATCTTATAGTCACTGTATATTCTAAAAACCGTTCCTAGTCGATTGAGCCGTCCGATAATAAGGATAAGGATCGCTCGAGTTTGAGACTAGCATTTGCGATGCGGAGTACCACGTTTCATTGGTAGGGAACATGGAGATGTTCGAAGCATGCAAATGGATATTCATAGGATGAATAATCGAACTACCCTATCCGGACTTTCCAAGTGGTTATCACTTATCGAGTGGATAAAGTCCGCGGTTTTGGTTGTACACCATTAGTCCTTACGACTTGAAACATCATGGAGACTCTATATGCTAGTGCTGTGCTTTGACTCGTTTACCGACTCTATGGGGGTCATCAGGTGTCGAGATTGGGTACAGTTACGACACATATAGGAGTCAATGCATTGTTGTCAAGGATTCACCACATACTTGCAAGTGTGGATATCCTATGCGATCTGAGGAGATATTAGTGTGACAAATCTCTGGCCAGAGTACTTGATGTGATTTAAGAAATGGTTTCTTAGTAGCACATGCGATGTCACTAATTTGATCTTCAAGATGTATTGCATAGTTATCGAATCTTGAGCGACTCTCGATATACCAATGGTTGTTGATTCGATCGGGATATTTGGATGAAGGGACCGTACTGTACGCTAACCAAAATCTACTGGTTCTTGTAGGCACTATCAGTGATACCTAGGGAATCATGGGGCGATGTTGCTAGGCGCTTTACCTTGATTCATTGGGCAAGTCGGAAAGTGTTGTTCCGAGTCACAAGGAGTTGTGAGCCCACGGCTAGCTGTATCCCTGAACCATTGAGGGTCACACAGTGTAATGGAGTTTTAATCCCCGTTGAGATAGTTAAATTTAAAGAGTTAAATTTAATGAACTAAGGAGTTGGACTTCTTAAATAAGAGTAAGGGAGTAGGATTTCCTAAAATGACATAGGGATGGACATTTTTGGAAAACACTGAATTCGGATTCAGGAAAATTTATTTTGACTTTAAAATGTGCAGAAATGGTTTCTGTGCACATTGGTGAAATTGGTTCATCGATCGGAGTCACGATGAATTTTATATTAATTTCTGAACGTGCGGGCTTTGCTTGTCGGGCCCTAGCTTATGACTAATGGGCCCTAAGGTGTTAGTGGCCTGCATTATAAATAAGTTATTTCAGTACAGAAATTACACACAACAGGTCATAATTTTTGAGACAGGATTTTCGAAACCCTAGCCTCCTCTCAAAAGAAATCGGCCGAACCCTCCCCCTCTGTCCGAGAAATTCCGGTCTGTGATTTTTAATTGCAGTCAGGAATAACGAATCAGATTCGTTTAATCTCTTCGCAGAAAAACTTCTGATAGATTTTCTAGTGCAATCTATCAGAGGGATTTAAAACCCCATTCGTGGACCTGATTGAAGGAGTTCATCAGTTCCTGGGAGATACAAGAAGCGCAGAGAAATCTGTGTGGTGTCCATTAATCTCGCTTCGAGATTGGAGGTAAAATTTAATTAATTGTTATTTGAATTTTACACACACAATAATTTAATTGTTGAATGGTTGATACCCACACCATGGAATTGTTCCATGATAAAAATTTTTAAACTTCCGCTGCACCGGGTATCAATCGTGATTGATCTGAGCCGTGTATTCCAACAGTGGTATCAGAGCCAGGTTGCTCAGATCAAACGATTAAATTAATCGATTGTACAAAATTTTTGAATCTCGGTTTTTTTTTGAAAACAAAATAAATATTTTTAAATAAAAATTTTTTTTTTCCGGGGCAAAACCCGGGCAGCGATTGGATCGCTGCCCGGTGGGGCAGCAATTGTTGCTGCCCCGGGCGGCGCACGGCGCCGCCCAAAGGGGGCGCATGGCACCGCCCAGGACGGCGACCGTTGCCGCCCAGGGCGGCGCACGGCGCCGCCCAGGGCAGCGCTGTGCGCTGCCTAGCGCAGCGCTGGGCGTTGCCCAGGGCGGCGCACGGCGCCGCCCAGGGGCGGCGCTCGGCGCCACCCAGCGGCGGCGCCAGGCGCCGCCAGGGCAGCAATTGTTGCTGCCCTAAGGGGGCAGCCGGGCTGCCCCCGGCCCGCGCCCCGGGTGCGGGCCGTCCCGGGAGTGTCCCGGGCGGCCCGCGGGAAAAATTATATTTTTATTAAAAATTAATTTTAATATGTTAAAATTTTATTTTTGGTCCGGTCAAAAATTGTTTTTGATTGGTTCACGAGATTTCGGATCGAATTGTTCGAGTCCGTAAATTTTAAAATTGATTTTGGATAAATTTGAATTTTTGGAAAATTTCAATGTTTTATCCGTAAATTGAATTTTGAAATCAATTATTTTGGTACAATTGATGATAAGATATGATCTTATGATATATTGAGTAAAATATGATTTTATTTGTAAAATTGGATTTTATAGATAAAATATGATTTTATTTGATATAGAGATAAAATATGATTTTATATGTGAAATGAGATTTTATATATAAAATATGATTTTATCTTGTTTAAATTTGAATTGCCACTGCATGTTATCCAATAAATTAATTTTGAATTAAATGTTATTGGATAAGGATGATCGATTGCCATGACCAATTTTGTAGGTGTATGTTAGGAATTTACATTTTGTTTTTATTGTTGTTGGTTTTATTAATGGGCCTGGTTTATGGCCCGATATGAATGTCATATGTAATAAAAGTGGGCTTGGTTTATAGCCCGTTCCCACCCCTAAAAATGTATCCCTACTTGTCATTGTTATTTGTTGTAAATACATTAGATTTAGTGGGAGATCAAGATTTGAAGACGGTGGGCCCAGCAGACAATAAATACTGAAGAAATGTAAATTGGAAGCACATGTAATAGGATTGCATTGCATACTGCATATTACCTAGGATTGGACTAAGACCCGTGATTGGCAACCACGGGTCAATTAGAAATGGAATCGATCATCCTATATAATATTTGATATTATGATTGTATGCATGTTTAGACATAAATTGCGTGAATCCGGCAAGCATGCAATAAAATGAATATGATGAGACAAATATTTTTAATTAAAAATCCCTCATTTTAAATATGATTTAAAATTTATATCAAGATAAATAAAGGAAATTTAAATTTGTTTAAATGTTCCCACCTTCCATCAACGGTCAATGCATGTGACGCTACCCGCGGATACGGTCCGGCTCATATTATTGGGGGGGCCCGTCCGTTGGAAAGCTGTACATTGGATCGACAAATGTTGTAAGTTGGGTGAAACTCCCATGGGATCGGCTCATATTATTGGGGATCCACATGGCGACCGTCCATCACAACTTAATATTGATGGGTCATCTTGACATGTCACTTTAAACGGCGTCATATTATTGGGCCCTTATTGGACATGAGGTAAACACATGGGGGTTGCTTTGGAAGCAATTGGGCTCTACCTTTTGAGAATTATGGTTGGCTGATATTATTCGGGACCATAAGTTTGTCAATTGGACTCCATGTTCTCACTAAGGAAAAAGTTTCCCGTTTTCACTAGAGGGTGGTGAAATCGTTAAAATAGTGGAAGTGAGATTCATAAAATTAAATTCGCCTATTTTATGTCTTAGTAAATTGTTAAACAATCATTGATATATGTCTGTTTTTCTTTTCAGTATTTCATACAATGAATTCGCGAAATCCATTATTCTCGATCCTCGAACAAAACAAGTTGACTGGCGCCAACTATACGGAATGGTTCCGGAAGTTGAAGATTGTCTTAACTTCGGAGAAAATGCTCTACGTGTTAGAGAAAGCACCTCCGAAGGAAGCACCAGCTGACATAAGTCCGGAGGAATTGGCCAAACTTGATGCATGGTGTGACCATGACATCAAGACCAAATGCTATATGCAAGCCTCGATGTCTGATGAACTCCAGAGGCGATTTGAGGACACGGTGAATGCTGCTGACATTCACACGCAACTCAAGGAACTTTTTGGGGCTCAGTCGAGGGCTGAAAGGTTCGCTACTGTTAAGGAGTTGATGACGTGCCGCATGCGTGAAGGGACTTCGGTCCGTGATCATGGGGTACGAGTGATTTGGCTCATACAGAAGTTGGCGACCCTAGATTTGGTGTTGGAGCATGAACTCAATGTGGATTTATTGCTTCTGTCTCTTCCTTCTTCATTTGATGGATTTGTGATAAATTTTAATATGAACAAGATAGAGGCCACCCTTGAAGAGATGGTCAATATGCTCGTTACATATGAATCCACACTTAAGAAGGATAAGCCAGCTTTCTTGGTGGGCTCCTCATCTTCTGCGAAGAAGGGGCCAAGTATGAAGGGCAAGAAACGTTCTACCCCACCCAAGAAAGTTGAGCCCGAGAAGAAGCAAAAGACAAAGGCTTCAAACAATGGAAAATCCAAGGATGTTTGCCATTACTGCAAGAAGCCGGGTCATTGGAAGCGCAACTGCAAGGAATATCTTGAGCAGTTGGGAACTGCAAAGGGTATGTTCTATATTGAAATAAACATGTCACTTAATACAACTTCTTGGGTATTGGATACCGGATGTGGATCTCACATTTGCAATGATTTGCAGGTGATGACAAGAAGTCGCAGGCTTAGAATGGGTGAGACCCAGATGAGGCTCGGGAATGGTTCCAGAGTTGAAGCTACGGCCATTGGAGATGTTTGTTTGACTTTGCAGAACGGTTTTAAATTATTGTTAAGAGATGTTTTATTTGTGCCAGATTTAATTAAAAACATTATTTCTATTTCTATGCTTGATAGAGATGGTTATTCTTGCAATTTTGTGAATGGGATTTGCAATATTTACAAGAATGAATGTTTACTTGGAAATGGACAACTTGAAAACGATCTATACAACTTAAAACTAAAAGACGTTCCAGTGAATTATGTTGATAAACCGGCGACAACAAACAAAAGGAAAATCGATAGTCAAAACCCGGCAAACCTTTGGCATGCTAGGCTAGGTCATATTTCCTCAAGGAGGATGAACAAGCTAGTGGGAGAGGGCATGTTTGATATGTCTGATATTAATTCTCTACCTACTTGTGAATCCTGCCTAAAAGGAAAAATGACTAAATCTCCTTTTAAGGGGAAACCTGAGCGTAGTCAGAATCTGTTGGATTTGATCCATACAGATGTTTGTGGTCCATTTAGAGTAGGGACTCAACATGGCCACACCTACTTCATTACCTTTACTGATGATTATTCAAGGTATGGGTATTTATATTTAATGAAATATAAGTCTGAAGCATTTGAAAAGTTCAAAGAATTCAAGGCTGAAGTAGAAAACAAGCTAGGTAAAAGTATTAAAGCACTTCGATCGGATCGAGGTGGAGAATACTTGAGTACCGAGTTTTTGGACTATCTGAAAGAGAATGAGATTCTCTCTCAGTGGACTCCTCCTATGACACCACAGCTTAATGGTGTATCGGAGCGTCGTAATCGAACTTTGTTGGACATGGTTCGATCTATGATGAGCTTCACTGAGCTTCCACCTTCGTTTTGGGGCTATGCGCTTGAAACGGCGGTATTGTTGTTGAACAACGTCCACACTAAAGCAGTGGACAAAACACCATACGAGTTATGGAATGGCAAAGCTCCTAAGTATTCGTACTTGAGGATTTGGGGATGTCCTGCTTACGTGAAGCGGACAGTGGGAGATAAGTTGGATAGTCGATCCAGCTTATGTTATTTTGTAGGGTATCCGAAGAATTCAATCGGATATTATTTCTATTATCCTGCTGAAACAAAGGTGTTTGTTTCTAGGAATGCCACCTTCTTGGAGAAGGAATTCTTATTGGATAAGAAAGGCGAGATGATGGAACTCGAAGAAGTTCGAGAAGAACCCGAAATACAAAATAACGATCCTACACCTCAGGAACCATTGCTGGACACGCCTGCACCTAGAAGATCCGAAAGGACTTCTAGACCTCCAGTTCGATATGGTCTTCTTCTTGAAGGGGATCAAGATGAACCCGACATTGGATGTGATCCAAGAAACTTCAAGGAAGCAATTTCTGATGCGGATTCGAATTTATGGCTTGAAGCTATGCAGTCAGAATTGGATTCGATGCATACAAACCAAGTTTGGTCTTTAGTAGATCCTCCCGATGGAATTGTTCCGATAGGGTGTAAATGGATCTACAAAAGAAAGCTTGGGCCTGATGGTAAGGTATTGACCTACAAGGCGCGATTGGTGGCTAAAGGTTATACTCAAAGGCAAGGAGTTGACTATGACGAAACCTTTTCACCAGTTGCAATGTTCAAGTCCATAAGAATCCTAATTGCCATAGCTGCATGGTATGACTATGAGATATGGCAAATGGATGTGAAGACTGCTTTTCTTAATGGAGACATTAAGGAGGAAATCTATATGAAGCAGCCTGAGGGGTACACATCCATGGGAAGCGAGCATAAGGTATGCAAGCTTCAGAGATCAATTTATGGTCTAAAACAAGCATCAAGAAGTTGGAACCAGAAATTTGATGAAACAATAAAAGATTTTGGTTTCATCAAGAACACGGAGGAACCTTGCGTGTACAAGAAAGTAGTTAAGGATGCGGTGACATTCTTAGTACTTTATGTTGATGACATCCTACTCATTGGGAATGATGTAGGGATGTTGCAGTCAACAAAGATATGGTTATCAGGTAGATTTTCGATGAAGGATTTGGGAGAGGCATCCTACATTCTTGGGATACAGATCTATAGAGATAGGTCTAAGAGAATGATAGGACTCACTCAATCAACCTACATCGATACCATATTGAAACGGTTTTCAATGGATGGGTCCAAAAGAGGACATCTACTCATGTGTCATGGAGTTTCTCTATCCAAGTCTATGTGTCCCAAGACTGATGAAGAGATAGAGAATATGACACATGTACCATATGCGTCAGCTATAGGTAGTATCATGTATGGGATGATATCTACCAGACCGGATGTAACATTTGCTCTGAGTGTCACGAGCAGATATCAGTCTAATCCTGGTCAAATGCATTGGAAAGCCGTGAAGGACATTCTTAAGTACTTGCGAAGGACTAAGAATATGTTCATGGTTTATGGAGGACGAGAACTCAAATTGGAAGGCTATACCGACTCTAGCTTCCAAAGTGATGTGGATGACTCGAAGTCAACCTCTGGATTTGTGTTCATGCTCAATGGCGGTGCTGTCTCTTGGAAGAGTTCCAAGCAGGACACCAAAGCGGATTCCACCACTGAGGCTGAATACATTGCAGCATCAGCTGCTGCTAAAGAGGCCGTTTGGATGAGGAAGTTCGTCCAAGAGTTGGGCGTCATTCCTGAATTTGTTGGTCCAGTCCCGGTGTACTGTGACAACACGGGTGCCGTTGCTCAAGCAAAGGAACCAAGGTCTCATCAAAGATCCAAACACGTACTGAGGAAATACCACATAATCCGGGAGATTGTGGAAAGAGGAGACATCATTGTCGAACGAGTGGCCTCTGCAGACAATATCGCTGATCCGCTTACTAAGCCCTTGCCAGGACCATTGTTTGACAAACATCGCGAAGCAATGGGTCTACGTAGTATGACTAGTTGGCTATAGGGCAAGTGGGAGATTGTAAGAGTGGGTGCCCAGTGAGCCAACTGTGTGGCTATGGGCTTTGATGACTCTTTGTATAAACAATCTTTTGTTTAATATTATTTACACTTTTATGGCAATGACTTTATATTACTTCATATTGTTATATTGTGATATACTATTGTTGTTTTGATAAAGACCTTGAATATACTATAGTGTATGTAAGATGTGGTAGAACATAGAGATGTCTATCATGAAATACATCTTATAGTCACTGTATATTCTAAAAACCGTTCCTAGTCGATTGAGCCGTCCGATAATAAGGATAAGGATCGCTCGAGTTTGAGACTAGCATTTGCGATGCGGAGTACCACGTTTCATTGGTAGGGAACATGGAGATGTTCGAAGCATGCAAATGGATATTCATAGGATGAATAATCGAACTACCCTATCCGAACTTTCCAAGTGGTTATCACTTATCGAGTGGATAAAGTCCGCGGTTTTGGTTGTACACCATTAGTCCTTACGACTTGAAACATCATGGAGACTCTATATGCTAGTGCTGTGCTTTGACTCGTTTACCGACTCTATGGGGGTCATCAGGTGTCGAGATTGGGTACAGTTACGACACATATAGGAGTCAATGCATTGTTGTCAAGGATTCACCACATACTTGCAAGTGTGGATATCCTATGCGATCTGAGGAGATATTAGTGTGACAAATCTCTGGCCAGAGTACTTGATGTGATTTAAGAAATGGTTTCTTGGTAGCACATGCGATGTCACTAATTTGATCTTCAAGATGTATTGCATAGTTATCGAATCTTGAGCGACTCTCGATATACCAATGGTTGTTGATTCGATCGGGATATTTGGATGAAGGGACCGTACTGTACGCTAACCAAAATCTACTGGTTCTTGTAGGCACTATCAGTGATACCTAGGGAATCATGGGGCGATGTTGCTAGGCGCTTTACCTTGATTCGTTGGGCAAGTCGGAAAGTGTTATTCCGAGTCACAAGGAGTTGTGAGCCCACGGCTAGCTGTATCCCTGAACCATTGAGGGTCACACAGTGTAATGGAGTTTTAATCCCCGTTGAGATAGTTAAATTTAAAGAGTTAAATTTAATGAGCTAAGGAGTTGGACTTCTTAAATAAGAGTAAGGGAGTAGGATTTCCTAAAATGACATAGGGATGAACATTTTTGGAAACCACTGAATTCGGATTCAGGAAAATTTATTTTGACTTTAAAATGTGCAGAAATGGTTTCTGTGCACATTGGTGAAATTGGTTCATCGATCGGAGTCACGATGAATTTTATATTAATTTCTGAACGTGCGGGCTTTGCTTGTCGGGCCCTAGCTTATGACTAATGGGCCCTAAGGTGTTAGTGGCCTGCATTATAAATAAGTTATTTCAGTACAGAAATTACACACAACAGGTCATAATTTTTGAGACAGGATTTTCGAAACCCTAGCCTCCTCTCAAAAGAAATCGGCCGAACCCTCCCCCTCTGTCCGAGAAATTCCGGTCTGTGATTTTTAATTGCAGTCAGGAATAACGAATCAGATTCGTTTAATCTCTTCGCAGAAAAACTTCTGATAGATTTTCTAGTGCAATCTATCAGAGGGATTTAAAACCCCATTCGTGGACCTGATTGAAGGAGTTCATCAGTTCCTGGGAGATACAAGAAGCGCAGAGAAATCTGTGTGGTGTCCATTAATCTCGCTTCGAGATTGGAGGTAAAATTTAATTAATTGTTATTTGAATTTTACACACACAATAATTTAATTGTTGAATGGTTGATACCCACACCATGGAATTGTTCCATGATAAAAATTTTTAAACTTCCGCTGCACCGGGTATCAATCGTGATTGATCTGAGCCGTGTATTCCAACAGTAACCTCATTTGGGGGCTCTGTGCCTCAAGTAATCAATGGGAGTTGTCATAGCATTCATTGTAGAAAAATAAATTTTATAAAATATTTTTAAAATCCTATGTGATGTACTATGAACTCCCCAAGTGAGGAATGACTGAAGTAGAGTTTCGAGATATGTGCTTTGTGATTGAAGTCAAATGGGACATCGACTATACGAGTTGCATGAACCATCAGATGACGCTAGAATCTCTAGCTAAGATTCGTCATGAGGCCTTGTGTAGCAAGTAATAGAGATAAAGCGAGAAATCTCAAATTTAGTGAGAGCATTTCACTAACAGAAGTCTCTCAAAAATCCAAAAATATAGCAAATCAAGCGTAAAATGATTCTCTGATGATATTTATCATTGAAGGGGAGTCGTTAATGCGTGTTTTTATGGATATTGACAAGACAACTAATGATCAAGTGGTTGTGACTTCACAAAAGACAAAATAAGTGGATTTATGCTTCTATCAGAGTTGTGCCTAAACATATGAAAAAGAAAACGTTTGAACGGAATTCCATATGCAAGCAATATAAAGAATTTGATGTACGCAATAGTGTGTAGTACTCAACTAGACTTGTACTTGGCAGTTGGATGGTGAGTAGATATAAGAGAAATCTTGAGATCGCCAATTAGATGGTTGACAAAACGATATTTCTTTGTGTAACCATGGAGGTCGTTTGAGATTTGTTGGAAAGAATGATGTTGATTGTTCAAGTGATAGAGATAAACGCAAGTCTATATTGGGACATGCATTTATAGTGGGAGACGCAATAATCACTTGAAGTGATGAAAAGCGGCCTTGTATATATCTATCTTCTACTTGAAATCAGAATAATAGCATGCACATCAGCAGTACATGAGATAATATGGTTAAAAATATCTCTACAAAGATTGCGAGTTTCAGCGCATGTAAATGATGTCTTATCATTTGATACTGTATTGCACAAGTTAAAATTTTTCTTATTGTTTTTTTTTGAGGAATTGTGTCCATATAAGAATGCCACTAGACTTTGATTGGTCTACTCACACAGAAAATCGCTCTAGCGCTTTGGTAGCGAGCAGGATGAGACTTCAAGATCTTGAGTTCACATAAAGAATATGTGTAAATGATCCCTTTGCTTTTCGAAGAGTAAGGAAGGTTATTATAAAAAATTTATAGTCGCCTTAGCATAGAGGCTGAGTTGAGACCTGTTTAGATCGACTATGAAATGTGTCCACCTTCATGGAAAGTCTGTTTACAGTCGAACGTGGGAATTTTTGTAGATTCAATCTTGCGATGAGCAGGTCAGTAGCTTTAGTAGCAACTGGACTCAGGTTCGTATGATGTTTTGAGCGTGACATACCTAAATTGAGTGGGAGCTCCATCATAGCATGTATGCATACTACATGTGCTTAGTAAGTTCGACCACAAAAGCGTAGTGACAGAATGGATCCCTGCTTCGTCACTGTTTGAACGCTTCATTGTTATTGTTGTACCCTTTGGGACTCTGGACCGTGTCATGAGGTGTAAGTTTGATGACGCTACTTTAGCATGTATCTAATGGTCAGGGTTTATTCGGCCTGTCAGAGCATGTCTAGGAAAGCGGTCAAGCCCAAGCTAATTGGCATTGTGGGCCGGGGAAAAACAAAGATGATAACACATCCTTGTGTACTATGGCTCATAGGTCGGACGACTGAGTTAAGATTTGTTCTTGACATAGTCATGAGCATAGAAACATAATTGAGAGAGTCAAGAATGCTTTTTATATTATGAGGGGTCAGAGATGCTTGGTCTAATGCGACCACATGGTTTGGGGTATATAAACCTAGATTAGGAGTTAGATGAGTTATGTTAGTTTGGTGATGACTTAATATAGACTCTCCTCAATGCTTGTTCTCCTTCGGTCGCACTCTTTACTCCCTGTATGAAAGAATGTGCCATAATACGAGAGAATGTGTTGAAGCGAGTGATCTTCACTTACTCAAAATGTGTAAGAGTGGGAGTTATTGGATATTATTGTGATCTTTTATATATTTGGTATTTTAGATTTAGATATACGATATTCAAAAGATTATAAATATCAATAATATTATCCCATAATATATTATTTAATATTGAATATTTGATATATCAAAGTGCATCCACAGTTTGAGGTGGTGGCAAAACGAAATTGAACGAATTCACAACACACAATACACAACTAAATATTCTCTCTGGTAATTCTTGGAGCATCACCAGAAATCTCTAAGGGTTTAAAGTGTGCTCGTGATAGAAATATTTTAGTAATATTTTGACTACCGCAAAAGGAACAAAAGATTGTTCGTGGGATTTGTTCGAGGAGCTTGCTTGTAGATCGAGTCATAAATCTAATAATCGCGTGCCTTTTTTTTTGCTGAAAAGGTACACAAAATTTATTGCTTTTGAGCATTAAATTCTAACATGTAGCGTAACCCACACCAAAATCATGTTAGACTAAGTCATCTAAATAAACACAAAACAATGTTTTTCAGAGCTAAAAATGGCAAATAACAAGCAATGGCTAACAAATAAGTAGCGAAAATGGCATCCAACGACAAGTGAAATTCAAAGGACAAGAGAACTTAAAAATCAGTAAAAAAATAAACATAAATGTAGAAACAAAAACATAACAGTTCACCCAAGAAAGTTAAGAAAGAAAAAGCACAAACCTTCAACAGCAGAACCAACAGATTTATATGACTAATCACCTAGCCAAGACCAATAACAACAATGAATGGTAGAGATTTTCCCATTCTGCAAAAAATTTTACCAAATAATGAATAAGCTGCAGAAAATTTTACAAAATTTTACCCCCAAAAGACAACGATTTTAAAAAAACTGTTGTCTTTTTTTATTGAGACAACGCCCAAAGACAACGATTTTAATTAAAGACAACGATTTTTACATAAAACCGTTTTCATTTGAGTGTTGTTAATTAACATTTTTCTTGTAGTGACTGAATGATATTACGATATGAGATATACAATTCATTTATAGATTAAAATCTTTACGCGTAGGACACTAGTTTTTTCGCGTGAATTAAAGCTTCACGCGTTTTCTGAAAATAATAGACAAGCAGCCCATGTGAAGTCAGCGATTTCTGAAAATAATAGACCAGCTCATGTGGACTTAAAGACGTGCATTCAACGAAAATGGGTGGATCGCATGGAAGAAAGGGGGAAGCTGCCACGTAGGCAGCGTCCGCTGTCAGAGACAGCGTTTTACGGTATATTTGAACATTGTCATGGCTCACATTATTTTAGAAATTCAATCTTTTTTAAATTAAAAATAAAAAAAACCCAATATCATACCAGGCAAAGTTCCGACTTCAACATTTAAATTATTCGACAAAGCTTCCACAATCTGGGTACTGTCTACTTCGTGTGAGTTGGATTGGTGTTCAAATTCTGAATTTCGCTCAAATAAACTTTCATCTTAGAACCAAAATCCCTATTTCTGAATTTTTCCCGGCCATCAATGAATCCCTATTTCTGAAGTTTTCGGTCTCCATTTTTTTCTGATGAAAAAGAAGAATAACAAAATCGGTGTTATGATTTTTTATTTTGTTATAAGTTTGATTTGTGAATTAGGCTGTTATACTTAAAATCATCATAAGAAAGAGTAGTTTAATAAAGGCGTATGAGTAAATGTCATTAACAATTCCCAAGAAATTTTTGGGCTGGATTCAAGTTAAATTCAAAATGCTGTTTGAATAATCAATAGTATGATTAAGGGCTAAATAGTAATTTGTTATGAGTAAATATCAATCATAATTATCAACTACTTTTCTAACTGGCCAGATTCGACCATTTATATTTACCGTTTTTTTAATTTGTATAAAAAGAAATAAGTTTATTTATATAATGGGAAATAGTAGCCTAAAAAATTAGGAAATATTTTGAACTTCGTCATTATATACTGAATACCATGGAAAATAGTGCAAACCTATTTACATGTAAATTTTGTCCTTATTACATGCCACTTTTTCATTTGTCGGTCTTGTCTATGCTATGAAAATAATTTATTTTACATTTTACAATAATTTGTGTCAATATTCGATTTATATATTTTTGTTATTGTATATTAGCTATGAAAATTATTTTATTGAGCTCATATATAATTGTGAAATATTTTTAGTTTTCAAAATATATTATAAAAAATTATTCAAATGCATGCAATAAATAAATATTATTAAATGATCGAATAATAACAAAGCATTTTGACTAGTAAAAGCTTACATTACATCCAATTTAATGCATCTTCAATGCCACCTAACATCCTCGCAGATTTATGTATAGATTTCATTTTAAAACGAAAAAACCTGGAAGATTTCCGAAAATTTAATGTATTTATTAGTAAACTTCCCAAACAAGGTCCTTTCAGTTTTACCCATGTGATAGGTGAAAGCACATAATTAATCAAATTATACGGGTCCCATATGATTAGTGTGAGCCTCCATAATTTGAACCAATAAAAGAGTTCCATATAAAGTAATGTTCATCTAGTAGGATCAAAGTATCCGTCTTTCGCAACTGCATGTCTGCCACTCTGCCTAAAAAACACTTGGACAAAAATGAGCAAATTCTCGAAATAATGTGTGGTTAATTTTTAGGTTGTGTTTTGATTGGATAAAATTAATTTGAATTTGACCGATCACGTGAATGAATTATTTAAAAAATATTTTATATCGAGATGTTTTTTAAATTCATTGCAAATGTGTGGTTAATTTTTAGGTTGTGTTTTGATTGGATAAAATTAATTTGAATTTGACCGATCACGTGAATGAATTATTTAAAAAATATTTTATATCGAGATGTTTTTAAAATTCATTGCAATCATTTAAAAAAAAAAAATTTAATGGATTTAAAGTTTGTTATAATAAATACTTAAATCCAAACAAGCCAATAAAATTTTTATTAAGGATTTGAAATTGTATAAAAAAAAGAGCAAATTGGTGATAAATCCCCAAACCCAAACTTGACTTTGCCCTAACTCCCTACCCATAAGATTCTTTGCAATAACTCCCTAGGACCACAAAATTTGAATATTTAATTGTTTAATTCTTGTACTGGATTTATGCTTTTTTATGCTTAAAATTTAAAGACTTTATGCTAAAATCTGAAGATTTTGTGCTTATTCATGGTACAAAGAATTATCCGTAAAAATGGTATCAAAGCCTTAGGTTAATTATTCAGACATAATATTATTCGTTAATTCATGCTTTTCTTTGTTGAGGAGAAGATTTTTTTAAAAAAGATGACTTCAAACGAAGGTTTGAATCAAGAGGATTTTATTCATATGAAATCCTATAAACAAGTTAATCTATTCACAATATATTACTTACAACAGGTTGTGATTAATGCTCTTAATTTTGAAGGGATAAAGAAAAATGATTTCTAACTCTCAATTTTTAGAGATTACCCCAGATTCCTCTAAACTCTCCGGAGATCTTAGAGAAATTCAAAAGATGGTACAATATTACAGCAATTAACTGTATGAAATACCTCGACAAATTGAATAAATCCTTAAGAAACAAGAAGAAATTCTTGGAAACCTAAAGGATCTTCAAAATAAAATCATAAATCTAGAACACACTCCGGGTTCTAGAAAAGGAAATACAGGAGGAAGATTACCACTCTCATTTGGTACCGAACCTTTGTTACATCAGAAAGGTAAAACCAAAATAATCCAAAAACCTTTAACCAATGATGAAATGATGATTAATCTTATGAAAGCAGTATCAGAGAAAAACATTATCTGATGACTACTTTAGAAAGATTAAATCTCGAGGATCTACAAGATCTTACGGATTCTTTTGCGAATCTCAAAGTAGTAGATCTAAAAATGAATTTCCCTGAGGGTGAACAACCCAAAGGGAATCCCCCAAGATATGTGATTAAAATAGAAAAACCAAACAGTGAGTTCCAAGTTGGAGAAAATTCACATCCAGCAGGAACCAGATCGAGAAGGAGTAAAATCCCACTCCATCAAACTCCTTACGGAAAAACTATTTTAGATCCAATACATCCTTACGGGGTTATGTTAAACCTTGATTTTTTAAACTTCAAAAATAGAGAAGATCGTATAGATGATTGGACGTCAGCTATGAGAATAGCAGCAGGGACATTAGATCTCAATAAAGAAGGATTCATTAAACTTCTAGAAATGAGTCTAATGGGATCTGTTAAGATCGCATGGGAGATGACTATGCCAGAAACTAAGGTATCAATCTTAGCAGGAGAATTCCTCAGCGAGATTGGAGAAAGAATGGCCACCCTATTTAAAGCACAATTCATAGGGGTGGACTATTTCAATAATCAAGATACAGAGAAAAAGAGAAGATATACTCAAGCTCTTTATAGCCTCGAGTTACATGATATCTTCTTAGTTGATGAATACATTATGTTATTCACTAAATACAGATGGAATTTGGGAGTCGAGGAAAATATAGCTATTCAGCTATTTTTTGCAAAAATTCCAAGTTCCTGGAGAGAAATGCTGATTAAAGAATATGTTCCAGACAATCTTGATACATTGGCAAGACGTGCCTCCTTTTTGAAAGGAAAATTAGCAGAATGGTGCCATATGGTAGCATTACAGAAGAACTACAAGAAAATAAGGGGTATAGATAAGCGTACACCTTTGTGTTGTAGAGAAAATGATCTTCCAACGATCATTGGAAACAGATCACAGGGATTTAAAAGGAAGAAATTCAGAAAATAATTCCTATAATAAAAGAATGAAAAGTTCTTGAAAACCAAGAACATTTTGGTCCAAACAAAAGGCCAGATCCTATAGATCAGGTAGAAGAAGTGGACTTACAAGAGCATCCCCAGCAACATGCTCATCACAAAGCAGGGGAAGAACACCATCAAGAAGAACTTTCAGAAGAACTCATACAAGATCAATTGAAAGTTTCAAGGATTGCAACTGCTGGACATGTGGAGCAAGAGGACATATATCTACAAATTGTCCAGAAAACGAGAAAAAAGAAGTTAAACTCTTTGAAGCAACACCAGATATGGATAATGCGGTCTTCTTTCAAGATCTAGTCCAAGTATATCAATTTGAGGATATCCCCTCAGATGAAATCATATACGAAGAAGAGATATTGTTTCGTCGAGAAGTTTTTGAAGATGAATGAGAATCAGAATCAGAGTAAAGAGGAAGTGTTTCGCCATGAAACACATGAAAGTTTGGCTGGGTTCTTTAGTCAAACCACGATATCTCATAATATGGTCCAAAGGATTATGAGAGAAAATCCAACATTACAGAAGTACCAAGGATTTTCGGCAGGACAAGTTGAAAGAGTCTTAGGAAACCTAGGGCTAAGACAAAGAAGACATAATTTGATTTATAAGGTATCCAGAAGGGAAATGGCGATCCCTATGGAACTAACCAGTAATCAAATTGAAATGCAGTTAATTCCTTTTGAAGAAATTCGAGAAGAATTACAGAAATTAAAAGCAGAAGTAGCAAAGACCATTAGTCTTGGATTCATATTGGAGCAATCCAGATTATGATCAAGACTACTTTTAAAGAGGGAATAGATTCACCCATAGATATCGTAGTATGCGATAAAATAATGGGGAATATACAAGATGCGGTTCTAGGAACTATCTTGGGAAATTTATGTGCAGGAAAAATTGTGGGAGTTATTTATCCAAGAATAGCCTACAATTTAGCTGATAGAGATTTTAGTCGAGCCTTGACTTTGCATCAAAACTTCAAGGAAAAAAGACTAATGAAGGAAGGTAATAGGCCATATTCTATTACGTATCAAATTTCATATGCTCTTTCTAATACTCACCATTCTGAATTATTTATTAGAAATAAGTTCATTGAAATTCCAGAGATCTTTGGGAAAGTTGCTCAAGCAATATATCCGGAAAGAATCGAGTTTCCTTTAATTCAGGAAACAGACATTCAAATTCAAGACAGACCGGTTCTATACAGAGACCTTAAAATAGAACCCCGAAGGTTATCTTTCCAAGGAGACAGAATGACAAGCAGTAGATCGGACAAATCTCCTATTCAAGAAATTCCACTAGAAGAAAAAGAGTTTTCTATAATAGGAAAACTTAGATCTCCAGAAGGATGGAAAGAAGTGAAAATAGTATTCGAAATTACAAGTCATCGGAACTTGTTCCCTTGTAACTCGATTTACTATTTGGAACAACAGGAAAAAGGAACTTACCAAGGAGCGATAAATATTGGAGAATTGGAAGTTCAAATCTGGGGAATTCCAGGAAAAGAAATAGATCAACTCATTCTTGGTCTAGAATTCCTGGAGGACCATAAACCATGGAAACACCTTGAAAAAGGAATAGAGTTCATGGTAAAAGAAAAGACTTGGAGAATTCAATAAGAATTCTACGAAATGAAAAACCAAGAGAATTGAATAAGGGACAATCCCTTAATCAGATTCGAGAACTCTGTCCACAGACAGAGGAAGAAGCAACAGTTGAAATTAGTAAGTCATGAACATGATTTACTAGAACGCATTGAAGAAGTAGAAAGGAGTAACCATACTCTACCTTCTGAGGCCTTAGGGAAACTAAAGGTAAATAGTCTTAATCGGATTACTGAGTTAACACACAGTCTGTTAAAAATGGCGGGGCCATTTAGTGATCCCTTTAAAAAATGACAACAAGTCCTTTCTCCATATACATTCCGATAGGGATGTTATATGAACAATATAAGGCTGAGTATTTTGCAGCTTATATTGACTCGGGAGCAGGAATTTGTACAGCAAAAAGAGGAGTCTTCCCTGAAGAATGTGAAGAGGAATTGCCAAAAATTGCTGGACGAGATTTCTCTCGAAAAATTTTAATTCTTTGCAAAGGAATAAAACAAGCTGAGATCCTTATGGGAGGTGCAGGTCAAACACCTTGGTACAAGGTAAAAACACAACCAATCTATTTCCATGATACAGGAGCTGATATCCTGTTAGGAAATAACTTCTTACAAATGTTTAAGAAGTACACACAAGATAATGAGTCAAGAAGACTTATGTTCACTACAATTTGTGTAACACCCGGTATTTTTAATTACATAAATCCGCCTGCATAATTAGGATATTTAATTATTTAAATTTATGATTTATGGGTTAAATAATTATGTGAATTATCTATGCATGATTTAATTTATTTTTTAAGCATTTAACCCATAATTAGTAATTTTTATGATTTTTAGTATTTTTATTATTTAATCGCGTAGACGGGACCGTGGACGGACGAGATGACAACTTTCTAGCCAAATTATTTTATGAGCCTTTTTAGAGCCTTAAAATATTATTTTGAGTTTTATTATCCCAAAATTTTAAGTATTTAATTTTATTTAATTTTAGGGGTCATTTTTATCCAAAATTAGTCAAAATATTGACTTTTTAGTATTTTTAAAATTCCCTTAAATTTATATTTCGAGATTTTATTTTAGTTATCTGATTTTTAAATGTTTAATTAAGAGTTTAAGTTGTATATTATTTATTTAAAACCTTTTTATTTAATTAGTTAACCTATATTTTTAATTAACCCTAAAATTAAACCTAATCAACCCTAAAACCAACTAGCCGATACTTTCTTTCTTCCCTATCAGCCGTCATTCACCCCCATCACCTTCTTCTTCACCGAACCAACCTCCAAGGAGACTCCATAGCCATTTTCGAAGGTTCCAAACAAGCCATCGTCGTCCCGGCGTCCCGGAGTCCTTCCTACGCGTGTGCTAATCGTCTTCTACGGTATTAAGGCATGATTTTCTTCACTTTTCAAACCTATATCAGTGTATGTATGCGTGTGGGTGTGTAACATCAGAATTTATATATTTGACAGCAAGTTTTCGATTTTCCTCCTCTAATGCTCTCGGTTTTGACATGTGATGATTCATGCTCACGTTTTTGTCATCCATGGCTTGAAGGGGGCTGCTGGCTAGGTCCTACGGGGTCCCTAGAGAGTCTAGATGGGTCGGCCTTGGCTGGGTTGGGGCTAGGAGCCATGGCCGATCGGGTTTTTCAGAAAGGATCCAGCTGCGCGCAGATTAGGGTTACGGGAAAAGGGGCTCGGCCTTGGCGGTTCAGGGTGCATGGGGTCGGGGGCCTGGTATGGTTCGAACCGGCAGGACCCTGGGAAGGTCCTGCCGGCGGCGCTCCGGCCGGTCGTGGCCGGAGCAGGGCGGCAGCAGGCGATGAAGGCCTGCTGCCCAAGCCCTCGGCGGCCGAGAGAGAAGTGAGGAAGGGGGGGGGGTCGGGTTCTAGGGTTAGCTGTGGTCTGGGTCGGGTCTGGGTGTCCGGGTCGGGTCGGATAGGTCTAGGGTCGGGTCAGGTGGTTCGGGTCCGGGTTTGGTGGGCCGGGCTCGAGTCTTTTTATTTTTAAAATATTTCATGAATTAATGGGTTATTGAGTCAATTAAATTAAAATAAAATTATTTGGACTCCCAAATAATTTTATTTGAACTTTTAAAATTTTAATTAAGTTAGTCCATTAATTTTATGGGCTTTTGGGCCCATAAAAGTTAATGGGCCAGTCTTTGGGTTTTTGGGCCCATTGGGCCCGTTTAAGTGTTATTGGGCTTAGTGTAATTTTAATGGGCTTAATTATTTTAATTGGGCTTAGATTAATTAATTGGGCTTAAAGTTTAAGTTATTGGGCTTAAGTATGTTAATGGGCCAAATTTAAGTTAATGGGCTTGAGTGTAGGGCCGGCAGTCCAGAACCATCCATGAGAAAATTGCATGTGTCCTGATTATATATTTAATTATTTTTATGCATTTAAGTTATTTTAATATGTATATGTTAGTAAGAAAATTAAATTAAATATATATGAAGGACACACAATTTATTTAAGTACATGCATTCATGAAATCAATTTTTTATGCTATGATTTAATTTCTATGGTTGAGCAAATAAAATATTTTAGGTGGAAATTGAAGTAGTGTGGCCATTTATGTATGGGCAGTTTCTGCCATTTATGTATGGGCAGTTTTCTGCCATTTATGTATGGGTGGTTCGCCACCAGCCTCGTACGATGGTTTCCTAGACTGATCAGTCGCACGATGGGTCACACTTACGGATAGGACCATTCGATGTTTAGAAAATAAATGCTCAACAACTTATGTATGTATGATATTATGTATGTTATGTATGTTTATTTATGTAATTTATGTTAAGCAATTTTTAAGCATGCTCATTCATGTATATGTATGTATTAATATGAAAGTGATTTAAATTACTTTAAACCCTTGTTAGTATGCATGTTGGGCCTCTAGGCTCACTACACTGATATGGTGCAGGTGAGTACGTAGAGGGGCAGGTTACTCCTACCGGTGGTGAGGACGTATGAGCAGCGCTGCAGTAGCCCCGTGACCGTGACAGCTTCTGAGTCACCGTGCTGATGTCTTATGATACATTTTATTATTTTATTTGGGTTGAGGTGTTTGAAATATTTTATTAAATATTTTAGTGCATGCACATTTTTATTTATTTTATTTATGCAGTATATTTTTAATTCTAGGGTTGACTCAGTTGTTTAATTATTTTTAAGAATTCATTTTATTTAAGTATTTAAATTGTTTATTTATTTAGTCATGAGTTTATTTTGAGTATTTTATTTAGTGCATATATGTATGGGCATATATGTACATATATTTATTTAGTAGTATAAAAAAAAAAAATTTTCCGCATATTTATTTATTATAGAGTTAGGGTCGTTTCAATTTGTGAGCATAAAATTATCGTTCAAAGACTCAAGTTGCTTTTTATCGACAATTGCCGATAATATTTCGCAGTCAGCGTGGTGATAAAAGACAACTTTTTCACCCAAAAATGAAAGATCCAAGAAGGTTTGGAGAAACCATGTTGAAAATAACAACAGAACAAGAACTCCAAACAGAGGATATGGAGCTTCTCAAGGTAACTCTAAATCACAGAGACATAGAGTTAGAGAATAAAGTATCCCTTGAAGATGTCAAAAAGAGGCTCAAAAAAAGTTACAACGAGCATCCATTGGCATGGTGGGATAGAAATCAACTCAAAGCCAGTCTTACTCTAAAGGAAGGCAAAGAGTATGAATTCGTCAGATATAAGCCTATCCCGATGAACATAACATATCAAAGGGATATGAGAATGATTATCAAGGAACATTTGGACCTTGGTTTAATAAAAAAAAGGAGTTTCACCATATAGCAGCCCAGGTTTTCTGGTTAGAAATCATGGTGAAATAAAAAGAGGGAAACCCAGGCTAGTTATTAACTACCAAGGTATTAATAAAATCTTGGAGTTTGATGGGTACTTCATACCGAGTAGAGAACACCTAATTAGTTGTGTATGAAATGCTAGAGTGTTTTCAAAATTTGATTATTAGTCTGGATTTTACCAGATTCAAATGGAAGAAGGAAGTAAGAAATTCACAGCCTTCTCTACTCCACAAGGACATTATATTTGGGAAGTTATGCCTATGGGATTAGCTAATGCACCCCAGATATTTCAAAGAAAGATGGATAACCTTTTTAAAGATTATTTCAACTTTATGTTTGTTTATATTGATGATATTCTTATAGCATCAAAAAATATAGACGAACACGTTAAACACTTAGAGATTTTCTCTAAAATTTGTAAACAGGAAGGATTGGTTATATCTGAAAAGAAAGCAGTCATAGAAATGAGAAAAATTGAATTCCTCGGTATTGAGATTGATGAAACTGAAATAATTCTACAACCCCATATTGTGAAAAAGGTAAAGAATTTTCCAGATAAACTCAAAGATGTAAAACAACTCCAGAGTTTTTTTGGAGTAGTTAATTTTGCAGGGATGATCATTAACAATCTAGCAATGTACAGAAAGGTGTTCAGCCCTTTGTTAAAAAATGATGCTAGGTTTATATGGACCGATGACCATACTAAAGGGGTAAACCAATTAAAAGAGATATGTAAGAATCTCCCAAAAATGGCTATACCCGTAGATGAAGATGATCTGGTATTATTTACGGATGCCAGCGACGATTGGTGGGCAGCAGTCCTTACCAAGATCACTCCAGATGGGGAAATACCATGCAGATACTGTAGCGGTATTTTTTCAGAATCGGAGGCCATTAGATGGCATATCAACGAGAAGGAATTTTATGCAGTTAAAACGGATTTTGAAAAATGGTCATTATTTTTACTTGCTAAAAAATTCACTCTAAAAAGGTTGATAACACCCAGGTAAAATCTTTCCTAAAAAATAAGATTGAATCTAAACCTGAGAAAGCTAGGTTATTAAGATGGCAAACATTATGTCAAAATTATATTTTTGATATTGTTATTATTAAATCTCATGAAAATATTCTTGCAGATTTCTTAACAAGAGATGGAAGGCAGTGACGTGGATTCCATCATGAAAATGCAGAGGCATCTCAGGGAACACCTTGGGTTGCTTCAAAACGAGTTCAACCAGTTAGCCATTAATGCTGAAATGGCCGGCAGGTTACAACTAGCTGATTGGATAAAAGTATCTAATCGAATTACAGGATGTATGCAAGCTCAAACACAACTATGAGCTGCTATTCAAGGGCCAATTGTGAAGGTTATAGAAAAACCATTGGTTTCTCATAAACAAGATATGCTAAAACCATTGGTTTTACAAGAACAAGAAATACAAACACCGGTTGTGAAACAAGATGTTGAGGAATCCAAAACTCAAGAAACAAGTGCTAATCTATCATCAACCTTTGATGATCTGGATGAAGCAACAATTGATGAGGATAACTCATCAAGTCAACCCTCCGCCTCTGGGGTAAAAGAGGAAGAGATCAATCTTAGTCCCAACACTGACAAGGGAAAATCTAAGATTGATACTAATCCATCTATTATTTCTCCATTCCAGGTTTATCAACAAAGGTGGGAGAAATTGAATACAAGGAGTGAAATCAACTCGAACACTTGCAGGGTTGATGTTGCAGGAATATATCCAAGGGTTTGGCTAAAAAATAATGTCAATCCTAAAGATGTAAAACTCTGGTATGAATTTGGGGCTTTGGCCTCAGTTTATACAACGTCACCAAGCTTCCCGGAGATATCACAGTTACCAAAATGGATCCAGGAAGCAATCCAAGAAACATGGGCAAATAATGATCATTTGTCCAGAGGAGATGTGCTTGAGTTATACTTTTTTAGTACAGCTCCAGAACCAAAAGTGAAAGGATCACACGAACCCTTTCATTTCATCAAGCTGAGGAGACCTGATATAAACAGTCATAAATTTATCAAGGATCCTAAAACTGAAGAAATACCCTTGGTTTCCACTTTCTGGGAAAATGAGATCTCAACCAGAAAAGCATGGGGTATTTAGGCCTGTCTTACTGAGATGGACAAAGTCAAGTTTTCATTCAAATTTTATCGGAATTCTATGAATGGATCGTTCCTGTTGAACACAATGACAGGAAAAACTACAGCATTTGCGGAAGAACTCTTCGAAAAGAAGAGAAACCTTTTGTGGAACAGCAAGCTGCCAGGGAGTAAAGAAACTCGCCGAAAATTTTGTAACATGGCTCATATTGGACGATGGTCAGAGAATATCTGCCCAGAATGCCTGTAACGCCCTGTTTTTATCTTAAATGATTTTATTTGAGTTAATCAGAGATTACAGAGTTCTTGATCCGGTTTGATTTTGATCAGGGTTCTTTTTGCAAATTTTGGAAATTTCAGGGACTAAAACGCAAATATTGATTTTTATATATTATCTACACTTGAAATTGACTTCTAAAGTCTTCCTCCTCCTCCACAAAACCGAGAGACTCCATTGAAGATGCCTTCAAGCTTTTCCAAGCTTCCAGATTTCCTCCCGAGCTCGACCCGGCCGTTAGAAATTATTTCTGAAGGCAAATTAGTGATCACTGCAGTGAGAGCTCCATTATACCGTAAGTATTTCTCCGATCAGATATGTTTTGTTTTTCGGAGGTTGTTAGAATCGATCTAGATTCTAGTATGTTGTTCTTGGCGGAGTTCTGATCGTTTATTATCTGTCGGTTTTGAATTAGAGCGACGTTCGGAATTGTTATGATTTTTGAAAGCTATTTTCGAAAATCATGATTTTGAGATTTGTTGGGTTTGTCTTGTTGTTGTTGTATTAGCATTGAATTGAGTTGATATCGCTATTGAACTGCTGTCTACATTGTCGGTTTGTTCAGTTTATAGCCGTTATGCCGTCGGTTTGAGTTTTGGGGATTTCGAACCGTTATTGAGTTGTTGAACTTGGCTTGTAAGTCGATCATGGTAATTGATCTTTGATTTGTATCTGAACAGATTCATTTGGAGTTTGTCAAGCCCGTGTTAGCAGCATTGTTCGTCAAGAGTTGGACGAAGATCGGTAAAGAGATTTCCTTGAACCGTTGTTTGTTGTTTAGGTTGTATAGTTGTTGATACAATCTTTTGTTGTAGCTTGTCCGGAGTTGGATCTACGACATTGAAAGGTAAAAGCAGACATCGATAGCGGGATAGCATACTCGGGACAGTTGGTTCTCGAGTTTCCCTTAAAAGCACATACTTGCATCTACACTCGTTCTAGCATGAGGAACTTGTGTTCTGTTGTTTTGATTGAGCTTTTGTTATATGGCTATGTTTTATGTTTCTGTTATGCATTCATCTTGAGCCAATCTTGTTTTCAGCGGGCAGAACCGCCCTTTTTGTTTAGACGTTTGGGAACTATGATTGAGTGGCCTAGGTCGTAGTCGTCTCGCCTAGTGCTAGCATACTCATTATAGTTGCTCAAAGTCTAGAGGAGTGGGATACGTGGCACCACCTCGATTGGGTGAGTCGGTGAGTCGTTACGTAATCTCACCCTCGGGATCCCAAAAGCACAGCAGCAATCCCTCGTTTATCAGATTTGATATCCCGGTTTAAAGACATGCATCTCATTACGTTTTCATGGATTTCGTCGTTGTCTTGAAAGCATGATTATTGTTGTATTACTTGTTATGTTGCTTTTACTGGGATTATCATTCTCACCGGTTATCCGGCTGTTGCTTTGTTTTGTATGTATACTTGGCATCAGGTGGGGCAGGATCCAGTCAGAAGAGGCATGGTTAGCTTTGAGGGAATGATGTAGAAGTGAGACTCGGTTTAGAAGTCTTGTTAGCATGACAATCTAGCTTATGTTTTGAAGAATGTTAAGAACATGAACTTGGATTGGAAGTGGTCTTTCTTGTGGTTAAAACTCTTGTATTCTGTATTCGGCTTGTAATAGCTAGCATCGATGCGTGTTCTTCACTTTTATGTATTTAAATGCTACGTTGTTGGATATATAATTGTTGGATCATGTTAGAGTTCTTTTGGTTATGTTATTGCACTTTTGGAGGCTTGTTTTGAGCCAATTCAGCAGGCCATGCGCGCCCGCGCCTAGGGTGGCGCGCCCGCGCATCCCACACTTCGTTTCGGAAGTTTTGGGCAGAGCTTCAGGTGCGCCCGCGCCTCGGGTGGCGCACCCGCGCGAGGGCTTGGGCAAGACGCCATGCGCGCCCGCGCCTCAAGCTGCGCGCCCGCGCGTCCCTTTTTAAAAAAAAAAAAATTGCTCTTGGATTTTAATTGCTTACTTATTGAATTACTCCTTTAATTGTCGTTTAGAACCGAGGTCTCACATTAAGTGGTATCAGAGCGTTAAGATTCTTGGTCGAACTAGAGTGAGCGGGTAGATCGAGTCTGCATGTATTGGCTCCTCGCATGTGTTTGAATTATTTTAACTGTGTACTTAATTCCATGCGAGCATGCTTTATTATTAAGAATTATTGAATTACATGGTTATGTGATTTAATTTATAAAGCATGATCTACTTGAAATATAACTGTTTCTATTATCGACTGGTATCCGGTATTCCAAGCGGTTGTAAGGGCACTGATTGTAGCGATTGAGATATCTCGTGTCCTAACCTTTGATTATCAGATGGGTCCTCGTCGAGTGATAAACAGAAACACACCGCAAATTATCCCTGCAACTGAGCAAGCTAGCACTGAAGTTGATCAGTTGGATGCTTCAGCAACGCCTAAGGAAACCTTGTTGAAGAGGTTCCAGTCGTTCAATCCGCCATTATTGATGGGTTCAGAAAATCCAGTTGACTGCGAGAGTTGGTTGGATGATATTGATCAGCTATTCGATTCCATTGATTATACAGATGACCGCAGAATCAGGTTAGTCATTCATCAGCTACGTGGGGTTGCTAAGAGCTGGTGGATCATGACAAAGAAAGCAATAGAGAATAGAGGTACGGAAGTTACTTGGACTCTTTTTAAATCTGAATTCTATAAGCGGTTTTTCCCTATCTCGTACCGTAAGGACAAGGGAGCAGAATTTGCCAATTTGAGGCAAGGGAATCTGAACATCGAAGAGTACGTTGCCAAGTTTGATAGTCTGTTGCGTTTTGCATCACTAATTGCCGGAGATGAAGAAGCTAAGGCAGATCATTTCATTAATGGCTTGAATCCTGACATCTTCACTTTGGTGAACAATGCTAGGCCAGACAACTTTGCGGATGCCATGAATCACGCAAAGGGAGCAGAAGCAGGCTTGTGGAGGCAAAGAGGTAATCAGGTAGCACCTCAGCAGCAGAGGCAGTATCAGAACCAACCCTCTCAGTATCAGAATCAGCCACCTCAGCATCAGAACCAGCAGCAGAGGTATGAAGGTGGTAACCGTGGGGGAAACAGAAAGGATCAGTACAAGGCAAGAGGTAAACAGTTCAAGAGGCAGGGGAACAGTTCGTCCAGTTCCAGTGGTTCGAAGCAATTCGGTTCAGGACCGAGTTCTGGGTCATCATCCTTGTACTGCAGCAAGTGTGGAGGAAGACACTCACCGGATCAGTGTGTGGGAGTCTTCGGCAATTGTAACACCTGTCAGCAACCGGGACACTTCTCTAAAGTGTGCCCACAGCGTAACAGAGATAGAGCTCAGAGTGGGAGTTCGTCTAGATCTACAGCTCAGCCGGAGAGGCAGTCTTCTGCAATGCACTCTTTTCAGCCTCAGCAGCAGAACAGACAGGGAGGTAGTACCACTGCAAATCAGCCTCCGAGACAGCAAGCACGAGTCTTTGCTCTGACAGAGGATCAGGCTCAAGCAGCACCTGACGATGTTATAGCAGGTAACTGTTCGATTTTCGGTTATTCTGCTCATGTCTTGATAGATACAGGTGCTTCCCATTCTTTTATCTCTGAGAAATTCATATTATTGCATGCTTTGCCAACTGAATTGTTGCCTACAGTAGTAGCTGTTACTTCACCTTTGGGTGGAGGAATTGTTTCTGTCAGATTAGTCAGGAACTGTGAACTGTGTTTTGAAGGAAATTTGTTAGAATTCGACTGTATTGTACTTGGACTGTCGGATTTTGATTGTATTGTCGGGATAGATGCTTTAATCAAGTACAGGGCGACAGTCGATTGTTTCCAGAAAGTTGTCAGGTTCAGACCGGAAATGGCAGATGAGTGGAAATTCTTTGGTAAGGGTTCTCGATCTAAAATTCCTTTGATTTCAGTGTTATCTATGACTCGTTTGCTACAGAAAGGTACAGAAGGATTTTTGGTGTATGCAGTTGATGTACTGAAATCTAGCCCAGCTTTGGTAGATTTACCGGTGGTTAGAGAATTTGCGGATGTGTTCCCGGAAGATGTTCCTGGATTGCCGCCTATTCGAGAAATCGAATTCAGCATTGACTTAGTGCCAGGTACTCAACCTATTTCAAAAGCTCCTTATCGTATGGCACTTGTTGAATTGAGAGAGTTGAAGGAGCAGCTTGAGGATTTGATTGCCAAGGGATACATCAGACCTAGTGTATCGCCTTGGGGTGCTCCTGTTCTATTCGTTCGGAAGAAGGATGGTTCTATGCGGCTCTGTATCGACTACCGTCAATTGAATCAGGCTACAGTTAAGAACAGGTATCCTTTACCCCGAATAGTTGACTTGTTTGATCAGCTGCAGGGTTCTTCTGTCTACTCTAAGATTGATCTGAGGTCAGGTTATCACCAGTTGAGAGTGCGAGAGGAAGACGTTCCTAAGATTGCATTCAGGACGAGGTATGGTCACTTTGAGTTTATAGTCATGCCGTTCGGTTTGACTAACGCCCCAGCGGTTTTTATGGGTTTGATGAACCGTATCTTTTAGCGTTATTTAGATGAGTTCGTCATTATCTTTATCGATGATATTCTTATCTACTCGAAGAACCGTACTGACCATGCAGAGCACTTGAGGACCGTACTGCAGATTTTGCGAGTTGAGCAGTTGTTTGCCAAGCTGTCTAAGTGTGAATTCTGGTTAGATCGAGTTGTCTTTCTCGGTCATATTATTTCTGAAGATGGGATTTCTGTCGATCCCAGCAAGATTGAAGCGGTTATGAATTGGCCTAGACCTACTTCAGTGCCGGAGATCCGAAGCTTCATGGGTTTAGCTGGTTATTACCGTCGTTTCATCGAGGGTTTCTCGTCTATTGCCAAGCCTATTACCCAGCTGACTCAGAAGAATGCGCCTTTTGTTTGGACTCCAGATTGTGAGGCTAGCTTTGTTGATCTGAAGAGGAGACTGACCAGTGCTCCAATTCTTTCTATTCCGAAGGGTACTGGAGGTTTCACAGTCTATTTTGATGCTTCTAACCGAGGCTTGGGTTGTGTACTTATGCAGCATAAGCATGTGATAGCGTATGCATCTAGGCAGCTGAAACCGCACGAGACTCGTTATCCGGTCCATGATCTTGAACTAGCTGCGATCGTCTTTGCTCTAAATATCTGGCGTCACTATCTTTATGGTGAGTCTTTCGAGATCTTTTCTGACCATAAGAGCCTTAAGTACTTGTTTTCACAGGCAGAGCTAAATATGAGACAGAGAAGATGGTTAGATCTGTTGAAGGATTACGACTGTGAAATCAAGTACTATCCGGGGAAGTCTAATGCAGTTGCAGATTCCTTGAGCCGAAAGCTTTGTTCTTTATCTCTTTCTACTATGGGTGTTTCCCAGTTGATCGATGATTGTTGCACTTCTGGTTTAGAGTTTGAAACAGATAGGGAGACTATCAGAGTGTTTGCTATTCAAGCCGAGCCAGAGTTGTTTGTTGCAATCAGAGAAGCACAGAAGTCTGAGCCGAGCATCCAGATTTCAGTAGAGAAAGTCAGATTGGGTCATCAGTTTGAATTCCAGGTTAGAGATGATGTTTTGTTCGTGAATAACCATATTGTTGTGCCTGATATTTCGGAGTTGAGACAGCGTATTCTCCGAGAGGCTCATTGCAGTCGGTTTAGTATTCATCCTGGAGGTCGTAAGATGTACAACGATCTGAAAAACCAATTTTGGTGGAAGAGAATGAAGAGCGACGTAGCGAGGTTTGTATCTCGGTGTTTGAATTGTCAACAGGTGAAAGCAGAACGGAAGCGACCAGGAGGTCTGTTGCACAGTATATCTGTTCCTGAATGGAAGTGAGATCACATTTCCATGGATTTCGTCACGAAGCTACCACGATCCGTTCGAGGATGCGATGCCATTTGGGTAGTGATCGACCGATTGACGAAGTCTGCGTGTTTTATTCCGTACAAGATGACGTATCGTCATGATCAGATGGCTGAGTTGTATGTTAGCAATGTTGTGAGATTGCATGGTGTGCCGAAGTCGATCGTTTTAGACAGAGATCCTAGATTTACTTCTCACTTCTGGCACAGTCTTCAGGGGGCACTTGGTATTCGATTGCATCTGAGTACAACTTATCATCCTCAGACCGATGGACAGTCAGAGCGGACTATCCAGACGTTAGAGGATATGCTGCGAGCGGTAGTGCTAGATTTTGGCACTAGTTGGCAGGATTCCTTGCCTCTTGTCGAGTTTTCTTACAACAACAGCTTCCAAACGAGTATCGGTATGGCGCCTTTTGAGGCATTGTACGGTAAGAAATGCCGATCTCCGTTGTTTTGGGATGACTTGTCCGAGTCACCAGATTTGGGACCGGATATGCTTAGAGATATGGCAGAGCAGGTTAAGATCATTCAGACTAGAATGAAGTCAGCTCAAGATAGACAGGCGAAGTATGCGAACGTCAAACGTAGACCTCTGAGTTTTGAGCAGGGAGACCGTGTTTTCCTTAAGATTTCTCCGTTCAGAGGCACTGTCAGATTTGGTAAGAGAGGGAAGTTATCTCCGAGATTCATCGGTCCGTACGAGATTCTTGAGAAGATAGGCGATCTTGCCTACAGACTTGCACTTCCTCCGTCTTTATCTGGTATTCACGACGTTTTTCACGTCTCTATGCTGCGAAAGTATCATCCAGATCCTTCACATATCCTTCAGCCTGACGAAGCCGAGTTAGACGAGACTCTGAGCTACTTTGAGTGACCGATTCAAATCCTTGATCGGAAGGAGAAACAACTCAGGACCAAGTCGATTTCGTTGGTGAAAGTGCAGTGGAGCCGTCACGGCGTCGAGGAAGCGACTTGGGAGACAGAGTCTGACATGAGACAGCGATTTCCGGAGTTATTCGGATGACGTGAGTTCTTCTTACTGTCTTTAGTTCTTTATTCTATCTTATGAGTTGTGGTTCTCATTGATTTCGAGGACGAAATCTCTTCTTAGTGGGGGAGAATTGTAACGCCCTGTTTTTATCTTAAATGAGTTTATTTGAGTTAATCAGAGATTAAAGAGTTCTCAAGCCGGTTTGATTTTGATCAGGGTTCTTTTTGCAAATTTTGGAAATTTCAGGGAGTAAAACGCAAATATTGATTTTTATATATTATCTACACTTGAAATTGACTTCTAAAGTCTTCCTCCTCCTCCACACAACCGAGAGACTCCATTGAAGACGCCTTCAAGCTTTTCCAAGCTTCCAAATTTCCTCCCGAGCTCGATCCGGCCGTTAGAAATTATTTCTGAAGGCAGATTAGTGATCACTGCAGTGAGAGCTCCGTTATACCGTAAGTATTTCTCCGATCAGATATGTTTTGTTTTTCGGAGGTTGTTAGAATCGATCTAGATTCTAGTATGTTGTTCTTGGCGGAGTTCTGATCGTTTATTATCTGTCGGTTTTGAATTAGAGCGACGTTCGGAATTGTTATGATTTTTGGAAGCTATTTTCGAAAATCATGATTTTGAGATTTGTTGGGTGTTTCTTGTTGTTGTTGTATTAGCATTGAATTGAGTTGATATCGCTATTGAACTGCTGTTTGCATTGTCGATTTGTTCAGTTTATAGCCGTTATGCCGTCGGTTTGAGTTTTGGGGATTTCGAACCGTTATTGAGTTGTTGAACTTGGCTTGTAAGTCGATCATGGTAATTGATCTTTGATTTGTATCTGAATAGATTCGTTTGGAATTTGTCAAGCCCGTGTTAGCAGCATTGTTCGTCAAGAGTTGGACGAAGATCGGTAAAGAGATTTCCTTGAACCGTTGTTTGTTGTTTAGGTTGTATAGTTGTTGATACAATCTTTTGTTGTAGCTTGTACGGAGTTGGATCTACGACATTGAAAGGTAAAAGCAGACATCGATAGCGGGATAGCATACTCGGGACAGTTGGTTCTCGAGTTTCCCTTAAAAGCACATACTTGCATCTACACTCGTTCTAGCATGAGGAACTTGTGTTCTGTTGTTTTGATTGAGCTTTTGTTATATGGCTATGTTTTATGTTTCTGTTATGCATTCATCTTGAGCCAATCTTGTTTTCAGCGGGCAGAACCGCCCTTTTTGTTTAGACGTTTGAGAACTATGATTGAGTGGCCTAGGTCGTAGTCGTCTCGCCTAGTGCTAGCATACTCATTATAGTTGCTCAAAGTCTAGAGGAGTGGGATACGTGGCACCACCTCGATTGGGTGAGTCGGTGAGTCGTTACGTAATCTCACCCTCGGGATCCCAAAAGCACAGCAGCAATCCCTCGTTTATCAGATTTGATATCCCGGTTTAAAGACATGCATCTCATTACGTTGTCATGGATTTCGTCGTTGTCTTGAAAGCATGATTATTGTTGTATTACTTGTTATGTTGCTTTTACTGGGATTATCATTCTCACCGGTTATCCGGCTGTTGCTTTGTTTTGTATGTGTACTTGGCATCAGGTGGGGCAGGATCCAGTCAGAAGAGGCATGGTTAGCTTTGAGGGAATGATGTAGAAGTGAGACTCGGTTTAGAAGTCTTGTTAGCATGACAATTTAGCTTATGTTTTGAAGCATGTTAAGAACTTGAACTTGGATTGGAAGTGGTCTTGCTTGTGGTTAGAACTCTTGTATTCTGTATTCGGCTTGTAATAGCTAGCATCGATGCGTGTTCTTCACTTTTATGTATTTAAATGCTACGTTGTTGGATATATATTTGTTGGATCATGTTAGAGTTCTTTTGGTTATGTTATTGCACTTTTGGAGGCTTGTTTTGAGCCAATTCAGCAGGCCATGCGCGCCCGCGCCTAGGGTGGCGTGCCCGTGCGTCCCACACTTCGTTTCGGAAGTTTTGGGCAGAGCTTCAGGCGCGCCCGCACGAGGGCTTGGGCAGGACGCGATGCGCGCCCGCGCCTCAAGCTGCGCGCCCGCGCGTCCCCTTTTAAAAAAAAATGCTCTTGGCTTTTAATTGCTTACTTATTGAATTACTCCTTTAATTGTCGTTTAGAACCGAGGTCTCACCATGCCCAAATCAGAAGGAGCCAGAATTTGAAAAAACCTTTAGACCCCAAACGGATCGAAAGGATTTTTTTCGAGACAAGCAAAGGTGGACAAGGACCACCGAAGATGCATTTTTACAGGGACCTGAAAGAGTGGGTGCCCGGTTAGCCAACTTGTAGCTAAGGGATTTTGTGACTCTATGTATAAACAATCTTTGTTTAATATAATTTACATTCATTAATGGCATTTTCTTTATCTTTCTTCATATTGTTATATTGTGATATACTATTGTTGTTTTGATAAAGATCTTGAATATAGTATAGTGTAAGTAAGATGAGATAGTGAATAAAGAGAGATCACTATTATGAAACACATCTTATAGTCACTGTATATTCTAAACAGTTCCTAGTCAATTGAGCCGTCCGCTAATACGGATAAGGATCGCTCGAGATTGAGACTAGCATTTGTGATGCCAAGTACCACGTTTCATTGGTAATGAACATGGAGATGTTCAAAGCATGCAAATGGATATTCATATGATGGATGATCGAACTACCCTATTCGGACTTTCCAAGTGGTTATTATTATTTGAGTGGATAAGTACGCGGTTTTGGTTGTACACTATTAGTCCTTACTACATGAAACATCATTGAGACTCTATATGCTAGTACTGTACTTTGACTCGTTTACCGACTCTATGGGGTCATCAGGTGTCGGGATTGGGTACAGTTACGTTACATATAGGAGTCGATGCTTTGTTGTCAAGGATTCACCACACGCTTGCGAGTGTGGATATCCTATGCGATCTGAGGAGATATTAGTGTGACAAATCTCTGGCCAGAGTACTCGATGTGATTTAGGTTACTTGATTTCCTAGTAGCACATGCGATATCACTATTTGATCTTCAAGATACGTTGCATAGTTATCGAATCTCGAACGACTCTCGATGTACCAATGGTTGTTGATTCGATCGGGATATATGGATGAAGGGACCGTACTGTACGCTAAACAAAACCTACTGGTTCTTGCAGACACTATCAGTGATACCTAGAGAATCATGGGGCGATGTTGCTAGACGCTCTTACCATGATTCGATGAGTAAGTCGGAAATTGTTGTTCCGAGGCACAAGGAGTTGTGAACCCACGGCTAGTTGTATCCCTGAACCATTGAGGGTCATACAAGTAATGGATTACTAATCCCCGTTGAGATAGTTAAATTTAAAGAGTTAAATTTAATGAAAGAGAAGTTGGACTTCTTAACTAAAGGGAGTGAAATTTCCTAAAATGACATAGGGATGGGCATTTTTGGAAATCACTGAATTCGGATTCAGAAAAATTATCTTGACTTTAACAGGTGCAGAAATGGTTTCTGTGCACATTGGTGAAATCGGTTTATCAATCAGAGTCATGATGAATTTTATATTAATTTTTATAATAACAGGCTTGGCTTGTTGGGCTTAAGTTATGGACTATGGGCCCTAAGGAGTTAGTGTCCTAATAAAGTTATAACTTAATTCAGTCTAGAAATTATATATATATATGTGTGTAGGTTTCGAAAATCACAACTTTTTCATCAAGCAATTTTCGAAAATCACACTTTACATTATAAGGGGAATTTTGAATTCTCCTCTCTCTTTTTTTGAGAAAATTCAGTCTGTGATTTTTTTTAAAAATCACTTTCTGAATTGACAGATCAAATCTGTTTAATCTCATCGATAAACATCTGATTGATTTCTAGTGCAATCAATCAGAGGGTTTCTGTTTTCTATTCGTGGACCTGATTCCGGAGATTAATCGAGCAAGTCATCGGTTCTCAGGATTTATAAGAAGAGCAGATTAAATCTGTTGGAGTCCACTAATCAAGCCATTGCTTGGAGAGGTAAAATATTAATTATTATTATTATTATTATTATTTTACTTGCAACAATTTTAATCGTTAGGATTTGATACCCACGATATGAAATCGTTCCATATTGCAAAATAAAATTTTTAAACTTCTGCTGCTCCGGGTATCACATCCGTTTGATCAGAGAACACGCGTTCCAACAGTGGTGTCAGAGCCAGGTCGTTCTTTGATCAAACGATTAAAATTAATCGATTGTACAAAATTTTTAGCCTCGGTTTTTTGAAAACAAAACGAATTTTTAAATTAAAATTTTGAAGGAAACAGGGCATCACGGGCAGCGACGAGCTGCCCACCTCCACGTGGGCAGCCCTGTCCCACGTGGAGGCGGGGCTGCCCGGGAATGTCACGGGCAGTCCGAAAAAAATTAAAATTAAAATTTTTTAAGAATTTGAAATTTTTGAAATTTTAGTTTTTGGTCCGATCGAAAATTGTTTTTGATTGGTCCACGAGGCGTCGGGTCAAATTGTTTGAGTCCGAAATTTTTAAAATTGATTTTTGGATAAATTTGAATTTTTTGAAAATTTATAAATTTTATCCGTTAAATTAGATTTTATAAAATTAATTATTTTGGTACAATTGATGATAAGATATGATCTTATGAAAGGATAAGATAAATTTTGATTTTATCTTTTTAATTATGATGTCATTGCATGTTATTCAATTATTTAATTATTGAATTAATTATTGGATAAAAGGATGATCGATTGTCATGATCAATTTTGTAGGTGTATGTTAGGTTATTTACATTTGTTTTTATTATTGTTGGGTTTTATTAATGGGCTTGGTTTATGGCCCAATTTGAATTGTCATTTGTAATAAAAAGTGGGCCTGGTTTATGGCCCGTTCCCACCCTTAAATATGTATCCCCTATTTGTCATCGAAATTTATTGTAAATTTATTAGACTTAGTGGGAGATAAAGATTTGAAGACAAAGGTAGGCCCAACAGACAATAAAGACCGAAGAAATGTAAATTGGAAGCTCAATGTAATAGGATTGCATTGCATACTTGCATATCACCTAGGATTGGACTTAGACTCGTGATTGGCAACCACGGGTCGATTAGTATTGAATTCGATCATCCTAAATATAATATTTGATATTATAGTTGTATGCATGTTTAGAACTAAATTGTATGAATCCCGCAAGCATACAAATGTTGATTGATGAGACGAATTTTTCAAAATTAAAAATCCCTCATTTTAAATATGATTTAAAATTGATATCAAGATTAACAAAAGGGAATTTAAATATTGTTTAAATGTTCCTACCTTCCATCAACGATCAATGTATGAGATGCTACCCGTGGGCACGGTCCGGCTCATATTATTGGGGAGCCCGTTTGTCAAAAAGCTGTACATTGGATCGACACATGTTGTAAGTTGGGTGGAACTCCCATGGGATTGGCTCATATTATTGAGGATCTACATGGCGACCGTCCATCACAACTTAATATTGATGGGTTATCTTGACATGTCACAATAAATGGCGTCATATTATTGGGCCCTTATTGGACATGAGGTAAAAACATGGGGGTTGATTTGGAAGCAATTGGCTCTACCTTTTTAAAAATATGATTGGCTGATATTATTCGGGACTATAGTTTGTCAATTGAACTCCATGTTCCCACTAAGGAAAACAGTTTCCCGTTTTCACTAGAGGGTAGTGAAATCGTTAAAATAGTGGGAGTGAAATTCATAAAATAAATTTCGCCATATTTTATGTCTTAGTAAATTAATTAAGCAATCACTGATTATTGTCTGTTTTTTTTTTCAGTATTTCATTACAATGAATTCGCGTAATCCACTATTCTCGATTCTTGAACAAAACAAATTGACTGGCGCAAACTATACGGAATGGTTCTGTAAGTTAAAGATTGTTCTTAGTTCGGAAAAGGCTTTCTACGTGTTAGAGAAGCCTCCTTCGAAGGAAGCCCCGACTGATACAAGTCCGAAAGAGTTGGAAAAACTTGACAAATGGTGGGACCATGATGTCAAGGCCAAATGCTACGTGCTAGCTTCGATGTCTGATGAACTTCAAAGGCGATTTGAGAATACAGTAAATGCTGATGATATTCACGATACCCTCAAAGAACTTTTTGGAGCTCAGTCAAGATCCGAGAGTTATGCCACTGTCAAAGAGCTCATGACATGCCGCATGCGAGAAGGGACTTCGGTCCGTGAGCATGGGGTACACATGATTGGGCTCATTGAAAAGTTGATAACTCTCAATTTGACATTGGAGCACGAACTAAATGCAAACTTGTTACTTCTTTCACTTCCTTCGTCGTTTGACGGCTTTGTGATGAACTTCAATATGAACAAGATAGAGGCCACCCTTGAAGAGATGGTCAATATGCTTGTGACTTATGAAGCCACATTAAAGAAGGATAAATCGGTACTCTTGGTTGGCTCCTCTTCTTACTCCAAGAAGGGGCCAAGTGGAAAAGGTAAGAAACGTTCTGCCCCACCCAAGAAAATTTTACCAAAGAAGAAGGGCAAGACAAAAGCTTCAAACGTGAACATATCTGGAGATGTTTGCCATCACTGCAAGAAACCCGGTCATTGGAAACGTAACTGCAAGGAATACCTCGAGCAGTTGCGAACTGCAAAGGGTATGTTTTACATTGAAATAAATGTTTCACTTAATACTACTTCTTGGGTATTGGATACCGGATGTGGATCTTACATTTGCAATGATTTGCAGGTGATGACAAGAAGTCGTAAGCTTAGGATGGGTGAGACCCAGCTGACGCTCGGAAATGGTTCCAGAGTTAAAGCCAAAGCAGTGGGAGACGTTTATTTAGTTTTGCAGAACGATTTTAAGTTACTTTTGAGAGATGTTTTATTTGTGCCAGATTTGATTAAAAACATTATTTCTGTTTCTATGCTTGATAGAGATGGTTTTTCTTGCAATTTTGTGAATGAGATTTGCAATATTTACAAGAATGAATGTTTAATTGGAAATGGATAACTTGAAAATGATCTATATAACTTAAAATTAAAAGGTGTTCCAATTAATTATGTTGATAAACCGGTAACAACAAATAAAAGGAAAAACGATAGTCAAAATCCAGCAAACCTTTGGCATGCTAGGCTAGGTCACATTTCCTCAAAGAGGATGAACAAGCTAGTGGGAGAGGGCATGTTTGATATGTCTGATATTAACTCTCTACCTACTTGTGAGTCCTGCCTAAAAGGAAAAATGACTAAATCTCCTTTCAAAGGGAAACCTGAGCGTAGTCAAAATCTGTTGGATTTGATCCATACGGATGTTTGCGGCCCATTTAGTATTGGTACTAAATTTGGTCACACCTACTTCATTACCTTTACTGATGATTATTCTAGGTATAGGTATTTATATTTAATGAAATATAAGTCTGAATCATTTGAAAAGTTCAAAGAATTCAAGGCTGAAGTAGAAAACAAACAAGGTAGAAGTATTAAAGCACTTCGATCGGATCGAGGTGGAAAATACTTAAGTACCGAGTTTTTGAGCTATCTAAAAGAGAATGGGATTCTCTCTCAGTGGACTCCTCTTATGACACCTCAGCTAAATGGTGTTTCGGAGCGTCGCAATCGAACTTTGTTGGACATGGTTCGATCTATGATGAGCTTCACTGAGCTCCCTCCTTCGTTTTGGGGCTATGCACTTGAAACGGTGGTATTGTTGTTGAACAATGTTCACTCCAAAGCAGTGAATAAAACTCTATACGAGTTATGGAATGACAAAGCTCCTAAGTATTCGTACTTAAGGATTTGGGGATGTCCTGCTTACGTGAAGCAGACACTGGGAGATAAGTTGGATAGTCGATCCACCTTATGTTATTTTGTAGGATATCCGAAGAATTCAATCGGATATTATTTCTATCATCCTACTGAAACAAAAGTGTTTGTTTCGAGGAATGCCACCTTCATGGAGAAGGAGTTCCTATTAGATAAGAAAGACAAGATGATGGAACTCGAAGAAATTCGAGAAGAACCTGAGATACAAAATAACTATCCCACACCTCAAGAACCTTCAGTGGACACGCCTACACCTAGGAGATCCGAGAGGACTTCTAGACCTCCTATTCGATATGGTCTTCTTCTTGAAGGATATCAAAGTGAACCCGACATTGGATGTGATCCAAAAACTTCAATAAAGCAATTTCTGATGCGGATTCGAATTTATGGCTTAAAGCTATGCAGTCGGAAATAGACTCGATGCATACAAACCAAGTTTGGTCTTTAGTAGATCCTCCTGATGGAATTGTTCCAATAGGGTGCAAATGGATCTACAAGAGAAAACTTGGGCCTGATGGTAAGGTACTGACCTACAAGGCACGATTGGTTGCAAAAGGTTATACTCAAAGACAAGGAGTTGACTATGATGAAACCTTTTCACCAGTTGCAATGTTCAAGTCCATAAGAATCCTTATTGCCATAGCAGCTTGGTATGACTATGAGATATGAAAAATGGATGTGAAGACTGCATTTCTTAATGGAAACATTAAGGAAGAGATCTATATGATGCAGCCCGAGGGATTCACATCTATGGGAAGCGAGCATAAGGTATGCAAGCTTCAGAGATCAATATATGGTCTCAAACAAGCATCAAGAAGTTGGAACCAGAAATTTGATGAAACAATAAAGGACTTTGGTTTCATCAAAAACCCGGAGGAACCGTGCGTGTACAAGAAAGTAGTTAAGGATGCGGTGACGTTCTTAGTGCTTTATGTTGATGACATCCTACTCATTGGAAATGACGTAGGGATGTTGCAGTCAACAAAGATATGGTTATCAGGTAGATTCTCGATGAAGGATTTGGGTGATGCCTCCTATATTCTAGGGATACAAATCTATAGAGATAGATCTAATAGAATGATAGGACTCACTCAAGCAACCTACATCGACACTATATTGAAAAGGTTTTCAATGGATGAGTCCAAGAGAGGACATCTACTTATGTGTCATGGAGTTTCTCTATCCAAGTCTATGTGTCCCAAGACTAATGAAGAGATAGAGAAAATGACATACATACCATATGCATCAGCCATAGGTAGTATTATGTATGGGATGATATTTACCAGACCGAATGTAGCCTTTGCTCTGAGTGTCACGAGCAGATATCAGGCCAAACCCGGTCAAATACATTGGAAAGCCGTGAAGGATATTCTTAAGTACTTGAGAAGGACTAAGAATATATTCATGTTTTATGGAGGAAGAGAATTGAAATTGAAAGGCTATACCGACTCTAGCTTCCAAAGAGACGTGAATGACTCGAAGTCAACCTCTGGATTTGTATTCATACTCAATGGCGGTGCTGTCTCTGGAAAATTTTCAAGCAGGACACTACATCGGATTCCACCACTGAGGCAGAATACATTGCAGCATTAGCTGCTGCTAAAGAGGCCGTTTGGATGAGGAATTTCATCCAAGAGTTGGATGTCATTCCTGAAGCTGTTGGTCCAGTTCCGGTGTACTGTGACAACACTGGTACCATTGCTCAGGCAAAGGAACCAAGGTCTCATCAAAGATCCAAACACGTATTGAGGAAATACCACATCATCCGGGAGATTGTGGAAAGAGGAGACATCACTGTCAAGAGAGTGTCCTCTACAGACAATATCACTGATCCACTTACTAAGCCCTTGCCAGGACCATTGTTTGACAAACATCGCGAAGCAATGAGATTAAGTAGTATGACTAGTTGGCTTTAGGGCAAGTGGAAGATTGAAAGAGTGGGTGCCCGGTTAGCCAACTTGTGGCTAAGGGATTTTGTGACTCTATGTATAAACAATCTTTGTTTAATATAATTTACATTCATTAATGGCATTTTCTTTATCTTTCTTCATATCTTTATATTGTGATATACTATGATTGTTTTGATAAAGACATTGAATATACTATAGTGTAAGTAAGATGAGATAGTGAATAAAGAGAGATCACTATTATGAAACACATCTTATAGTCACTGTATATTCTAAACAGTTCCTAGTCAATTGAGCCGTCCGCTAATAAGGATAAGGATCGCTCGAGATTGAGACTAGCATTTGTGATGCCAAGTACCACGTTTCATTGGTAATGAACATGGAGATGTTCAAAGCATGCAAATGGATATTCATATAATGGATGATCGAACTACCCTATTCGGACTTTCCAAGTGGTTATTATTATTTGAGTGGATAAGTTCGCGGTTTTGGTTGTACACCATTAGTCCTTATTACTTGAAACATCATTGAGACTCTATATGCTAGTACTGTACTTTGACTCGTTTACCGACTCTATGGGGTCATCAGGTGTCGGGATTGGGTACAGTTACGACACATATAGGAGTCGATGCTTTGTTGTCAAGGATTCACCACACGCTTGCGAGTGTGGATATCCTATGCGATCTGAGGAGATATTAGTGTGACAATTCTCTGGCCAGAGTACTCGATGTGATTTAGGTTACTTGATTTCCTAGTAGCACATGCGATGTCACTATTTGATCTTCAAGATACGTTGCATATTTATCGAATCTCGAACGACTCTCGATGTACCAATGGTTGTTGATTCTATCGGGATATATGGATGAAGGGACCGTACTGTACGCTAACCAAAACCTACTGTTTCTTGCAGGAACTATCAGTGATACCTAGGGAATCATGGGGCAATGTTGCTAGACGCTCTTACCATGATTCGATGGGTAAGTCGGAAATTGTTGTTCCGAGTCACAAGGAGTTGTGAACACACGGCTAGCTGTATCCCTGAACCATTGAGGGTCACACAAGTAATGGATTACTAATCCCCGTTGAGATAGTTAAATTTAAAGAGTTAAATTTAATGAAAGAGAAGTTGGACTTCTTAACTAAAGGGAGTGAAATTTTCTAAAATGACATAGGGATGGACATTTTTGAAAATCACTGAATTCGGATTCAAAAAAATTATCTTGACTTTAAAAGGTGCAGAAATGGTTTCTGTGCACATTGGTGAAATTGGTTTATCAATCAAAGTCATGATGAATTTTATATTAATTTCTATAATAACATGCTTGGCTTGTTGGGCTTAAGTTATGGACTATGGGCCCTAAGGAGTTAGTGTCCCAATAGAGTTATAACTTAATCCAGTTTAGAAATTATATATATATATGTGTGTGTAGGTTTCGAAAATCACAACTTTTTCATCAATCAATTTTCGAAAATCACACTTTATATTATAAGGGGAATTTCGAATTCTCCTATCTCTCTTTTTGAGAAAATTCAGTCTATGATTTTTCTTAAAAATCACTTTCTGAATTGACAGATCAAATTTGTTTAATCTCATCGATAAACATCTGATTAATTTCTAGTGCAATCAACCAAAGGGTTTCTGTTTTCTATTCGTGGACCTGATTCCGGAGATTGATCGAGCAAGTCATCGGTTCCCGGGATTTACAAGAAGAGTAGATAAAATCTGTTGGAGTCAACTAATCAAGCCATTGCTTGAAGAGGTAAAATATTAATTATTATTATTATTATTTTACTTGAAACAATTTTAATCGTTAGGATTTGATACCCACGATATGGAATCGTTCCATATTGTAAAATAAAATTTTTAAACTTCTGCTGCTCTGGGTATCACATCCGTTTGATCAGAGAACACGCGTTCCAACAGGGCCTACTTCAAAAGAAAAAGATGCCCCAACAACAATAAAGAAGACATGTGAGGAGAATAAAGCCAAAAGAAAGTTACAGACATGTGATTCCTCCACTAGTAAAAGATGCCATCAATAATGGCATAAAGAAATACAAGACATCTGTGAGATTTCCTGAAGTTTCTCGGTGAAACCAGTGGAACTACAGCTATAAATACAGGCATTTGAGGAAGATGAAGATATCGATCATTTCTTTCAGTTTTCTTACAAATAAATTGTTGTAATATTTCTCTTTCTATTGTATTAAGTTTTCTTTTATGTATTTCAAGAACAAGGCTACTATGAGTAGCTAAACAAGTTGTCTTCTCCTCTTCAAAGGAGTTGATTTATGTAATAATATTATGTTTGAATAAATTTCCTAAATCTCTCGTTCTTCATGCTCTTATTTTATAATTAAATTTATATACCATACGCCTTAAGGTAGAAAACGAATTAAGGCTGTGCTGGGTGTCGTTGAAGAAGCTTGTGCAGAAACCATCTGTTGCGACTGCATGGTTGGAGTGTGAGGAGCACTTCGTAAAACTCGGCAGGTATGACCCGACGACATTATGGTCAAAGAGGTATTTAAATTTAATTCATCTTACGGAAGCATGTTGGACCCTAATCTGGAGTATATCGGCTGGAAACCTTGCGTAACTAATAGTCTTGCATGGCCGGGACTGGTTCGATAGGTATAACAAAGCCACGTACAAAGGATTAGTTTTAATTATATTTTAATTCAAATATGGGGACCACTAGGGAGTGAAAATAAAGAAAAGGGTGGGTAGGGAGTTAAGTTAAAAAGAAGTTTGGTAGTGGGTAGTTTAAAATAATTTGCCCTAAAAAAATTTTTAAATATAGCAAGAGTCTATATATTTGAGACAAAAAAAAAACATGACTTTTATAATATGATAGCCAAAATGCTAAAATAAAAAATGTGAATATAACAGAAACAATACACCAAGAAAAAACACTTAGAGTGATACAGTGTAGCAATTTAACAAGCGTATAAATGCTAAACAGTAATAAATAAATGATAAATCAAACAGATGATTTTACTTAGAACAGATTTGTCCCTTTCGGTATGTGATGCGAGGATTAGACGGTCGTCTGTTTCTCATGATACAACAGAGAAACCTTGTAGAAGCCTAGCACAAAGGTGCTACACTGGAGAACCGAGGATGTACCTGAACTTTATCATGATGCGGGCATAATCCCACGAATCGAGCAGGAACAGTTGCATAAAACACAGAGCAGAAGAAAATGCACATAGGTCGCACTTGTACAGTCGTACGCTTGTATACAAGTCAAGCCCCTTTTTTCAGTGCAAATCAAGCCCTTGATTTGCACCTCCCTGCGCATGCGCGCTAGAGAGACTCTTGAACAATCATTCTTATACCTTCATAAAGTGTAACACAATATAAGCTCACTCATTTTCTTTTTTCTATTCAATATGGGATACTCTCACATGCCTCCAATATGGCAAGTCCAATTTCCATTCATAATGAAAAAAATCCAATAATCTATCTCAAAGTCCAACAATTGAAATGAAAAACAACGAAAGCAATAAAATTCAGCACAAATTTCACTATTTGTCGAGTTTAAATAATTTGTAGTGATTGTATGTATATATTCTACGTGAAACCGGGATATTGAATTCAATTACTTATAAGAAGCTGGGAAAATGCAGTTTTAGGTGTCATATATGTGTATATATCTTTCTATATATATAAAGAATCTCTCCATTAGACATCATTTTTTGTTTTACCAAAATTGCACTTTCTCTATTTTTTTAAATTTAAATATTTTAAATTGTATTTTTGTCTCTCGATAATTTTTATAATTGTAATTTAGTGCTTCGATGATTTTTATATCACATTAATAAAAAACAATATACAAGCACGCATCGTGTGCACCAATATACTAGTATATATTACCTATCAAGAAGGGCAACGAAATCTCAACGTGTTGACACAAGTAAGTGAGATTCATGGATTTAAATAAGAGGGCACGGGGCGGGGCGGAATAATTAACCACTATTTTATTTAAGTTCAATTAAAATTTTGTTTAAATTTTTAATATTATATGGTGATTTTTAACAAGTGTTAAGGATCAATTAAGTTTTGGTGTTTTAATAATATTTAGAAAAAACAAGTAATATGTCAACCGAATTAAATGACTAAGTCCATAAGCTAAATTGGTTTACCTAGCTGGACTAATCAACTGAACTTATTAGAACTCAACCGAAATCAAATAAAGTTACTAAACTACAAGATCATTGTTAAAGTCCAACCGAGATTCTCCAAAGAATATCTATCTTCCTCAGGTTAACAGTGGGAATTGGATAAAGTTATCTGTATCTAACTAACTCCGCAAAAATCCAAGCACAGTACCAAGTGTACTATGATCAAAAAGGAAAATGGCGTGGACAAGATAACAAGTGTTGGATCAATTAAGTTTTGATGTGTTAATAATATTTAGCAAAAACGAGTAATCAAGTCAAACTGAACCAAGTCAACCGAATAAATGACTAAGTCCATAAGCTAAATTGGTTTACCTAGCTTGACTAATCAACTGAACTTATTAGAACTCAACCGAAATCAAATAAAGTTACTAAACTACAAGATCATTGTTAAAGTACAACTGAGATTCTCCAAAGAATATCTATCTGCCTCGGATTAACAGCGAGAATTGGATAAAGTTATCTATATCTAACTAACTCCGCAGAAATCCAAGCACAGTACCAAGTGTACTATGATCAGAAAGGAAAATGACGTGGACAAGATAACAAGTGTTGGATCAATTAAGTTTTGATGTGTTAATAATATTTAGCAAAACGAGTAATAATTAAGTCAAACTGAACCAAGTCAACCAAATTAAATGACTAAGTCCATAAGCTAAATTGGTTTACCTAGCTGGACTAATCAACTGAACTTATTAGAACTCAATCGAAATGAAATAAAGTTACTAAACTACAAGATCATTGTTAAAGTCCAATCAAGATTCTCCAAAAAAAATCTATCTGCCTCAGATTAACAGCTGGAATTGGATAAAGTTATCTGTATCTAACTGACTCCGCAGAAATCCAAGCACAGTACCAAGTGTGCTATGATTAGAAAGGAAAATGACGTGGACAAGACGATATCTAATAACGACTACCTTATTGGAACGAATCTATTTTATTTTTGTGATTGTTATAAATCAGTGCCTATAAATAGATGTGCAGATCAGTCTGGGTAACATCTCAAAACAATTTCTGCATTTTGCGTACATATTCAAATTCTCAAAGAGCTAAACTGATGAAGCCTTCAAGCACACTTTTCATAGATATTATATGAAACGCCTACTACTAATAAATGCAGAATTTTTTTTTTTAAAATAATACTACTATACATACATGCCCATACATATATGTATATAAAAATAACATACTTTTTCTTAAATAACCTGAAAAATATTAAATAAATAAATCCTTAAAAATGTTTCATGCATCAATTTAAAATAATAAACAATGCTGCTGAAAAATCTCATATGCGGAAACAATAATAAAATAAAACATGTTTCAAAATTCAACATAATAAACTAAATAGCTGCGACGGTCACGGGGTCCACTGCTCCGTGAGCTCATAAGTCCTCACAACCGGTAGGAGCTACATAAACATCATCATGCTCACCTGCACCATATAAGCGTAGTGAACCTAGGGGCTCAACATGTCTAATCTTTTATAACAAGGTTAAAAATAATGCATCACATAATTACTAATACATATACATGTACATGAGCATGCATGGAAATATTTTCATCACATAATAAAACTGCTGAATCATAAACTAAATCATAACCATAATCATAAACATATTATTTCTTCATCATATATAACATAATTGAGCAATGCTTTTGAAACCTGCAGATGGTTCTATCCATAAGTGTGACGCTCATGTGTCGACTGATCAGTCTCATGAACCAACGTACGATGGCGGTGATAAATCACCTCCTATGGTAGTAACCTACCGAATCATATGGTAGATAACTACCCCTATGGTAGTAAAACTACCGAATCATATGGTGGAAAACCACCCATATGTCACACATACTTCAATTTCCACCAAAATATTTTATTGCTCATCATTTACATAATTATATACATAAGAAATTTCATCAATGAATGCACTGAAAATATGTCCGTAATATATATTTAATTTATTTTCATAATAAATATACTTATACTAAAAATATAAACTTTATGCATAAAATAATTAAATATATATTCCGGACTTATTTATTTTTCATAGGTTCGTCCAGACTGCTGGTCACTCATCTAGGCCCATTAAACTTAAATAAAACCCAATAATCATATTTTTAGCTTAAATAACTTAATTAAACTTAACTGGGCCCAAATAAAATATTTAAGCCTATTAATTTAATTAAACACAATAAAATTCTAGACTGGCCCAAAATCCACTGACTGGTCCAATAATTTTCATGGGCTCCCAAGCCCATAAAAATTATTAGGCTAACTTAACTAAATTATTTAAGGCCCAAATAAAATTATTTGGAGGCTCAAATAATTTTTTAACTAATTATTAAAGCCCAAAATACACTTAAACTATTAAATATTTAAAAATTAAAATACCCGAGCCCAGCCCACCTAACCCAGACCCGGACCACCTGACCCGACCCTAGACCTACCAAACCCGACCCGAACCCCAATACCCGGCCCAAACCCAGCCCCAGCCCCAAAACCCGATCCCCCCTTTCCCAGCCCTCCTCGGCCGCGAGCAGCAGGCCTTCTTGACCTGCTGCCGGCCAGCTCCGGCCACCCCTGGCCGGAGCGCCGCAGCTGAGACGTAGCCCACGTCTGGGCAGTGCTAACCCACCATGGATCAGCCCGAGCCATGGCCCCTAGCCCCTGACCGATCCAACCTTCCACAAAACCCTAAACTGCAGCTCTTTGACCAACTCGACCCTAGACATGAACCTAGCCGACTCCAGCCCCTGTAATCCGATCATGGCTTGCTTCCTAGGACCCTATTCCACCTCTGACTCGAGCCCTAGCCTCTGGACCGAACCATGCAAGGCCAAAAGCGAGTTATGATCATGAATGCACCAAAACATGCAACAATTCATTCATACTTGCAATAAATTCGAACCATGGCTAATAAATTCTGAAACAAAAATATCATTCATGCATAATAGCTTATATGGTGGCCAAATAAAACTTTTAGACATTCCTTAGACGAAGATAAACGAAGAAACGAGACAATAATCGCGTGTACGGCTCCGGAACGACGAACGGATGACTAACTCTTAAAATCTCTGAAAGATCGGCTATGGAGGCTCTGATATTTCTGGAAAATGGCGTGAAAGGTTGAAGGAGATGGGTGGAGGCGGCTAAGGGAGTTGTCGGCTGATGAAGATTTGTGTAGGGTAGGAATTGATTTGTTTTTGGTTTAATTAGAATAGATAATGGTTTAAATAAATAATAATAATCAACATAAAGATAATATACCAACAAAACTTTATTTAAAACTCCTAATAATAATAATAATCTGATACTAAAACTCAAATCCAGAAATTAAGACTTAAGGGATTTTTAAATATTAATAAAAATCATTAAAATGACTTATTTTGGCTAAAAATCAACCCTTAATTAAATATATAAATAAATACTAAAATTTTCTTGACAAAATACCTAAAAAATATTATTTTAAGGCTCATAAAACTCATAAAATATTTTTGGCTAAAATTTTGGTATCTCGTCCGTCCACGGTCCCGTCTACGCGATCAAAACAATTAATTCCTTAAAAATCTAAAAATACCCTAATTGCGGGTTAAATGCTAAAATAAATTTAAATCATGCATATAATTCACATAATAACACATAAATGTCATTTAACCCAAATATAAATTTTAAATAATTATTTTCCTTAATTATGCATGCAAATTTACGTATTAAAATTTTCGGGTGTTACAACTCCCCCCCTTAAATTGAATTTCGTCCTCGAAATTAAAGTGCTTACTCGAATAACTATGGGTAGCGAGTCCTCATGTCTGCCTCGGTCTCCCAAGTGGCTTCCTCATCGGAATGATTCTGCCACTGGACTTTGACCATCGGTATGACCCGCGTCCTCAATCTCCGCTCCTCTCTGGCTAAGATCCGAACAGGCCTCTCCTCAAATGCTAGATTTGGTGCTAACTGCAAAGGCTCGTAATCCAACACATGCGTCGGATTAGAGATGTATTTCCGAAGCATGGATACTTGGAAAACGTTGTGCACTGCTGCAAGCCCTGGCGGTAGTGCTAAACGGTATGCCAAAGTGCCAACTCTCTCCAAGATCTCAAATGACCTAATATATCTCGGATTCAACTTGCCTCTGTGACCAAATCTCATCACCCCTTTCATAGGTGATACTTTCAAAAACACATGATCACCTACTACAAAACCAAGATCTCGTCGTCGAGTATCAGCATAACTCTTCTGACGACTCTGAGCTGTCCTCATACGATCCCGTATCTGTGTCACAAATCGGCAGTCTGCTGTACAATCTCGGGACCAAGTAAAATCCTCTTGCCAACCTCATCCCAATGTACTGGCGATCTACATCTCCTCCCGTAGAGAGCTGCATAAGGAGCCATACCTATAGACGACTGAAAACTCTTGTTATAGGTAAACTCCACTAATGGCAGTCTAGTCTCCCAAGAGCCCTGAAAATCAATGACACAAGCTCTCAGTAGATCCTCAAGAATCTGGATCACCCTCTCCGACTGACCATCTGTCTGGGGATGGAACGGTGTACTGAATAATAGCCGAGTCCCCAAAGCTGTGTGCAAAATCTTCCAAAATGCAGAATCTTGGATCTTTGTCCGATACTATCGACACTGGTATGCCATGCAGTCTAACAATCTCCTTGATGTAAAGCTCTGCATACTACGTCAATGAGTAAGTAGTCCTCACCGGCAAGAAATGAGCTGACTTGGTGAGTCTATCCACGATCACCCAAATAGTTGTACATCCTCTAGTACTCCTCGGAAGGCCAACTACAAAGTTCATCGTGATGTTCTCCCACTTCCACTCCGGAATGGGTAGAGGCTTAAGTAACCCTGCAGGACGCTGATGCTCTGCCTTGACCTGCTGACAAGTCAAGCACTCTGATACAAATCGGCCAATATCTCTCTTCATGCCAGGCCACCAATACAATAACTGCAAATCTCTATACATCTTCGTACTTCCGGGGTGAATGGAATACGGAGATGTATGAGCCTCTGTCAGGATCTCAATCCTCAACTGATCAATGTTCGGTACCCACATACGACCACGGTACTGAACGATACCATCAATAACTGTATAGAGAAGCCCGCCCTTGGCTTTATCTCTCTGCCTCAATCGCTGCAACTCCTCATCTGCAGGCTGTCCAACTCTGATACGATTCCGAAGATTCGGCTTTACCACTAACACTGCCAAACTCGATGCCTGACCGCTCGAGTACAACTCCAGCTCGAATCTTTGAATCTTCTCCTGAAGTGGCAACTGAACTGTCACACAAGATACCACTGTAGTCTTTCGACTCAACGCATCAGCCACTACATTAGCCTTACCTGGATGGTAGCTAATGTCACAGTCATAATCCTTAACTAATTCCAACCATCGGCGCTGTCTCATGTTCAAATCCTTCTGTGTGAATAAGTACTTGAGACTCTTGTGGTCTGTGAAAATCTTGCACTTCTCACCATACAGATAGTGCCTCCAGATTTTCAAAGCAAAAACCACTGCTGCTAGCTCCAAGTCATGCGTCGGATAGTTCTGCTCATGAATCTTCAACTGTCTCGATGCATAGGCAATGACTCGGTCACTCTGCATCAAAACGGCGCCCAACCCAAGCTTAGACGCGTCCGTGTAAATGAAAGAGTGGGTGCCCGGTGAGCCAACTTGTGGCTAAGGGCTTTGATGACTCTTTGTATAAACAATCTTTTGTTTAATATAATTTACACTTTTATTAAAGGCAATGACTTTATATTTCTTCATATTGTTATATTGTGATATACTATTGTTGTTTTGATAAAAACCTTGAATATACTATAGTGTATGTAAGATGTGGTAGAACATGGGGATGTCTAACATGAAACACATCTTATAGTCACTGTATATTCTAAACTGTTCCTAGTCGATTGAGCCGTCCGATAATAAGGATAAGGATCGCTCGAGTTTGAGACTAGCATTTGCAATGCAGAGTACCACGTTTCATTGGTAAGGAACATAGAGATGTTCGAAGCATGCAAATGGATATTCATACGATGAATGATCGAACTACCCTATCCGGACTTTTCAAGTGGTTATCACTTATCGAGTGGATAAAGTCCGCGGTTTTGGTTGTACACCATTAGTCCTTACTACTTGAAACATCATTGAGACTCTATATGCTAGTACTGTGCTTTGACTCGTTTACCGACTCTATTGGGGTCATCAGGTGTCGGGATTGGGTACAGTTACAACACATATAGGAGTCGATGCTTTGTTGTCAAGGATTCACCACATACTTGCGAGTGTGGATATCCTATGCGATCTGAGGAGATATTAGTGTGACGAATCTCTGGCCAGAGTACATGATGTGTTTTAAGAAATGGTTTCTTAGTAACACATGCGATGTCACTATTTGATCTTCAAGATGTATTGCATAGTTATCGAATCTCGAACGACTCTCGATTTACCAATGGTTGTTGATTTGATCGGGATATATGGATGAAGGGACCGTACTGTACGCTAACCAAAATCTATTGGTTCTTGCAGGCACTATCAGTGATACCTAGGGAATCATGGGGCGATGTTTCTAGGCGCTCATACCATGATTCGATGGGCAAGTCGGAAATTGTTGTTCCGAGTCACAAGGAGTTGCGAGCCCACGGCTAGCTGTATCCCTGAACCATTGAGGGTCACACAGAATAATGGATTTTTAATCCCCATTGAGATAGTTAAATTTAAAGAGTTAAATTTAATGAACAAAGAAGTTGGACTTCTTAATTATGAGTAGAGGAGTAAGATTTCCTAAAATGACATAGGGATGGGCATTTTTGGAAACCACTGAATTCGGATTCAGAAAAATTTATCTTGACTTTAAAAGGTGCAGAAATGGTTTCTGTGCACATTGGTGAAATCGGTTTATCAATCGGAGTCATGATGAATTTTATATTAATTTCTGAACATGCGGGCTTTGCTTGTCGGGCTTGAACTTATGACTAATGGGCCCTAAGCTGTTAGCGGCCTACATTATAAATAAGTTATTGCAGTACAGAAATTACACACAACAGGTCACAAATTTTCGAAAACCCTAGTATTTTTCTCTGAAGTGGCCGCCCCCCTCCCCTCTGCTCAGGAAAATCCAGTCTGTGAATTTTGAATTACAGTCTAGTTTAACGGATCAAATTCGTTAATTCTCTTCGTAGAAACTTCTGATAGATTTTCTAGTGCAATCTATCAGAGGGAAATATTATCCGTTCGTGGACCTGATTGAAGAACAGTTCGTCCATCAGTTCCAGGGATATACAACAAGAGCAGAGCAATCTGTTGGTGTCCATAATCTCGCTTCGAGATTGGAGGTAAAAATTTATAATTGTTATTTAATTTTTACACACACAATTTAATCGTAAGGTTTTGATACCCATTATGGAATCGTTCCATATAAAATTTTTAAACTTCCGCTGCACCGGGTATTAATCCTGATTGATTTGATCGTCGCATTCTCCAACAGTGGTATCAGAGCCAGGTTGCTCAGATCAAGCGATTAAATTAATCGATTGTACAAAAATTTTTAAGCCTCGGTTTTTGAAACAAAATAAATATTTTAAAATAAAAAAAAAAATTTCGGGCAAAAACCTGGGCAGCGATTGGATCGCTGCCCGGGGGGGGGGGGGCAGCGCACGGCGCTACACAGGGCGGCGCTCGGCGCTGCCCGGCCCGACCCCATTAGGGCGCGGGCAGCCCGGGAATGTCTCGGGCGGCCCGCGGAAAAAATTAATTTTTTAATTTTTAAATTAAATTTTAATATGTTAAAATTCTATTTTTGGTCCGATCGAAAATTGTTTTGATTGGTCCACGAGGCGTCGGATCGAATTGTTCGAGTCCGAAAATTTTAAAATTGATTTTTGATAAATTTGAATTTTTGAAAAATTTAAATATTTTATCCGTTAAATTGAATTTTGAAATTAATTATTTTTGGTACAATTGATGATAAGATATGATCTTATGGATATATTGAGTAAAATATGATTTTATGTATAAAATTGGATTTTATAGATAAAATATGATTTTATTTGATAAAAAGATAAAATATGATTTTGTATATAAAATAAGATTTTATGTATGAAATATGATTTTATCCTTTTAAATTTAAATTGCCATTGCATGTTATCCAATAAATTAATTTTGAATTAAATGTTATTGGATAAGGATGATCGATTTCCATGACCAATTTTGTAGGTGTATGTTAGGAATTTACATTTGTTTTTATTGTTGTTGGTTTTATTAATGGGCCTGGTTTATGGCCCAATATGAATTGTCATATGTAATAAAAGTGGGCTTGGTTTATGGCCCGTTCCCACCCCTTAAAAATGTATCCCCTACTTGTCATTGTTATTTATTGTAAATACATTAGATTTAGTGGGAGATCAAGATTTGAAGACGGTGGTGGGCCCAGCAGACAATAAAGACAGAAGAAATGTAAATTGGAAGCATAATGTAATAGGATTGCATTGCATACTGCATATAACATAGGATTGGACTAAGACTCATGATTGGCAACCACGGGTCGATTAGAAATGGAATCGATCATCCTATATAATATGTGATATTATTGTTGTATGCATGTTTTAGACAAAATTGTGTGAATCCGGCAAGCATACAAAATTTTAAAAATGATGAGACAAATTTTCAAAATTAAAATCCCTCATTTTAAATATGATTTAAAATTGATATCAAGATAAATAAAGGAAATTTAAATTTATTTAAATGTTCCTACCTTCCATCAACGATCAATGTATGAGATGCTACCCGCGGATACGGTCCGGCTCATATTATTGGGGGGGCCCGTTCGTCGGAAAGCTGTACATTGGATCGACACATGTTGTAAGTTAGGTGGAACTCCCATGGGATCGGCTCATATTATTGGGGGATCCACATGGCGACCGTCCATCACAACTTAATATTGATGGGTCATCTTGACATGTCACAATAAACGGCGTCATATTATTGGGCCCTTATTGGACATGAGGTAAAAACATGGAGGTTGCTTTGGAAGCAATTGGCTATACCTTTTGAAAATTATGGTTGGCTGATATTATTCGGGACCATAGTTTGTCAATTGGACTCCATGTTCTCACTAAGGAAAACAGTTTTCCGTTTTCACTAGAGGGTAGTGAAATCGTTAAAATAGTGGGAGTGAGATTCATAAAATAAATTTCGCCTATTTTATGTCTTAGTAAATTACTTAAACAATCACTGATATTTGTCTGTTTTTTTTCAGTATTTCATAAAGATGAATTCGCGTAATCCACTTTTCTCGATCCTCGAACAAAATAAATTGACTGGCGCAAACTATACGGAATGGTTCCGTAAGTTGAAGATTGTCTTGACTTCGGAGAAGATGCTCTACGTGTTAGAAAAATCTCCTCCGAAGGAAGCACCAGCTGACATAAGTCCGGAAGAGTTAGCCAAACTTGATACATGGTGGGACCATGATATCAAGGCCAAATGCTATATGCAAGCCTCGATGTCTGATGAACTCCAGAGGCGATTTGAGGACACCGTGAATGCTGATGACATTCACGTATAACTCAAGGAACTTTTTGGGGCTCAATCGAGGGCTGAAAGGTTCGCTACTGTAAAGGAGCTAATGACGTGTCGCATGCGTGAAGGGACTTCGGTCCGTGATCATGGGGTACGAGTGATTTGGCTCATACAGAAGTTAGTAACCCTTGATTTGGTGTTGGAGCATGAACTCAACGTGGACTTACTACTTCTATCTCTTCCTTCTTCGTTTGACGGATTTGTGGTGAATTTCAATATGAACAAGATAGAGGCCTCCCTTGAAGAGATGGTCAATATGCTTGTGACATATGAATCCACTTTAAAGAAGGATAAACCGGCTTTCTTGGTGGGCTCCTCTTCTTATGCTAAGAAGGGGCCAAGTACAAAGGGTAAGAAACGTTCTGCCCCACCCAAGAAAATCGAACCCGAGAAGAAGTACAAGACAAAGGCTTCAAACATGGAAAAATCCAAGGATGTTTGCCATTACTGCAAGAAGCCCGGTCATTGGAAGCGTAACTGCAAGGAATATCTAGAGCAGTTGCGAACTGCGAAGGGTATGTTCTATATTGAAATAAATGTTTCACTTAATACTACTTCTTGGGTATTGGATACCAGATGTGGATCTCACATTTGCAATGATTTGCAGGTGATGACAAGAAGTCGCAGGCTTAGAATGGGTGAGACCCAGCTGAGGCTCGGAAATGGTTCCAGAGTTGAAGCTAAAGCTGTGGGAGATATTTCTTTAATTTTGCAGAACGGTTTTAAGTTACTTTTGAAAGATGTTTTATTTGTTCCGGATTGGATTAAAAACATTATTTCTGTTTCTATGCTTGATAGAGATGGTTATTCTTGCAATTTTGTGAATGGGATTTGCAATATTTACAAGAATGAATGTTTGATTGGAAATGGACAACTTGAAAATGATCTATATAACTTAAAACTAAAAGACGTTCCAATAAATTATGTTGATAAACCGGCAACAACAAACAAAAGGAAAATCGATAGTCAAAACCCGGAAAATCTTTGGCACGCTAGGCTAGGTCATATTTCCTCAAGGAGGATGAACAAGCTAGTGGGAGAGGGCATGTTTGATATGTCTGATATTAACTCTCTACCTACTTGTGAATCCTGCCTAAAAGGAAAAATGACTAAATCTCCTTTTAAGGGGAAACCTGAGCGTAGTCAAAATCTGTTGGATTTGATCCATACAGATGTTTGTGGTCCATTTAGAGTTGGTACTCAATATGGCCACACCTACTTCATTACCTTTACTGATGATTATTCGAGGTATGGGTATTTATATTTAATGAAATATAAGTCTGAAGCATTTGAAAAGTTCAAAGAATTCAAGGCCGAAGTAGAAAACAAGCTAGGTAAAAGTATTAAAGCACTTCGATCGGATCGAGGTGGAGAATACTTAAGTACCGAGTTTTTGGACTATCTAAAAGAGAATGGGATTCTCTCTCAGTGGACTCCTCCTATGACACCACAGCTTAATGGTGTATCGGAGCGTCGTAATCGAACTTTGTTGGACATGGTATGGTCCATGATGAGCTTCACTGAGCTTCCACCTTCGTTTTGGGGCTATGCGCTTGAAACGGCGGTATTGTTGTTGAACAACGTCCACACTAAAGCAGTGGACAAAACACCATACGAGTTATGGAATGGCAAAGTTCCTAAGTATTCGTACTTGAGGATTTGGGGATGTCCTGCTTACGTGAAGCGGACAGTGAGAGATAAGTTGGATAGTCGATCCAGCTTATGTTATTTTGTAGGGTATCCGAAGAATTCAATCGGATATTATTTCTATTATCCTGCTGAAACAAAGGTGTTTGTTTCAAGGAATGCCACCTTCTTGGAGAAGGAGTTCTTATTGGATAAGAAAGGCGAGATGATGGAACTCGAAGAAATTCGAGAAGAACCCGAAATACAAAATAACGATCCTACACCTCAGGAACCATTGATAGACACGCCTGTACCTAGAAGATCCGAAAGGACTTCTAGACCTCCTATTCGATATGGTCTTCTTCTTGAAGGGGATCAAGATGAACCCGATGTTGGATGTGATCCAAGAAACTTCAAGGAAGCAATTTCTGATGCGGATTCAAATTTATGGCTTGAAGCTATGCAGTCGGAAATAGATTCGATGCATACAAACCAAGTTTGGTCTTTAGTAGATCCTCCCGATGGAATTGTTCCAATAGGGTGTAAATAGATCTACAAGAGAAAGCTTGGGCCTGATGGTAAGGTATTGACCTACAAGGCACGATTGGTGGCAAAAGGTTATACTCAAAGACAAGGAGTTGACTATGAGAAACCTTTTCACCAGTTGCAATGTTCAAGTCCATAAGAATCCTTATTGCCATAGCTGCATGGTATGACTATGAGATATGGCAAATGGATGTGAAGACTGCTTTTCTTAATGGAGACATTAAGGAAGAAATCTATATGAAGCAGCCTGAGGGGTACACATCCATGGGAAGCGAGCATAAGGTATGCAAGCTTCAGAGATAAATTTATGGTCTAAAACAAGCATCAAGAAGTTGGAACCAGAAATTTGATGAAACAATAAAAGATTTTGGTTTCATCAAGAATCCGGAGGAACCATGCGTGTACAAGAAAGTAGTTAAGGATGCTGTGACATTCTTAGTACTTTATGTTGATGACATCCTACTCATTGGGAATGATGTAGGGATGTTGCAGTCAACAAAGATATGGTTATCAGGTAGATTCTCGATGAAGGATTTGAGTGAGGCATCCAATATTCTAGGGATACAGATCTATAGAGATAGATCTAAGAGAATGATAGGACTCACTCAGTCAACCTACATCGACACCATATTGAAACGGTTTTCAATGGATGGGTCCAAGAGAGGACATCTACCCATGTGTCATGGAGTTTCTCTATCCAAGTCTATGTGTCCCAAGACGGATGAAGAGATAGAGAAAATGACACATGCACCATATGCGTCAGCCATAGGTAGTATCATGTATGGGATGATATCTACCAGACCGGATGTAGCATTTGCTCTGAGTGTCACGAGCAGATATCAAGCTAATCCCGGTCAAATGCATTGGAAAGCCGTGAAGGACATTCTTAAGTACTTACGAAGGACTAAGAATATGTTCATGGTATATGGAGGAAGAGAACTAAAATTGGAAGGCTATACCGACTCTAGCTTCCAAAGTGACGTGGATGACTCGAAGTCAACCTCTGGATTTGTGTTCATGCTCAATGGCGGTGCTGTCTCTTGGAAGAGTTCCAAGAAGGACACCACAGCGGATTCCACCACTGAAGCAGAATACATTGCAGCATCAGCTGCTGCTAAAGAGGCCGTTTGGATGAGGAATTTCGTCCAAGAGTTGGGCGTCATTCCTGAAGTTGTTGGTCCAGTCCCGGTGTACTGTGACAACACGAGTGCCGTTGCTCAGGCAAAGGAACCAAGGTCTCATCAAAGATCCAAACACGTACTGAGGAAATACCACATCATCCGGAAGATTGTGGAAAGAGGAGACATCACTGTCGAAAGAGTGGCCTCTGCAGACAATATCGCTGATCCACTTACTAAGCCCTTGCCAGGACCATTATTTGACAAACATCGCGAAACAATGGGTCTACGTAGTATGACTAGTTGGCTATAGGGCAAGTGGGAGATTGAAAGAGTGGGTGCCCGGTGAGCCAACTTGTGGCTAAGGGCTTTGATGACTCTTTGTATAAACAATCTTTTGTTTAATATAATTTACACTTTTATTAAAGGCAATGACTTTATCTTTCTTCATATTGTTATATTGTGATATACTATTTTTGTTTTGATAAAGACCTTGAATATACTATAGTGTATGTAAGATGTGGTAGAACATGGGGATGTCTATCATGAAACACATCTTATAGTCACTGTATATTCTAAACTGTTCCTAGTCGATTGAGCCGTCCGATAATAAGGATAAGGATCGCTCGAGTTTGAGACTAGCATTTGCAATGCAGAGTACCACGTTTCATTGGTAAGGAACATAGAGATGTTCGAAGCATGCAAATGGATATTCATACGATGAATGATCGAACTACCCTATCCGGACTTTTCAAGTGGTTATCACTTATCGAGTGGATAAAGTCCGCGGTTTTGGTTGTACACCTTTAGTCCTTACTACTTGAAACATCATTGAGACTCTATATGCTAGTACTGTGCTTTGACTCGTTTACCGACTCTATTGGGGTCATCAGGTGTCGGGATTGGGTACAGTTACAACACATATAGGAGTCGATGCTTTGTTGTCAAGGATTCACCACATACTTGCGAGTGTGGATATCCTATGCGATCTGAGGAGATATTAGTGTGACGAATCTCTGGCTAGAGTACATGATGTGTTTTAAGAAATGGTTTCTTAGTAACACATGCGATGTCACTATTTGATCTTCAAGATGTATTGCATAGTTATCGAATCTCAAACGACTCTCGATTTACCAATGGTTGTTGATTCGATCGGGATATATGGATGAAGGGACTGTACTGTACGCTACCAAAATCTATTGGTTTTTGCAGGCACTATCAGTGATACCTAGGGAATCATGGGGCGATGTTTCTAGGCGCTCATACCATGATTCGATGGGCAAGTCGGAAATTGTTGTTCCGAGTCACAAGGAGTTGTGAGCCCACGGCTAGCTGTATCCCTGAACCATTGAGGGTCACACAGAGTAATGGATTTTTAATCCCCGTTGAGATAGTTAAATTTAAAGAGTTAAATTTAATGAACAAAGAAGTTGGACTTCTTAATTATGAGTAGAGGAGTAAGATTTCCTAAAATGACATAGGGATGGGCATTTTTGGAAACCACTGAATTCGGATTCAGAAAAATTTATATTGACTTTAAAAGGTGCAGAAATGGTTTCTGTGCACATTGGTGAAATCGGTTTATCAATCGGAGTCATGATGAATTTTATATTAATTTCTGAACATGCGGGCTTTGCTTGTCGGGCTTGAACTTATGACTAATGGGCCCTAAGATGTTAGCGGCCTACATTATAAATAAGTTATTGCAGTACAAAAATTACACACAACAGGTCACAAATTTTCGAAAACCCTAGTATTTTTCTCTGAAGTGGCCGCCCCCCTCCCCTCTGCTCAGGAAAATCCAGTCTGTGAATTTTGAATTACAGTCTGGTTTAACGGATCAAATTCGTTAATTCTCTTCGTAGAAACTTCTGATAGATTTTCTAGTGCAATCTATCAGAGGGATTAATTATCCGTTCGTGGACCTGATTGAAGAACATTTCGTCCATCAGTTCCAGGGATATACAACAAGAGCAGAGCAATCTGTTGGTATCCATAATCTCGCTTCGAGATTGGAGGTAAAAATTTATAATTGTTATTTAATTTTTACACACACAATTTAATCGTAAGGTTTTGATACCCATTATGGAATCGTTCCATATAAAATTTTTAAACTTCCGCTGCACCGGGTATCAATCCTGATTGATCTGATCGCCGCGTTCTCCAACAGTAAACCACTAACTTCTCATGTGGAACAGGCATCGCCAACACTGGCGCAGATGTGAGTGCTTCCTTAAGCCGATCGAAGCTCCTCTGACAGTCTGAACTCCATATAAACTTTGCAATTTTCTTGGTCAAGGAAGTCAAGGGTACTGCAATAGAAGAAAAACCCTAGATGAACTTCCGGTAGTAGCCTGCTAAACCCAAGAAACTGCGAATCTCTGAAGCATTCTTCGGAACTCCCCAATCCTGCACTGCCTGCACTTTCGTCTGATCCACCGCTATCCCATCTTTCGAAACTATATGGCCAAGAAATGCCACCTGCTCTAGCCAAAACTCGCACTTACTGAATTTCGCATACAGTCGATGCTCCCTCAAAGTCTGCAATGCTGTTTGCAAGTGCTGTCTATGCTCCTCAATACTCCTCGAGTAGATCAAGATGTCATCAATAAAGACTATGATAAACTGATATAAGTACGGCTGAAATACGCGGTTCATGAGATCCATGAAGACCGCTGGAGCATTGGTCATTCCAAACGGCATTACTAAGAACTCGTAATGCCCATAGCGTGTCCGAAAAGCAGTCCTGGTCACATCTGCATCTCTGACCCTCAACTGATGATAGCCAGATCGCAGATCGATCTTAGAGAAAACCGAAGCTCCCTGCAACTGATCGAACAAATCCTCAATTCTCGGCAGTGGATACTTGTTCTTCACAGTGACCCTGTTGAGCTCTCGGTAATCGATACAAAGTCTCATGCTACCATCCTTTTTCTTCACAAACAACACTGGAACTCCCCAAGGAGAAAAGCTAGGACGAATAAAGCCCTTCTCCAACAACTCTTGAATCTGCTCCTTCAACTCTTTCATCTCAGTAGGAGCAAGTCGATACGGTGCCTTAGAGATAGACACAGTACCTAGTATCAGATCAATACTGAACTCCACCTCTCTAGCTGGTGGAACTCCCGAAACGTCCTCCGGAAAGACATCTGAAAAGTCACAAACCACCTCTATATCTGACAATGATCTGCTAGGTGGTTCTGATGAAGTGACTACACTGGCGAGAAACCCCTGGAAACCACGTCTCAATAACTTCCTCGCACGTGTATAAGAGATAACAGGCGAGATCTCACTGCTCGGAGATGCATAGAAAACAAACTGGTCGCCTACCACTGGTTTCATTGCCACTTTCCTCTGCCGAAAATCAATCACTGCTCCGTTGACTGACAACCAATCCATACCCAAAATCAGATCGAATCCAGTCAACGGTAAAACCACAAAATCTGCTTTGATAGTATGTCCCTGTAACTCTATCTCCAAATCTCTGCAGATGCTAGTGGTAGTAAGAATCTGACCAAACGGCATAGTGACATCGTAACCTGTAACAGCAACCTCAGGCTTGATGCCTACCCGCCTGATAAACTCTAGGGAGATTAACGAATGCATGGCTCCTGAATCTAGCAACGCAAACGTGAAATTTCCTCCCACTAGAATTCTCCCTGCACGCAGAAAATCCCAACAATCGCATACTAAACTTACTTTTCTCCCAATACAAGTTAAAAATTATTTCTCTTAATTAAACACGAATAAAATGAACGTCCTACTCTAACCAAACAAACAGATAATTCATGCAATTTAAAATCATGAAGTAAATTCCCAAAAATTTCTTAAAAGAAGAAGTTTAGGAAATACCGGTGATTAAGGAGGTATCTGGGTCTGCCTCCTCAGCCTGCATGACGAACACCCGCCCAGTGGTGTTCTTCCTCTTCGGGAAGTTATATGAAACATGCCCTGGCTCCTTGCAAACATAGCATACATTGGACCCCACTAGACACTTCCTGGTGTGCGGCTTCTAACACTGCGGGCAGATCGGAACTCCTCCAGTATTAGGGGCCCCGCCCCTCTGCTGCTGTTGTGGCTGACGCCCCTGAGGCCTCTGCTGCTGTCCCTGCTGATTTGGGCCCTTAAACGGCCCAGTATACGGCTTCTTCGCAGGAGGCGGCGAAGTCGCCCTCTGATACCTTGGCTGAAACTGCCTCTTACTCTGCTGCTCTCGCTGCATCTCTCGCCTCCCTTCCTCAGAACGTAATGCTCTGCTAACTTCCGCCTCATAAGTAGTGATATCTAACATGCGAACGTCATGCTTGATGTCAGCCCGCAAACCATCCACAAATTGCCTCAACTTATTCGGCGCACTGTCAACAATAAGAGGCACGAAATGACACCCTCTTTCGAATTGGGTGATGTAATCCACCACAGACTTGTCTCCCTGGCGGAGACTCATAAACTCTCGGACCATGCGACTGCGCACATCCTCCGTGAAGTACTTGGCATAGAAGATATGCCTGAACTCTACCCAAGTCAAGGTAGGTAGATTCACACCTCGAACCGCACCTTCCCACCAAGAGGCTGCATCACCTCTCATCATATACACTGCACACTTCACCCTGTCAGCATCAGTGATCCCCATGTAGTCAAATATGGACTCCAGTGATCGAATCCACCCCTCAGCAATGAGTGGATCAGTGGTGCCGACAAACTCCTTAGGTCCCTTCTTTTGGAACCGCTCGGCAACACCCTCATCATGTGTGAGCCTAGGACGTGCCGCCTGCTGCTCCAACAGAGTAGTAATCCCAGCCATCATATTCACATTGGCCTGCTCCAATGACGAAAGCGGATTCTGCGGAGGTGGAGTTAGAGGTCCCATGCGTCTGTTAACCTATCTCGGAGGCATTCTGCACCACTACATATTTCTTTACGTAAATCGCAATGCATAACTTAAGGATTCTAAAACTTTTCTAACATGAAAATCTTAAATCATTACATATGCTCCTTATAATTCATAAGAAAAAAAAACATTTAAAACTTACAGACCGGTAGTAGGATTTCTGAGCTTCACGTGGCAGTAGGACACCCTCCAAGGACCACGCTCTGATACCAAATGAAACGCCTACTACTAATAAATGCAAAATTTTTTTTTAAAAAAATAATACTACTATACATACATGCCCATACATATATGTATATAAAAATAACATACTTTTTCTTAAATAACTTGAAAAATATTAAATAAATAAATCCTTAAAATGCATCAATTTAAAATAATAAACAATGCTGCTGAAAAATCTCATATGCGAAAACAATAATAAAATAAAACATGTTTCAAAATTCAATATAATAAAGTAAATAGCTGCGAAGGTCACGGGGTCCACTGCTTCGTGAGCTCATAAGTCCTCACCACCGGTAGGAGCTACATAAACATCATCATGCTCACCTGCACCATAGAAGCGTAATGAGCCTAGGGGCTCAACATGTCTAATCTTTTATAACAAGGTTAAAAATAATGCATCACATAATTACTAATACATATACATGTACATGAGCATGCATGGAAATATTTTCATCACATAATAAAACTGCTGAATCATAAACTGAATCATAACCATAATCATAAACATATTATTTCTTCATCATATATAACATAATTGAGCAATGCTTTTGAAACCTGCAGATGGTCCTATCCATACGTGTGACGCTCATGTGTCGACTGATCAGTCTCATGAACCAACGTACGATGGCGGTGATAAATCACCTCCTAAGGTAGTAACCTACCGAATCATATGGTGGATAACCACCCCTATGGTAGTAAAACTACCGAATCATATGGTGTAAACCCACCCATATGTCACACATACTTCAATTTCCACCAAAATATTTTATTGCTCATCATTTACATAATTATATACATAAGAAATTTCATGAATGCATGCACTGAAAATATGTTCGTAATATATATTTAATTTATTTTCATAATAAATATACTTATACTTAAAATATAAACTTTATGCAAAAAATAATTAAATATATATTCCGGACTTATTTATTTTTCATGGGTTGGTCGAGACTGCTGGTCACTCATCTAGGCCCATTAAACTTAAATAAAACCCAATAATCATATTTTTAGCCCAAATAACTTAATTAAACTTAACTGGGTCCAAATAAAATATTTAAGCCCATTAATTTAATTAAACACAATAAAATTCTAGACTGGCCCAAAATCCACTGACTGGCCCAATAATTCTCATGGGCTCCCAAGCCCATAAAAATTATTAGGCTAACTTAACTAAATTATTTAAGACCCAAATAAAATTATTTGGAGGCTCAAATAATTTTCTAACTAATTATTAAAGCCCAAAATACACTTAAACTATTAAATACTTAAAAATTAAAATACCGGAGCCCGGCCCACCTAACCCGGACTCGGACCACCTGACCCGACCCTAGTGAAAGAGTGGGTGCCCGGTGAGCCAACTTGTGGCTAAGGGCTTTTACGACTTTATGTATAAACAATCTTTTGGTTAATATAATTTACACTTTTATAATGACATTTACTTTATCTTTTATCATATTATTATGTTGTGACATACTATAAGATGTTTAGATGAAGACCTTGAATATACTATAGTGTATGTAAGATGTGGTAGCACATGGGGATGGCTATCATGAAACACATCTTATAGTCACTGTATATTCTAAACAGTTCCTAGTCGATTGAGCCGTCCGTTAATAAGGATAAGGATCGCTCGAGATTGAGACTAGCATTTGCGATGCCAAGTACCACGTTTCATTGGTATGGAACATAGAGATGTTCAAAGCATGCAAATGGATATTCATATGATAAATGATCGAACTACCCTATCCGGACTTTCCAAGTGGTTATCACTTATCGAGTGGATAAACTCCGCGGTTTTGGTTGTACACCATTAGTCCTTACTACTTGAAACATCATTGAGACTCTATATTCTAGTACTGTACTTTGACTCGTTTATCGACTCTATTGGGGTCATCAGGTGTCGGGATTGGGTACATTTACGACACATATAAGAGTCGATGCTTTGTTGTCAAGGATTCACCAAATACTTGCAAGTGTGGATATCCTATGCAATCTGAGGAGATATTAGTATGACGAATCTCTGGCCAGAGTACATGATGTGTTTTAGGTTACTTGGTTTCCTAGTAGCACATGCGATGTCACTATTTGATCTTCAAGATGCATTGCATAGTTATCGAATCTCGAACGACTCTCGATTTACCAATGGTTGTTGATTCGATCGGGATATATGGATGAAGGGACCGTACTGTACGCTAACCAAAATCTATTGGTTCTTGCAGGCACTATCAGTGATACCTAGGGAATCATGGGGCGATGTTGCTAGGCGCTCTTACCATGATTCGATGGGCAAGTCGGAAATTGTTGTTCCGAGTCACAAGGAGTTGTGAGCCCACGGCTAGCTGTATCCCTGAACCATTGAGGGTCACACAAGTAATGGATTTTTAATCCCCGTTGAGATAATTAAATTTAAAAAGTTAAATTTAGTGAATAAAGAAGTGGGACTTCTTATTTAAAAGAAGAGGGAGTAAGATTTCCTAAAATGACATAGTGATGGACATTTTTGAAAATCACTGAATTCGGATTCAGAAAATTTATCATGACTTTAAAAGATGCAGAAATGGATTCTGTGCACATTGGTGAAATTGGTTTATCAATCTGAGTCACGGTGAATTTTATATTAATTTCTGAACATGCGGGCTTTGCTTGTCAGACTTGAACTTATGACTAATGGGCCCTAAGCTGTTAGCAGCCCACATTATAAATAAGTTATTGCAGTGCAGAAATTAGAACAACACAAGGTCATAATTTTCGAAAACCCTAGAGCTCTCTCTCTAGAGAATTCGGCCGCCCCCCTCCCCTACTGTGTTCGAAAATTCAGTCTGTGAATTTTGAATTTTGCAGACTGATTTAACAGATCATATCTGTTCTATCTCTTCGTAGAAACTTCTGATAGACTTTCTAGTGCAGTCTATCAGAGGGATTAAACTTCTGTTCGTGGACCTGATTGAAGAATCGTTCGTTCATCAGTTCCTGGGATATACGACAAGAGCAGTTTAATCTGTTTGTGTCCATAATCTCGCTTCGAGATTTTAAGGTAAAATTTATATTGTTTAAATTTTATGTTATAAATTTTAATCGTAGGAATTTGATATCCATATGGAATCGTTCCATATAAAATTTTAAAACTTCTGCTGCACCGGATATCACTTTCTTTTGATCTGGAGAACGACCGTGTTCCAACAGTCGTATCAGAGCCAGGCTGTTCTCGGATTTTACGATTAAAATTTTATCGATTGTACAAAGCCTCGATTTTTCAGAAAAATAAAACGGAAAAGAAAAAAAAAATTCGGGGGCTGCTCGCTGCCCGAAGGCAGCGAGCAGCGCCGCGTGCTGCAAGCTGCGCGCAGATGGGCTGCACGCAGCAGCCCTACGCGAGCTAGGGCAAGCGTTGCCCTAGCCCGCCCATCTGGGCCGCATGGAGCGGCCCAGCGGCTGGGCTGGACGAGTCCAGCCCAGCGACGGGCGGGCAGCCCGGGATTGTCCCGGGCTGCTCAGAAAATTTTTTATTAAAAAAAATTAAATTTTCGTGAATTATGAATTCTAACCCAAAATGGTTTTTGGCCCAGTTTTTGACCCGATTGAAAATTGTTTCAGTTGGTCCACGAGGCAATGGGTCAAAATTGTTTGAGCCCAAATTTTTTTTTTAAAAACTAAGAAAATTAATTTTTGGATAAATTTTGAATTTTGGAAATTTAAAATTTTAATCCAATAAATTAAATCTTTAATTATTAATTTTGGTACAATTGATAATAAAATATGATTTTATGTATAAAATTGGATTTTATATGTAAAATATGATTTTATGGATAAACTAGATAAAATATGATTTTATATATAAAATAAGATTTTATGTATGAAATATGATTTTATCTATTTATATTTATTGCCATTGCATGATGTCCAATAAATTAATTTTTGAATTAAATATTATTGGATAAGGATAATCGATTGCCATGACCAATATTATAGGTGTATGTTAGGTTGTTTACATTTGGCTTTATTATTGATTGTTGGATTTTATTAATGGGCCTTGTTTATGGCCCAAATTTGATTTTATCATTTGTAATAAAAGTGGGTCTGGTTTATGGCCCGTTCCCACCCCTATAATGTATCCCTTTATTTTTCATAGTAATTTATTATAAATTCACTAGAAATAGTGGGAGATTTTAAAGATGGAGGTGGGACCAGCAAGAAATGATAAAGACTGAAGAAATATAAATTGGAAGCACAATGTAATAGGATTGCATTGCATACTTGCATATCACCTAGGATTGGACTTAGAATCGTGATTGGCAACCACGGGTCGATTAGTAATGGAATCGATCATCCTAAAATATAATATATGATATTATCGTTGTATGCATGTTTAGACTAAATTGTATGAATCCCGCAAGCATATAAATTTTAAATGATGAGACAAATTTTCAAAATTAAAAATCCCTCATTTTAAATATGATTTAAAATTGATATCAAGATAAATAAAGGAAATTTAAATATTGTTTAAATGTTCCTACCTTCCATCAACGATCAATGTATGAGATGCTACCCGCGGATACGGTCCGGCTCATATTATTGGGGGGGCCCGTTCATTGGAAAGCTGTACATTGGATCGACACATGTTGTAAGTTGGATGGAACTCCCATGGGATTGGCTCATATTATTGGAGATCCACATGGCGACCGTCCATCACAACTTAATATTGATGGGTCATCTTGACGTGTCACAATAAACGGCGTCATATTATTGGGCCATTATTGGACATGAGGTAAAAACATGGAGGTTGCTTTGGAAGCAATTGGGCTCTACCTTTTGAAAATTATGGTTGACTGATATTATTCGGGACTATAGTTTGTCAAATGGACTCCATGTTCCCATTAAAGAAAATGTTTCTCGTTTTAGTGAAATCGTTAAAATAGTGGGAGTGAGATTCATAAAATAAATTTTGCCTTATTTTATGTCTTAGTAAATTAATTAAACAATCACTGATTATTGTCTGTTTCTTTTCAGTATTTCATTAAGATGAATTCGCGCAATCCACTATTCTCTATTCTTGAACAAAACAAACTGACTTGCGCAAACTATACGGAATGGTTCCGTAAGTTGAAGATTTTCTTGACCTCGGATAAGATGTTCTACGTGTTAGAAAAATCTCCTCCGAAGGAAGCACCAGCTGATATAAGTCCGAAAGAGTTGGCAAAACTTGATAAATGGTGGGACCATGATATCAAGACCAAATGCTATATGCAAGCTTCGATGTCTGATGAACTCCAGAGGCGATTTGAGGATACCGTGAATGCTGCTGACATTCACGTACAACTCAAGGAATTTTTTGGGGCTCAATCGAGAGCTGAGAGGTTCGCTACTGTAAAAGAGTTAATGATGTGTCGCATGCGTGAAGGAACTTCGGTCCGTGATCATGGGGTACGCGTGATTTGGTTCATTCAGAAGTTGGTAACGCTTGAATTGGTATTGGAGCATGAACTCAATGTGGACTTATTGCTTCTCTCTCTTCCTTCATCGTTTGATGATTTTGTGGTGAATTTCAATATGAACAAGATAGAGGCCTCCCTTGAAGAGATGGTCAATATGCTTGTAACTTATGAAACCACTTTAAAGAAAGATAAACCGGTTCTCTTGGTGGGCTCCTCTTCTTCTGCTAAGAAGGGGCCAAGTACAAAGGGTAAGAAACGTTCTGCCCCATCCAAGAAAACCGGACCCGAGAAGAAGAACAAGACAAAGGCTTCAAACATGGAAAACTCCAAGGATGTTTGTCATCACTGCAAGAAACCCGGTCATTGGAAACGTAACTGCAAGGAATATCTTGAGCAGTTGCGAACTGCGAAGGGTATGTTTTATATTGAAATAAATGTTTCACTTAATACTACTTCTTGGGTATTGGATACCGGATGTGGATCTCATATTTGCAATGATTTGCAGGTGATGACAAGAAGTCGCAAGCTTAGGATGGGTGAGACCCAGCTGAGGCTCGAAAATGGTTCTAGATTTGAAGCCAAAGCTGTGGGAGACATTTATTTAATTTTGCAGAACGATTTTAAGTTACTTTTGAGAGATGTTTTATTTGTTCTAGACTTGATTAAAAACATTATTTCTGTTACTTTTGCAATATTTACAAGAATAAATGTTTGATTGGAAATGGACAACTTGAAAATGATCTATATAACTTAAAATTAAAAGACGTTCCAATAAATTATGTTGATAAACCGGTAACAACGAACAAAAGGAAAATCGTTAGTCAAAACCCAGCAAACCTTTGGCATGCTAGGCTAGGTCATATTTCCTCAAGGAGGATGAACAAGCTAGTGGGAGAGGGCATGTTTGATATGTCTGATATTAACTCTCTACCTACTTGTGAGTCCTCCTGAAAGGAAAAATGACTAAATCTCCTTTCAAAGGAAAACCTGAGCGTAGTCAAAATCTATTGGATTTGATCCATACAGATGTTTGCGGACCATTTAGTATTGGTACAAAATTTGGTCACACCTACTTCATTACCTTTACTGATGATTATTCTAGGTATGAGTACTTATATTTGATGAAATATAAGTCTGAATCATTTGAAAAGTTCAAAGAATTCAAGGCTGAAGTAGAAAACAAACTAGGTAATAGTATTAAAGCACTTCGATTGGATCGAGGTGGAGAATACTTAAGTACCGAGTTTTTGAGCTATCTAAAAGAGAATGGGATTCTCTCTCAGTGGACTCCTCCTATGACACCTCAGCTGAATGGAGTTTCGGAGCGTCGCAATCGAACATTGTTGGACATGGTTCGATCTATGATGAGCTTCACTAAGCTCCCACCTTTGTTTTGGGGCTATGCTCTTGAAACAGCGGTATTGTTGTTGAACAACATCCACACTAAAGCAGTAAACAAAACACCATACGAGTTATGGAATGACAAAGCTCCTAAGTATTTGTACTTGAGGATTTGGGGATGTCCTACTTACGTGAAGCAGACAGTGAGAGATAAGTTGGATAGTCGATCCACCTTATGTTATTTTGTAGGGTATCCAAAGAATTCAATCGGATATTATTTCTATCATCCTACTGAAACAAAAGTGTTTGTTTCAAGGAATGCCACCTTCTTGGAGAAGGAGTTCTTATTGGATAAGAAAGGCAAGATGATGGAACTCGAAAAAATTCGAGAAGAACCCGAGATACAAAATAATGATCCTACACCTCAGGAACCATTGATTGACACGCCTATTGCTAGAAGATCCGAGAGGACTTCTAGGACTCCTATTAGATATGGTTTTCTTCTTGAAGGGGATCAAAGTGAACCCGACATTGGATGTGATCCAAGAAACTTCAAGGAAGCAATTTCTGATGCGGATTCGAACTTATGGCTTGAATCTATGCAGTCGGAAATAGATTCGATGCATACAAACCAAGTTTGGACTTTAGTAGATCCTCCCGATGGAATTGTTCCAATAGGGTGTAAATGGATCTATAAGAGAAAACTTGGGCCTTATGGAAAGGTATTGACCTACAAGGCACGATTGGTGGCAAAAGGTTATACTCAAAGACAAGGAGTTGACTATGATGAAACTTTTTCACCAGTCGCAATGTTCAAGTCCATAAGAATCCTTATTGCCATAGCAGCATGGTATGACTATGAGATATGACAAATGGATGTGAAGACTGCATTTTTTAATGGAAACATTAAGGAAGAAATCTATATGATGCAGCTCGAGGGATTCACATCCATAGGAAGCGAGCATAAGGTATGCAAGCTTCAAAAATCGATCTATGGTCTCAAACAAGCATCAAGAAGTTGAAACCAGAAATTTGATGAAACAATAAAGGATTTTGGTTTTATCAAGAACCCGGAGGAACCGTGCGTGTACAAGAAAGTAGTTAAGGATGCTGTGACATTCTTAGTACTTTATGTTGATGACATCTTACTCATTGGGAATGATGTAGGGATGTTGCAGTCAACAAAGATATGGTTATCAGGTAGATTATCGATGAAGGATTTGGGTGAGGCGTCCTATATTCTAGGGATACAGATCTATAGAGATAGATTTAAGAAAATGATAGGACTTACTCAAGCTACCTACATCGACACTATATTGAAAAGGTTTTCAATGGATGAGTCCAAGAGAGGACATCTACCTATGTGTCATGGAGTCTCTCTATCCAAGTCTATGTGTCCCAAGACTGACGAAGAGATAGAGAAAATGACACACATACCATATGCGTCAGCCATAGGGAGTATCATGTATGGGATGATATCTACCAGACCGGATGTGGCATTTGCTCCGAGTGTCACGAGCAGATATCAAGCCAATCCCGGTCAAATGCATTGGAAAGCCGTGAAGGATATTCTTAAGTATTTGAGAAGAACTAAGAATGTATTCATGGTTTATGGAGGAAGAGAACTGAAATTGGAAGGCTATACCGACTCTAGCTTCCAAAGTGACATGGATGACTCGAAGTCAACCTCTGGATTTGTGTTCATGCTCAATGGCGGTGCTGTCTCTTGGAAGAGTTCCAAGCAGGACACCACAGTGGATTCCACCACTGAGGCAGAATACATTGCGGCATCAGCTGCTGCTAAAGAGGCCGTTTGGATGAGAAATTTCGTCCAAGAGTTGGGCATTATTCCTGAAGCTATTGGTCCAGTCCCGGTGTACTGTGACAACACGGGTGCCGTTGCTCAGGCAAAGGAACCAAGGTCTCATCAAAGATCCAAACACGTACTGAGGAAATATCACATCATCCGGGAGATCGTGGAAAGAGGAGACATCACTGTCGAGAGAGTGGCCTCTGCAGAAAATATCACTGATCCACCTACTAAGCCCTTGTCAGGACCATTATTTGACAAACATCGCGAAGCAATGGGACGACGTAGTATGACTAGTTGGCTTTAGGGCAAGTGGGAGATTGAAAGAGTGGGTGCCCGATGAGCCAACTTGTGGCTAAGGGCTTTTATGACTTTATTTATAAACAATCTTTTGGTTAATATAATTTACACTTTTATAATGGCATTTACTTTATCTTTTATCATATTATTATGTTGTGACATACTATAAAATGTTTAGATGAAGACCTTGAATATACTATAGTGTATGTAAGATGTGATAGCACATAGGGATGGCTATCATGAAACACATCTTATAGTCACTGTATATTCTAAACAGTTCCTAGTCGATTGAGCCGTCCGTTAATAAGGATAAGGATCGCTCGAGATTGAGACTAGCATTTGCGATGCCAAGTACCACGTTTCATTGGTATGGAACATAGAGATGTTCAAAGCATGCAAATGGATATTCATATGATGAATGATCGAACTACCCTATCCGGACTTTCCAAGTGGTTATCACTTATCGAGTGGATAAAGTCCGCGGTTTTGGTTGTACACCATTAGTCCTTACTACTTGAAACATCATTGAGACTCTATATGCTAGTACTGTACTTTGACTCGTTTACCGACTCTATTGGGATCATCAGGTGTCGGGATTGGGTACAGTTACGACACATATAGGAGTCGATGCTTTGTTGTCAAGGATTCACCACATACTTGCAAGTGTGGATATCCTATGCAATCTGAGGAGATATTAGTGTGACGAATCTCTGGCCAGAGTACATGATGTGTTTTAGGTTACTTGGTTTCCTAATAGCACATGCGATGTCACTATTTGATCTTCAAGATGCATTGCATAGTTATCGAATCTCGAACGATTCTCGATTTACCAATGGTTGTTCATTCGATCGGAATATATGGATGAAGGGACCATACTGTACGCTAACCAAAATCTATTGGTTCTTGCAGGCACTATCAGTGATACCTAGGGAATCATGGGGCGATGTTGCTAGGCGCTCTTACCATGATTCGATGGGCAAGTCGGAAATTGTTGTTCCGAGTCACAAGGAGTTGTGAGCCCACGGCTAGCTGTATCCCTGAACCATTGAGGTTCACACAAGTAATGGATTTTTAATCCCCGTTGAGATAATTAAATTTAAAGAGTTAAATTTAGTGAAGAAAGAAGTGGGACTTCTTATTTAAAAGAAGAGGGAGTAAGATTTCCTAAAATGACATAGTGATGGACATTTTTGGAAATCACTGAATTCGGATTCAGAAAATTTATCATGACTTTAAAAGATGCAGAAATGGTTTCTGTGCACATTGGTGAAATTGGTTTATCAATCTGAGTCACGATGAATTTTATATTAATTTCTGAACATGCGGGCTTTGCTTGTCAGACTTGAACTTATGACTAATGGGCCCTAAGCTATTAGTAGCCCACATTATAAATAAGTTATTGCAGTGCAGAAATTAGAACAACACAAGGTCATAATTTTCGAAAACCCTAGAGCTCTCTCTCTAGAGAATTCGGCCGCCCCCCTCCCCTACTGTGTTCGAAAATTCAGTCTGTGAATTTTGAATTTGCAGACTGATTTAACAGATCATATCTGTTCTATCTCTTCGTAGAAACTTCTGATAGACTTTCTAGTGCAGTCTATCAGAGGGATTAAACTTCTGTTCGTGGACCTGATTGAAGAATCATTCGTTCATCAGTTCCTGGGATATACAACAAGAGTAGTTTAATCTGTTGGTGTCCATAATCTCGCTTCGAGATTTTAAGGTAAAATTTATATTGTTTAAATTTTATGTTATCAATTTTAATCGTAGGAATTTGATATCCATATGGAATCGTTCCATATTAAATTTTAAAACTTCCGCTGCACCGAATATCACTTTCTTTTGATCCGGAGAACGACCGTGTTCCAACACCTAGACCTACCAGACCCGACCCGAAACCCAAGACCCGGCCCAAACCCAGCCCCAAAACCCGATCCCCCCTTTCCCAGCCCTCCTCGGCCGCGAGCAGCAGGCCTTCTTGGCCTGCTTTCGGCCAGCTCCGGCCACCCCTGGCCGGAGTGCCGCCACCCAGACGTAGCCCACGTCTGGGCCGTTCTAACCCACCATGGCTCAGCCCAAGCCATGGCCCCTAGCCCCTGACCGATCCAACCTTCCACAAAACCCTAAACTGCAGCTCTTTGACCAAATCGACCCTAGACCTGAACCTAGCCGACTCCAGCCCCTGTAATCCGATCATGGATCGCTTCCTAGGACCCTAGCCCACCTCTGACTCGAGCCCTAGCATTTGGACTGAACCATGCAAGGCCAAAAGCGAGTTATGATCATGAATGCACCAAAACATGCAACAATTCATTCATACTTGCAATAAATTCGAACCATGGCTAATAAATTCTGAAACAAAAATATCATTCATGCATAATAGCTTATATGGTGGCCAAATAAAAGTTTTAGACATGCCTTATACGAAGATAAACGAAGAAACGAGACAATAATCGCGTGTACGGCTCCGGGACGACGAACGGATGACTAACTCTCAAAATCTCTAAAAGATCGGGTATGGAGGCTCTGATATTTCTGGAAAATGGCGTGAAAAGGTTGAAGGAGATGGGTGGAGGCGGCTAAGGGAGTTGTCGGCTGATGAAGATTTGTGTAGGGTAGGAATTGATTTGTTTTTGGTTTAATTAGAATAGATAATGGTTTAAATAAATAATAATAATCAACATAAAGATAATATACCAACAAAACTTTATTTAAAACTCCTAATAATAATAATAATCTGACACTAAAACTCAAATCCCGAAATTAAGACTTAAGGGATTTTTAAATATTAATAAAAATCATTAAAATGACTTATTTTGGCTAAAAATCAACCCTTAATTAAATATATAAATAAATACTAAAACTTTCTTGACAAAATACCTAAAAAATATTATTTTAAGGCTCATAAAACTCATAAAATATTTTTGGCTAAAATTTTGGTATCTCGTCCGTCCACGGTCCCGTCAACGCGATCAAAACAATTAATTCCTTAAAAATCTAAAAATAACCTAATTGCGGGTTAAATGCTAAAATAAATTTAAATTATGCATATAATTCACATAATAACACATAAATGTCATTTAACCCATATATAAAATTTAAATAATTATTTTCCTTAATTATGCATGCAAATTTACGTATTAAAATTTTCGGGTGTTACATTATATATTGCTTAATTAAAGTTATAAAGTTGACTGATAGTAGTTTCAGCTAGATAATGTTAAGACCTAACTGAATTTTGTAACTTCCAGAATCTTCTAGTTGAGATTTTTCCCAAAATAAAAGAGTGACGTAGAAATTATTCAAGTCTACGAACATCCAAAACAAATTGATGTTATTTATACTTTTCAGCTAGCCTCTTATTTTCCATATTCAAGCTAGTTTTTTTTTTTTCTTATCTGTCAGTAAGCCTATATTCCGCACAAACATACTTTGTTAGCCAACTGACATTGACTCACCATAAGTACAAAATTCCAGTTTTTAACCTAATTAAAATTGAAGTCGAATTATTTGAAATATTTATTCAACCCCTCTTTCTAAATACTTATCAGCTTCATCTTATCAACACGACATACATGTATAAATATAAAATTTTACAGAAATATTATAAGTGGGATATACTCAAAAAATTTCATTAGGGGGCAAAATTTTATTGTTGTTTTTTTCAAACATTATTGAAACAAAATATTAATAATAAATTTTTTTTATTGAACAATTATGTTTTTAGAAATTTGTATGTAAAAATTAGTGGACTATAAATGAGTGGTTTTTTTTAAGTGAGAATTCGAAGCCGCTACTTAATTTTTGACGTGCACTGATTAAAACATCAAACTAAGTTCTAACGCAATAGCTTATAAATCACATTAGTCGGTTAAACCGGACTAGATAAGCTTGTACGACAGACTAGTATGTGGGAGAAATCGAACACATGATCATTGATCAAGCGCTTATCTAATCCACCAATTTAGTGCGTTTGGTTACATAAGCCAACTAAAAAAACACATTTTTTTTTAAAAAAAATGATTTTCTTAAAAAATGAAGTGTTTGGTTACAAAACTGTTTTTAAAAAATCACTTAAATGTTTTTTAAAAGCTAGAATTTCTATATTTTTGGTTTTTGTTTCTGCTTCTATTTAAAAATTTAAATAAAAACACTTTTTGATATTTATCCAAACGTCAAAATTGTTTTTGGTTTTTGTTTTTAAAATAAAAATACTTTAAAAAGCTAAACTTATTTAAATGTTTTTTTTAATTACAGCTTATGTATCCAAATTGACCATAAATTTGAGTGGTTTTGATTAATAAAATAAAAATGTACAAGAGTGCTAAAATTATTTTAAAATAAATAAATATTTCTTATTAATGAAAAAGGGGTGACAGCTCGGGAGGAGTCGAGGGGCCGGTCATATTATGTCTAACTTTTTATTTTACAATGAGAAGAGCATTAAAAGGGAAATGAAATTATTTGTCCCAATTTATATAATATTTAGGAATTGACCCTTAAATTTTCAAAATAAGTGAATTATATATGTTGTATATCCTCTAGTCTAGCTTTTTCTCTAAGTTCTCGCTTATCTAGCTATACAGTATCCCCGGTGACAAAGGCGAGCGATACATATTAGCCACTGTAATTAATTAATAAACTTAATAAATATATAAATATTTTGCACTTGTATATCCAAACGAACTTCTACCCTATAAAAATAATTGAAAAAAAAAACACAAGAAAAACTTGAAAACATTAGCCATGCACTGTAATTAATTAATAAACTTAATAAATGGATAAAAAACAGAGAACAAGAAAAAAACTATTCGGGTATTTCATAATCATCTGGAATAGAAAAGGTATCTGGATCTTCATCTTGAAGCCATCCATATTTCTCCATGTAGGGATTAGTGAGATTCTTGCGAGGATAAGTATGGATGAAATCTTTCCAAACGGTCCCTTCATCCAAATCCCGCACCACTTCCCACTGAGCACTGTTGCATTTAAATCCAGCTCCGAATGAAATCATCAGAATCTTCTCACCCTTTTTGAGCCTTTTCTTGGCATGCATGTACGCAAGAACGTACCATAGGCTGCTCGCCGACGTGTTCCCGAATCGGTGTAAGGTCATCCGAGCCGGCTCGACGTCGTAGTCGGTCAGTCCTAGGCTCTGGCCTACGGCATCGATCACCGCCTTTCCTCCGGTGTGGAGGCAGAAATGGTCCACCCCTTGTTTGAAATTGATCATGGGTTTCGTGGCCGATCCTCCGGCTTTGCTCCATTTTTGGCAGAGTTTTTTAACAAGCAGAAGCGTCGCGAACCGGAAAAGCTCGCGAACCGGCAGGATTTTCGGGGCGATGACCTTGAGGTTGTCGATGAACGCACGCGTGGCGGCCTTGGGGAGATTCTTGCCGAGGTGAAATCCGACGATTCCATTGTGGTCTTCTCTTTGTATGCAACAGTCGTAGGCTTCGTCTTTAGAACCGTGGTGGGTTCTTACCAGACATCTGAGCTTTAACATGGCTTTGTCCCTTAAGGATGTTTTGTTTGTTAAAAGAACAGCGCAACCCCCAACTCGAAACAAGCAGTTTGCAAGAATCATGGATCTATCGTTACCGGCGTACCAACCTAAGCTTAAAGACTCGGATGTTAAAACAAGGGCATTCAGGTTTTTCTGAGTTTTGAATATGTTTTGGACTATGTTAACGGAGATCAAGCTCGCACTACATCCCATTCCGCTCAAATTGTACACCTTTATGTCTTCTCTCATCTTGTACATATTGATGATTCTCGACGACAAGGAAGGCATTGTGGCAAGCATTGATACGTTCACGACCAGGACGTCGATTTCTGAAGGAGAGATGCCTGTACGTCTGAAAAGATTGTCCAGGCTACACTGGAAGAACTCGTCCATTTCGACGAGCCCATCATAGAGTGTCGGAGCCGCCTCTCGCCCATCGAAAACCATCTGTGGGCCATACGTCTCCTCGCCGATCCCCGAGCTAACCATGGCTTTCAAAAGGAACTTGTACTCAATGAGACCAAGGTGTTTGTTTCGACGAATGACTTCACCGGATAATTTCGTGCTCACCTTCCGGCTGTCAATAGGCTTGTAGCATTCGTAATCCAATATGTAGCAATTTTGGTGTCTTTTTTCATCCAAAAATTGCAAAAGAACGAAAATTAGAGGTAGAAAAGAGAGTGTGTACCATAAAATAAGAGAAAGGTCCATGATTTTTGAAGGGTTAACTGTGGCGTCCGCTGAATTTTTTTAAATTTTTTTTTTAGGGAAATATTTTGATCTGACATATATAAATCAAATCAAACACTATAAATATATATATATATATGCACCAACATTTAATGAGGTTGGCCAAGTTGTTCACATGGTGAGCAGAGTCTTAATAACACTCATATTCTTTCAACTGCCAACCACCCAATACTCGATTTAGACCGTGTGTTACACATTGTTCCTTCGTATTTCATATTATATAATAATACAATAAAGGGCAGACATGATCACATTACATTTAGTTTATATTTTAAATGTTTTGATTTACAATACTTAATATGATACGTGTATATAATAATGCTGATAAAAATTTTCTTTTATACATAGTATATCATTTGGCTGGAAATTATTAATTTTTAAGTAAAATTTCAGTTTATATATATATATTTGGATGAATCAAGTGATCAAAATCACATCTAATTATCCAAGTTAAAGCATATGTTTTGGAAAATTTCCCACTAAATTATAAACCGCATAACAATTAACAAATTAAAATATGAAAACACCACCTCTAATTATAATATGAAAACACCACCTCTAATTATTTTATCCACAAAATAATAAAAAATTAAACTGAAATATTTAGAACAAAATAAAATATCCTACAACTTAATCATAAAAGATATAGTATACTAGATATATCTAACACGGATGTATAGCGCGCAATGAATGCACATAGTAACTAGTTTTTATAAGAAATCGATCGGCATGACTTATGTGACTTTAATATCTTTAGTAGATTTAGATAATGCTTGATTCACGCTTTGTGAATGTGATTCGATCAAATGGAGTAAGTAATAATGGTTGAAGTGTAGGCAGCCGCTTTTTTAGCAAGTGTACAATGCTATACTTTGAATTAATTAACCACACGAAAAGGTTAAGCACAGGAGTGGGTTTCATTGACATGTTTGAGTCTACGCATATACTATCATTTGTAAAGAAATAAACACGGTATTAGTTTAATTGAATGCTAAAACTAAATTGGACACATTGCCTATTTGGTTATTTATATTGAATGAGTTAGGAAGCTCCGATGAGCAGTAAGTTTGGAGGGTCCGAACACTTCGGCGGCACAGCTCAGGGTTCGGAGGTTAGGTTTAGGATCGGAACGTCCAAACATGATCGGAGCGTCCTGTCTCAGTTAGACCATGCACATACATTATTGATGTGTCAAGGGGATCAAAGACGTGAGAGTTCGGAGCATCCGAACAGCTTCAACCAAGGAAGCCACCCCAAAAGATTTTCTACTAGGATTTGGAGAGATGAAAAATAAAACAAAACCATGTTTCCAATTCTCAACATCAAATAAATAAAATAAAAAGTTCAGAGAAAGATGAAAAATATGTAGTCCGTCTTCGGTGTCCGGTTGAACGATCTTCGTCTTTGTTCTTCAATTGCTCTTCACAGATTTTCGATCTGGAAAGTCACGATCAATCTCTCCAAATTTTCTCTGATGTGTGGCGGCTGCTCTCCCTTGATTATACCCAGAAAATTCCATTTTATACCCCCTAAGAACCGTCCAAGATCAACCCACAAAAACCCCAAAGTTTCCATATCAGATAAGACTCTCGGATTCTGCATCTTCGCGACGCGCGGGCGCGCCTAGTTCACGCACTTCTATCTTTAAATTCTTCTCGGATCGCGCGGGGGCTCACTACAAAGTGTGCGGGCGCGCATAACCTGCGGCTTCAAACACTGATTTTTCTTCAATCGGCCTTATCTCTCTATTTTTCTTCAATGCTTGAACCATCTATGATCGTTCATGCTTTTTCTTGGTCCTTTCGACTTCAATCAACACCTACTCATTATTTTCTTGTAATCCTTGCACTCACACAAACAACAACAATTCACATAATTCCGCTCGAAATAAAGCAATTAACTATAAATATCAATGCAAATTAAGTACACAAAATGCACTTATCAAAAATCCCCCAAACTTGAATATTTGCTAGTCCCGAGCAAAAACAAATCAACACTAGACTCCAAAATTCCATATACTCACACAATCAATCAAGAACAATCAAGAAATACTATGGATTAATGGCCTCAACAATGTTTTCAAATGATTTCAAATCCAATCTTATCAAACCTACTAACATTTTGAAAATTAAATCACAAACTAGTGAACCTTCTAAACTTATAAACCCCGCAACTCACGTTTGAAAATACTTTTCTCCGAATTAAATTCACACATTCAAGGATCATGAGAACTTTTCAAGGTATCTCAGGATCCAAGTAAGAGACATTCAATTACAAACACTCACAATTGGTTTAACGCAAAGAATAATAGTATGTGTGTGTTTTGATAAAAAATTCATACTCATTAAAAGTGTCAATCAACAGCTAATATGCTAAATTCTCGCGACTATTCTCCACTAGTATATTGGAAAACTGTGACTCGGTCAATAGGTCTTAGTAAGCTTGTAACGTTAGGCCTGGCCTATGGCTACAAACAAAGATTAACAGGTCAAAGAAGGGAGCAAGTTCTAACCACTCAATAAATTCCAACTCCTCTCCTTTCTCAATCCTATCCATTTTTGCACGTTTCAAACTCAGACTCAAGCATAAATCACAGAGTATATAAAATCTATTCATCTACTTGGTTTACCAGTATAAAATTTTTTTCAGAAAGGAAGACAATCATGGATTTCAGTTACCAAAAAAATGGTTTCATCATTGGCCATTTTTTTCCATTTCTTTCTTGATTTCGTGAAATATTTCACACTCAATTGCAACTTAAACATTCACGCAACTCACAGTTAACAAAAAAAACTGACACATTCCAATGATTAAAGCTAGCATACCAACAACAAAACTAAAAACTGAGCACAAACATAAAAAATTCACAGATTTTGACACACCCCCAAACTTAGGTACATTAATTGTCCTCAATGAATATGACAAAAACAAGAATAAAGGACATGTACCTGAAACGAAGACCGTCAGTGGTCGCCGCCTTCATCGTCATTACAAGGATGTGCAGGATCCAAGAAACCAGAGGTGGGAGGCCACTGTGGGTAAGGGGGAATGGTTGGGCCGAGCTCGCCGCATCCAAAAACTAACGAATCAAGGCAGTAGTAAAATCCATCATATAATTCATGAACAACCCAGTCGTCTGCTGGAACTCCTGAAACTCCTGCCTATGCTGACCAAACTCCTGCCTATGCTGTCGACCTCCTCCTCAAGAGTATGAACTCTATCAGACATGGAGAGAGGTGCCGCAAGATGTGGTGCATGAGCTCTCCGGGAAGCATCTCTTGCATTAAACTCCTCTCTTGCATCGCGTTCTCTTTGCTCAGAAGATGGTACCATGCGAAACGGATCCGCACACTGAATCGCAACAATGTTCTTCAACAGTTCCTCATTAGGGCTCCATTCTACTCCAACAGCTTCACATAAGTCAGTAATAATAGATGGTAAGGCAAGAACCCCGCTCCTTTGACTGCAACCACATTAGAAATCGTCTCTTGGCAAACGAGACCTAAATCCACTGTTTTGCCAATGAGAATGCAGTAGAGTAGAATTGCCCGCTCCCTTGTAACCTCTTGCTCATGATCAGTTGGCTTTAAACTGGCACAAATAAAGGAATACCACTTATTAGCTTCAGGAACCAAGTCTGTTTTCTTCAACATCGATGGTACTTGGTTCTTTCCCAATCGCCATTCATCCCCATAAACACACAAAATCTGCAAAATCACATCATAATCGACTTCCCCAGATTTATACTCCTGATACTCATCATGTAAGACCGACGGGAGTTAAAAAAAAGTGTTAATATAATGGACGTGAAAAGGTACCAGCTTACCCCACACCAACAATTTAAACTCGATGTGTTTAACTTTCAAATTAGCATAAAATTCCCTCACAATTGGGACAACAGCCTCCTGAGGTTGCTTTGAATTTTTTTCCACTGTCGTGCCACGACCGCACACCCAACCTCGCTCATCGGTTGGGAAGGAGAAAAACCCACAGACATATCAAACCCTATCTCCTGCAAGATACTTTTGGATAAAACTAATTTATAATTTTCTTATGCCTTTGCATCCCAAAAACGTTGGACATTAGGGGCAGGAGAGGACGAATAAGAGGCAACATACTTCAAATTTTTCTTTGGAGCCATCTACAAACACTTGGTGGGCTTTGTACACAGGACAAATGCCAATATAAATCGATGTAATTCAACCCTCCAAACTTGCAATGCACTATATCAACACCAACATACGGAGGTTTCTAGACTCAAGCCAATCAAAAATCCCAATTCATTCCAGAAACTCCATTCATCACATTACACTACAGTTCAACCAATAGATGGATAAAAATTGGACACCACCAATGTGAGAACTTACAAAATCACCAAATAGAATAGATCAGAGATCGGTAAAGTGTGGCCTTTTGTCCAAATTGCTCACCCCCAACATAGTAGCGTAGACGGCCCAAGTGAAGACACGAATGAAAGCGATGAAAGATGGGGGAGAGGCAAAGAGGAGAACGAGTGCAAAAAATGAGATTGAGTAGGATGTGTTGTTGAAACGACCCTGACTCAACTTTTAAATTAAACTAAATAAAATACGGATCTTTCAAAAAAGAATCAAAATATTAAAAATTTTAATAAACAATTTCGGCATGACCTCTCTGTTTATATTGCAACCAACCTGTCTTAGACAGCAACCAAAATAAAATAAAAGAAATAGACGACTGGCGACACAGTAACTAGGCTGAGACAAAAACGAGACCCAAGAAAGAGGTTCAACATAAAAAATATCCAAAAGGTTTAAGAAATCTAGTGTTTACAAGCCCAAAACAATACTAACTAAACATCACATATTGTAACGCCCCGATTTTATCTTAATTGACTTTATTTGAGATAATCGGAGATTCCAGAGTTCAAGAGCCGACTGGTATTTGATCAGGGACTACTTTGCAAATTTCGGAATTTTCAAGGACTAAAACGCAAAAAAATGGAATTGTTATAATATCTAGACTTTGACTAAGTCTCCCATTCTCCCTTCATCCCTCCCAAACGTTTCTCTCCCCCATTGAAGAACTCAACGTGAGTTTCAAGCTTTTGGATTTCCTCCCGAGCTCGATCCGTCCGTTAGAAATTATTTCTGAAGGCAGATTAGCGATCACGGCTGAGAGAGCTTCGTTATACCGTAAGTATTTCTCCGATCGGATATGTTTTGTTTTTCGGAGGTGGTTAGAATTGATTTAGATTCTAGTATGTTGTTCCTGGCGGAGTTCTGATCGTTTATTATCTGTCAGTTTTGAATTAGAGCGACGTTCGGATTTGTTATGAATTTTTGAAGGGATTTTCGAAAAAGTGAGTTTTGTGATTTGTTGGAATTGGATTGTTTTGGTTGAATGTTGATTGATATGAGTTGCTTAGAGTGATATTATGCTGTTTGCATTTTCGGTTAGTTGAATTTATAGCCGTTATGCCGCCGGTTTGAGATTTTGGAAATTGGAGATTCGTTTGAGTTTTTGGGAGTTGCTCGTTTTGAATGGATTGATATTGGATTGATTTTATCTCCGCAGATTAGTTGAAGATCGTGGAGTTCCGAATTGGCAACTTTCGAATCGTTGAAGAGTTGATCGAGGTTTGGTATCGAGTTGATCTATCCTCGAAAGTTGAATTGAATTATCTTTATCGTTGAACTTGATTTGGAATGGAATTTTGATTTGGAATTCTTGTATCGATGTTGTTTCCAGGTTTGGAGCATCGACGTTGTTGAAAAGAGGTATAAGATGACTTAGATTGGAATAGAACGTGTGACTCGAATCCGACTTGATTCGAGTGTTCCGAAGAATTACATACTTGCATGTTATTTGATTATTTGAATTATTTGAGTTATGTTTTGAATTTCATTCATCTTGAACATGAATCCTTGATTTGAATAGCGGGCAGGACGGCCCTTTTGATGATAAACGTTTTGGGGATTATATTGTGAGTGGCCTGGGTGTAGTCGTTTCACCTAGTGCTAGCATACTCCTTATAGTCGCACCAAAGTCTAGAGGATGGAGATACGTAGCACCACCTCGATCGGGAGAGTCGGTGAGTCGTTTACGTGATTTCGTCCTCGGGATCCCAAAAGCAAAAGCAGAAATGTTTTGATTATCCGACTTGATAATCCCAGATTTTAAAGACATGCATTGCATTTATGCATATGAATTGAGTTTTAGACATTCTTGTGGAATTTCATGGTTGTTTTATGAATATCTAGAAGATGATGCATTTCGTTTGAGATGCTTTTATGATATTGCATGTTTGTCTCTTTTACTGGGAATATTATTCTCACCGGATTATCCGGCTGTTGTCTTGTCTTTGTATGTGTGCCTGGCAACAGGTGGGGCAGGACCGAGTCAGAGATCGCATGGCTAGGTGGATGAGTTGATAGAGTGAGGCCTTGTTATTGTAGAAGTCGAATTTGAAATCGAACTTAGATTGTATTCGAACTCGATTTGTATTTTGGATTTTGGAACTTAGAATTGATGCATGTTCTACTCTTTCTTGTAATTGAATAATTCGTTGTTGGAAAAGTGTTAGTTGGATCATGTCGGAGCCTTTCCGGGTGTTGGATTGCACTTTTGGAGCCTTATTTTGAGCTAAAACAGCAGGCCATGCGCGCCCGCGCCTGGTGAGGAGCGCCCGCGCATTCTGCTCCCTTTCTCGGAGGCCCGGGCAGGGCTGTATGCGCGCCCGCGCGTCACCCTGTGTAAAAAAAAAAAAAAAATCTTTGCTTTTAATCTTAGATCTTGTATGCGTAATTATTGTTTATTCTGAGATTAGATGATTAGAATCGAGGTCTCACATTAAGTGGTATCAGAGCGATAAGATTCTTGGACTGAATTTAGAAGTGAGTGGGGTAGATCGAGTCCGCATGAATTGATTCTCACATGTGATTGAGTTATTTAAATTGATTTGTTTAAATACCATGCGAGCATGCTTTGTTGTTGAGAATTATTTGATTTACATGATTTTGTGATTTGAAATATGAAGCATGAATTATTTGAGATATGAACTGTATTTCACCTGTATCCGGAATTCTGAGAGGTTGCAAGGGCACCGATTGCAGCGATTGAGTTATCTTGTGTCCTAACCTTTGATAATCAGATGGGTCCTCGACGAGTTATTAATAGGAATCCACCGCCAGTTATTCCTACAACTGAGCAAGCTAGTACTGAAACGGTAGAGATGGATGCTTCAGCGACGCCTATGGAAACCCTTCTGAAGAGGTTTCAGTCTTTTAATCCGCCGTTGTTGATGGGCACTAAAAATCCAGTTGATTGTGAGAGTTGGTTGGATGATATCGATCAGCTGTTTGATTCTATCGATTACTCAAATGACCGCCGAACCAGGTTAGTCATTCATCAGCTTCGTGGTGTTGCTAAGAACTGGTGGATTATAACGAAGAAAGCAATGGAGAGTAGAGGTATGGAAATTACTTGGGCTCTTTTCAAGTCTGAGTTCTATAAGCGGTTTTTCCCCGTGTCATACCGAAAGGACAAGGGAGCCGAGTTTGCAAATCTGAAGCAGGGGAATTTGAATATTGAAGAGTATGTAGCCAAGTTTGATAGTCTGTTACGTTTTGCACCGCTGATTGCCAGCGATGAGGAAGCTAAAGCCGACCAATTCATTAATGGTTTGAACCCCGACGTCTTCACGTTGGTAAACACCAATAGGCCTAACAATTTTGCGGATGCCATGAATCACGCAAAAGGTGCTGAAGCAGGTTTATGGAGACAGAGAGGAGGTCAGTTTGTGCCGCAGCAGCAGCAAGAACAGTTTCAGGCACAACCTTTTCAATTTCAGAATCCACCATCGAGTTTTGAAGGTGGTAGCAGTGGAGGTAATAGGAAGGAATACTATCATCCGAAAGGGAAGCAGTTTAAGAAGCACGGAACCAGTTCTTCGAGCTCTAGTGGTTCGAGACAGTATGGATCGGGACAGAGTTCGGGACAGTCAGGCATGTCTTGTGCAAATTGCGGAGGTCGTCACTCCAGTGATCAGTGTAGAGGTATTTTTGGAAGCTGTCATATTTGTAACCAGGCGGGGCACTTTGCAAGAACGTGTCCTCAGCGTGTCCCTGAGCAAGCACAGAGTGGAAATTTCTTGAGACAGACATCTCAGCCTCAGCAGCAAGCACCTTCTGTTCACTCTTTCCAACCTCAGCAGCAGAATAGGCAGGAAGGTAATCAGTATGGAAGCCAGCCTCCCAGACAGCAGGCACGAGTGTTTGCTTTGTCTGAGGATCAGCAGACTCAGGCTGCACCCGATAATGACAGATCAGGTAACGTTCGATATTGAGTTCCCTATTCTTATTGGAATGTTAGATTCTGGCGAGTCTCTTGCCTTCTTATTGAAGAATCTGTTTATGTTTAACGTGCCTCTATTAAATTGTTGAATTGTCGAATTGATGAATACTCCAGTAGTGTTGTTCTATTAACCGGATCTTTCAGAAGAATTAGTAGAGGTTATGAATTCTTATCGTTGATTTCTTATCTTTGTGGAATGAGAATTATACTAATCTTTCGGAGCTTTTGAGAATTGGATAGCAGATTGTGGTACCAAGCAGTTGTACGTTATTCTTCGATGTCTGAATTCTTTTGGATTGAATGGTCTTCTTCGATTGTATGATTTGATGATGGAATTTATGTCGATCAGCGATCTCTTCTTATCGAAATTTATGGGATGTATTCTTGTTCAGAAGAATCACTTATTAGCTTGATGCATCGAGACAGCTGAAGACACTCGAGACTCAATGTCTGAATCTGGACTTCGAGCTCGCAGCGATCTTATTGATTTGAAGATCTGTTATCTTTTGTCTTATGAGGAAATTTACGTGATCTGTTATAATATTTGGAGTTGGAGAAATTGTTTTCACAGATGAAATTGATTTGGAGACAGAAAAGAAGATTAGATTGTTTGAGATTCTGACTGCGAATCTTTATCTGAGGAATTTTATGCAGCAACCGATGTTTTGAACTGTTCTTATTTTATCTACTATCTGAATTAGAGTGACCTATTGCTGGAATCTGCTATTATTTTCTGTACTGGATGACTTTCAGTCAAGATTAGAAGATTGATATATTGTCAGAGGTAGTCAGATGTCTTGTTTTTGCCGAAGTCTGTCATTTTAGACAGAGATTTTTGATGCACTCGTTCTTTCGGCAAGGACTTCGATGAGATTTTGTTGCCTGATTTCAACTTTTTCAGTTCGATATCCTCAGAACGACGGACAGCCAGATTAGACGAGTCGAACTTTGGATGCTATGCCTTGTTTTGGAACCAGGGATGAGTCGAATTGTTACTAAGCATGGAAGAATTTTCCAACGATTAGGAATCGACTTTTGATTGACAGACTTGAAGGAGTAGTTTGGAGAATAGAGTTCGTGTTGGAACCGTGTCGATTTCGAGGACGAAATATTTTCTTAGTGGGGGAGAATTGTAACGCCCCGATTTTATCTTAATTGACTTTATTTGAGATAATCGGAGATTCCAGAGTTCAAGAGCCGACTTGTATTTGATCAGGGACTACTTTGCAAATTTCGGAATTTTCAGGGACTAAAACGCAAAAAAATTGAATTGTTATAATATCTAGACTTTGACTAAGTCTCCCATTCTCCCTTCATCCCTCCCAAACGTTTCTCTCCCCCATTGAAGAACTCAACGTGAGTTTCAAGCTTTTGGATTTCCTCCCGAGCTCGATCCGTCCGTTAGAAATTATTTCTGAAGGCAGATTAGCGATCACGGCTGAGAGAGCTTCGTTATGCCGTAAGTATTTCTCCGATCGGATATGTTTTGTTTTTTGGAGGTGGTTAGAATCGATTTAGATTCTAGTATGTTGTTCCTGGCGAAGTTCTGATCGTTTATTATCTGTCAGTTTTGAATTAGAGCGACGTTCGGATTTGTTATGAATTTTTGAAGGGATTTTCGAAAAAGTGAGTTTTGTGATTTGTTGGAATTGGATTGTTTTGGTTGAATGTTGATTGATATGAGTTCCTTAGAGTGATATTATGCTGTTTGCATTTTCGGTTAGTTGAATTTATAGCCGTTATGCCGCCGGTTTGAGATTTTGGAAATTGGAGATTCGTTTGAGTTTTTGGGAGTTGCTCGTTTTGAATGGATTGATATTGGATTGATTTTATCTCCGCAGATTAGTTGAAGATCGTGGAGTTCCGAATTGGCAACTTTCGAATCGTTGAAGAGTTGATCGAGGTTTGGTATCGAGTTGATCCATCCTCGAAAGTTGAATTGAATTATCTTTATCATTGAACTTGATTTGGAATGGAATTTTGATTTGGAATTCTTGTATCGATGTTGTTTCCAGGTTTGGAGCATCGACGTTGTTGAAAAGAGGTATAAGATGACTTAGATTGGAATAGAACGTGTGACTCGAATCCGACTTGATTCGAGTGTTCCGAAGAATCACATACTTGCATGTTATTTGATTATTTGAATTATTTGAGTTATGTTTTGAATTTCATTCATCTTGAACATGAATCCTTGATTTGAATAGCGGGCAAGACGGCCCTTTTGATGATAAACGTTTTGGGGATTATATTGTGAGTGGCCTGGGTGTAGCCGTTTCACCTAGTGCTAGCATACTCCTTATAGTCGCACCAAAGTCTAGAGGATGGAGATACGTAGCACCACCTCGATCGGGAGAGTCGGTGAGTCGTTTACGTGATTTCGTCCTCGGGATCCCAAAAGCAAAAGCAGAAATGTTTTGATTATCCGACTTGATAATCCCAGATTTTAAAGACATGCATTGCATTTATGCATATGAATTGAGTTTTAGACATTCTTGTGGAATTTCATGGTTGTTTTATGAATATCTAGAAGATGATGCATTTCGTTTGAGATGTTTTTATGATATTGCATGTTTGTCTCTTTTACTGGGAATATTATTCTCATCGGATTATCCGGCTGTTGTCTTGTCTTTGTATGTGTGCTTGGCAACAGGTGGGGCAGGACCGAGTCAGAGATCGCATGGCTAGGTGGATGAGTTGATAGAGTGAGGCCTTGTTATTGTAGAAGTCGAATTTGAAATCGAACTTAGATTGTATTCGAACTCGATTTGTATTTTGGATTTTGGAACTTAGAATTGATGCATGTTCTACTCTTTCTTGTAATTGAATAATTCGTTGTTGGAAAAGTGTTAGTTGGATCATGTCGGAGCCTTTCCGGGTGTTGGATTGCACTTTTGGAGCATTATTTTGAGCTAAAACAGCAGGCCATGCGCGCCCGCGCCTGGTGAGGAGCGCCCGCGCGTTCTGCTCCATTTCTCGGAGGCCCGGGCAGGGCTGTATGCGCGCCCGTGCCTCGGGTGGCGCGCCCGCGCGTCACCCTGTGTAAAAAAAAAAAAAAAAACTTTGCTTTTAATCTTAGATCTTGTATGCGTAATTATTGTTTATTCTGAGATTAGATGATTAGAATCGAGGTCTCACACATATACAATTGACAAATAAACAAAATAAATGCTTCATAACATATAAAATTCTATTAACTATGCAGAAGACGAGCAAAGGTCGGAGGAATGTGCCATGCCCGTATCGCAGTCCACTCGATAGTCTTGCCCCTCGATCTCAATAAAATACACCTCACCTGAAAACAATAAGTGTAGTGAGTCTAAAAGACTCAGCAAGAATATGGGGGGGATAACGAGTATTACATAGGTACAAGAACACACAGAATTTAAAATAGTGCGTAACAAAATAATCGTTAGTGCCCTTGAACTTAAAAGTAATGAACTTGTATAAAGAATAAATGCATGAATATGACATGTGCAAGACTAATTCAAATAATTCAATGAATATCATAAAATGTACTGAACATGGTCATATGAATTTTGAGTGAACTCAGATCCATGAATTGTGACTCTGTGATTGCGATCATGATCATTGCTATAGTGCACAATTCCGCAAGGAGGTCGAGATGGAACCCAACCCAATCTTTCCCTATTGGTAAGGGAAACCAGAATAGCTCCGGCCCCATACAAACACATGCTAAGGTAAGGAAACCCATAATGATTTGGTAAGGGAGGCCAAAACGTCTTTCAGCCCCACACGAACACATGAATATATAATCACAACCATCTTACTTCGTTCAAAAATATTTCTTTCCTTTATTGAATTTAAGACTTAGCATGCACATGTTGATGTAAAGTTTACAAAAATAATGACTCAATGAATAATGCAAAGGACTCGATGGTGAATGACTGGAAATGGTGATTTAGGGAAGTACCAAGGGTGGGAGTCTAAACCATGGTTAAAGCACATAGGTGAAATAAGAAGTACACCCAACACATTAATAACTCACTCGATACTTGCCCAAAAGAGATTCGGCGTGAAACAACATTTTCTTACCATCTTAAGTTAATTCCAGTCCCATACCCTTAACCCGAGTCTGTTTCTATAATTGACTTAAAAGCTCAAACCCAAACAGAAATCTGTTTTCCTAAAATTTTGCCCCTCTATAGTCTCAAGGATTAGAACTTAGTGAAAACTCATCCAAATTGAATTTTGCACAAAACTTCATTTCCCTAACTCCCTAAAGCGTCGATCATCCCCGAGCCCTTCTCCGAGTTCAGCCTCAAACCCTGTTACGAACCCACATTTCAGGGCAGCAAGGGCTCCCTCAGAAATCTGCTCAACAACCCTTTCTCAAGTTCAAACCAAAGCCTAACGAATCGTCCCTCAGCCCTAAAACCATTATCCTATCATCAAAGCCAACATCTAAACTCATCCAAAAACCCCTTAACAGTCGCCAACATCCCTTGCTATAGCTCATTCCCGGACAACCCAAAACAGCCCTTAATTGCTGCCAAAATTTCGAACAGCCCCTAACCCAATCTCAAAAGGCATCCGACTCATTCTATTGCTACAAAGTGAACTACATATCACCCGTGGTATCTCCTAATTCACCACACCAATCAACACCATCAATCACACTATAGAAAACGAACAAGGCAGCCAAATGTTTTTGGAAATTTATCGGAATTGAGTTAACATGTTTACCATTGCATATCAAGTCCTCATAATCGATTTAACTACACATATGATCATCATCAACCATTTACAAACAACATCATAAGAAGAAACCACAGGCTGAGAAGAGGAAATCCAACACAGGGCATGCATAAATTTTGGAAAAAAATCAGAAATGAGGGGGGGGGGGGTGGGGGGTGGGGGGGAAACGCTGCAACTATCACCTAAATGAATACACAATAATCGTATATTAAATGCAAGGAATGAACCACGATCTTGCCTAGCTAGAATAAGCAAGAAAATCGATGAACCGAAAATAAGGAGGAAGCTGCGGCCGAGAGAAAAAGTTGGAATGGAATGGGAAGATACAAGGTAATCGAGCTCAAGCTTCACTCCTAGCTGGGCATGGGACGATTTCTGGAGGAAAAATCGAAGCTCGAAGGTCTTCCTGGTGAAGGCTTGAAGAAATTGATCTCACCCTATGAAGAGCAGGGGAGTCGGCTTGCTCGGTGTGTGTGTGTGAGGAGATGTGCGTGAGTTAAGTGTGTTAGTGTGTGTTTGGCATGAGTTGTGTGTGTGATTTAGGGGTTAGGGTTATGTATTAAAATTGAGTGTGTAGGAGAAAAAGTGTTATGCACTTTTAAAAAGTGTCAATCCCAAATAGCAACTAGGTCCATAAATTAAATTGCACTAAATAAAGCACAAGTAAAAATTTAGAAATTAAAATACAACACTTTTAAATATCCTGATGTCACGACAACGAATAAAAATATTTAATTAACAAGCAAAACGATTAAAATAATTTAAACAAACTAAACTAACGTTAAAAATCAATTTAAATAAATACACGAGCGGAAATAAAACCTTTAAAATAATTTGGTCAAATAAAAAGGTTTTAAATAAATAAGCTATACATTTAAAATGATTTAAAATAATTTAAAATAATGAAAACTCAAAAATATTTAAACAAATAGGATAAACGGTTAAAATCATTTAAAAGAATAAACTACCAATTAAAATCATTTAAATAAGCAAGCCTAAACCTTTAAAATATTAAAACAATTAAATTGCGTAATAAAAAAATCATTTGAATAAATAATAAAATATTTTATTAACACATAAATCGCATTTAATCAATTAAACTTAAAAATAATAATCATAATATTTATTTAATTTAATGCATGTGATTTTGTAGATTGGATTTTAGGCGTCACAATTCCTTCCTCCCTTAAATGGAATTTCGTTCTTGAAATTCAGGACTTACTAACTAGGTTCGAATACCTTAGACCAGATCAACACTAAGTTTTCCAACTTAGCACCTAACTGAGTTGGTCCAAGTCGGCTTTCGCTGCGCACTCTGATGCTTACTGATATCTATATCATCAAGGACCAGACTAACTCTTACTGCAAAATAAATTTACAAACTCCTATTTATCCCCGTATGATTGTAGCCTAAGAGAATTTTATAATCACTGTTTCCATGTAACTGTAAGAGTTTTTAATTCGTCACCAAAACTCCTAAAATATCTAATGTATGACTTAGCTCGATAACCTTAAATCCTGGATCGCAACTACATTCAATAAATACCCGCAAAACCAATAAATAATTTATGTCGACCTTACTTCTAACTTAAAAGCTTCCTAACAACGAAACTATGCTTAATGTCTATTTACCGATTAAGCTTAACACATGATCTAGAACTCGAACTCTTAAGAAATTCACCAGTTCAGAAAATTCTTAGCAACTAACACCAATCCTTTCTAAATAGGATAGCCAAGGGACTATACAATTCTACCTTGATAAACCTCAAGATATGAGATAGATCTGGCTCATACTTCCACTTCTAAACTCTACGACATGCCCAAACAATAAATAAATTACCTATCTCCTCAAAAATCGCGCACGGATCGACAAAACGAGTTAATTTCCCTTATATTCCCAAATCGTTAATATTACAGAACAATGATACCTTCAAGAACGTCTTAATAAACATTTGAAATTCTAAAGGCCTATGACACTTATTAGCAGTGCCACGCTTAATGATCATTGACTATGCTCAATCCCTTATTAGATACTATAACTCGCAACGCTTCTAAGGATGAGTAAAATTTTCTTAAGCAACGACTCTAGTTCAGCTAACTTACAAGCGGGCAACTGACTCTCCTAAACTTAGGATTGATCGACCTATTTCTAGAAATAAATCTAATTCAATCCTTGAAGACAAAACATACCACGAGTTATTAACCATTTATTGGATTAGATCGCTTCTAAGTACCAAAAAATTCTTACATAACGCCTGAATACATATCTCAAATATCTAGTTCAACTCGACAGCAAGTCTTAAGATCCAAAAATTCCCAAATTATTATGTGTTCGACATGAATTCATATTTCAAAAACTTAGTACCCAATTAGACACCTTGAAGAGTTTGTAAACCGATCGCAAATTCTTTCTAATTACTCCCCCAAGTACCTTAGCATTTCACAGGTAAACAAATCTATCGCTTATCCAGAAAACTTCCTAAATATTCTATTCATCATTCTATTCCCATAGTTGGTGCAATAGCCTTACTGGTTGACACTCACAAAATCTTAGAGCGCTAATATAAAGTACCCAAAAGTCTCTAAGGACAACTCAAATTCCTATCTTGTAACTGTTCACCCATTCAGCTTACCAAAAATCATCTGTTTACTCTTAACGATCATATTTAAAATAGAAACAACCCATTCAAATAATTTACTAACTAGTAGTCTTCTCTCTAGTACTAGATATAATTAGTAGTCGTCATTTCTCAGAACAAAACGATAACTTAGGATTCTATCTAATACTAAATTCCAACAGTCTAAACACTTACTAAGCGGTTACGAGTCGATTCTCTACACAAGAATAGAAATGATAATTTGAAACTATGATCCACCCAAATCCTCATCATGATGGATCATGAAAGAAAACAGACATAAAAGTAATGCTGCTTAATGTGAAACGAAATAATGCAAGTATCAAAATCAAACGAGCTGAAAATAAAAATCTAGATAAGTGAAAATAACTCACTCATAATTCAATTCTAGGGGTGAATGAATAATACTGGAGGCTTCATGAATAATGAATATGAGCCAAACAAGATAAAAATCTCAGGATCATCCATCCATGAGTAATGAAATCATGATCAAACAAGCAAAGCATAATTAAGATCAATCAGTGTGACTTCAGTCGAGAGAAGTTCACACAAGTCAATAATCAGGGGAAACAACGGTCTCAAAATAAAATCAGATGTCAGCCACCCAACATGAGTTGATTACCAAAAATAAAAAGTGAATCTTACTCACATCAACATGTGGCTAGAACCGAAGGAAAAATTTCAAGAAGTGCAGAATATAAGCAGGATTTTATTAAGAAGTTACACCAATGCCAAAGTAGCTGAATACAATGTTTACCAATGTCATATGAATTCATAAATGAACAAAGAATGTGCAAATAAATTTTAGATACTCAAAATAGTATATGTTTCCATGGATACAAGCCCAATTGAAGAATAATGAAATAACGATCGGAATAATGGTTCACAAAATTGAAAGACTCATATTAACCGACTCACTAATTCCACAAAATCATACTTGCCCAAATAAACAAAGAAAACTCAACTATCTATAATAATATAAATCCAAGTTCGTATCCCAAGTCTTCACACGAGTTTGATTCATAAATTTAACTGAATAAACACACATCTAAAAATTTCCAAGCAAGCTATACACTTAGTTTTATCCGACTAAATTTCATCCATAAGAGAATAAATGACAACAAGGACACAACGACTAATATCTCCTAATGCACAAGTTTGATATTTTCCAACAAACTCCTGCAATCTCATAAAAATTACTAACACTATCTAGTAACTCAAACAACATCCCCATACTATCCAAAACTGGAAAGAATATTAGTGCACCAATTCCGTTTAACATAGAACCGCATGCTACAAAAATAAACAGTCAATTAATACACTTTAAATTATAAAAGAAGTTTTAAACAAAAATAAACTCTAAACTACACACTTAAGTAAATTAAACATCTAGTTTTGAAAATATTTTAAAAATAATGTGACATCAAACATTTAAAGTAAATAAATCAATTACGACTACCATATGAAATTCATTAAAACTTACAGACTTTGAGGCAAGATTTCTCGAGTTTCCTGCAACCGGAAGTAGGCACAATCCAAACCAGAACCATGCTTTGATACCAACTGAAATGACCCTGACTCAACTTTTAAATTAAACTAAATAAAATACTGATTTGTCAAAAAGAATCAAAATATTAAAAATTTTATTGAAAAATTTCGGCATGACCTCTATGTTTATATTACAACCAACCTGTCTCAGACAGAAACCAAAATAAAATAAAAGAAATAGACGACTGGCGACACAAGTAACTAGGCCGAGAAAAGAACGAGACCTAAGAAAGAGGTTCGACATAACAAATATCCAAAAGGTTTAAGAAATCTAGTTTTTAACTATGCGGAAGACGAGCAAAGGTTGGAGGGATGTGCCATGCCCGCATCGCAGTCCACTCGATAGTCTTGCCCCTCGATCTCAATGAAATACACCTCACCTAAAAACAATAAGTGTAGTGAGCCTAAAAGACTCAGCAAGAATATGGGGGGGGGGGGGGGATAACGAGTACTACATAGGTACAAGCACACACAGAATTTAAAATAGTGCGTAACAAAATAATCGTTAGTGCCCTTGAACTTAAAAGTAATGAACATGTATAAAGAATAAATGCATGAATATGACATGTGCAAGACTAAGTCAAATAATTCAATGAATAGCACAAAATGTACTAAACATGGTCATATGAATTTTGAGTGAACTCAGATCCATGAATTGTGACTCTGTGATTGCGATCATGATCATGGCTATAGTGCACAATGCTGCAAGGAGGTTGAGATGGAACCCAACCCAATCTTGCCCTATTGGTAAGGGAGACCAGAATAGCTCCGGCCCCACACAAACACATGCTAAGGTAAGGAAACCCATAATGATTTTGTAAGGGAGGCCAAAACGTCTTTCAGCCCCACACGAACACATGATTATGTAGTCACAACCATCTCACTTCGTTCAAAAATATTTCTTTCCTTTATTGAATTTGAGACTTAGCATGCACATGTTGATGTAAAGTTTACGAAAATAATGACTCAATGAATCATGCAAAGGACTCGATGGTGAATGACTGGAAATGGTGATTTAGGGAAGTACCAAGAGTGGGAGTCTAAACCATGGTTAAAGCACTTAGGTGAAAGGAGCGGTACACCCGACACATTAATAACTCACTCGATACTTGCCCAAAAGAGATTCGGCGTGAAACAACACTTTCCTACCCTCTTAAGTTAATTCCAGCTCCGTACCCTTAACCCGGGTCTTTTTCTATACTTGACTTAAAAGCTCAAACCCAAACAGAAATCTGTTTGTATAAGGCCCGAAAATATTAAATTATTAATTATGGGATTTGAGAATTAAATTCCATATTATGGGCTAATATTGATTTGAGAAGTTATGGAAATTATAGATTTAAGTTCCGAGCTAAAAATATTTAATTTGAGAATTTACGAATTTTGAGAATTAAATTCCGAGAATTCTTAAATTAAAAGAATAAATATTCGCTTTGAATATTTATGGAATTTAAGATTTAATTCCATGTTTAGGAAATTAAAGAAGATGAATTTTGAAGATACAACTCAATTAGGGACTGATTTGCACATACTGATATTTGAAGGGCTAGAATGCAAAAGGCCGGGATTATTTAATTAATCCGAATTTAATTTATTTTAATTCGAGTATATTTAATTTGGGAATATTTAGATTTTTGATTTAAATTCTAATATTCTTAAATTATTTTGGATTGAAATTGAATTAAAACGAAGGCCGAGGACTGAATTGCAATTACTGAAGATTTGAGGGACTATATTGCAAATATGTCAATACATATCTGATTTCTAAGCTATGAATCAGATTGTATACGTGTAATTGAGTGGCAATTCGGAATTAGGAAGAACAGGGCTCGAAACCATTTCCACTTCTTTGAATTCGATGATTTTCAAAATGCCGTAACTTTTGCGTCGTTCGTCCGATTTCAATTCCGAAAGATGTTTTGGAATCCTTGCGATGAGTACTTCGACTTTATGTAAGTTTCTGAGTACTTTAAGTATGTTTTGTAGAACGAAATTGGCAGAGATCAGTACATGAGCATATGATCTTGTTCTTGACGTGTTGTCTTGTTTATATTCGAAACCGTATTGAAGATTTAGTTTTGAATGAATCGTATGGATTCTCCAGCATGTATTATCGAAATTTTAGCTGCTGGTATGTGGTTATTTGTCTGTTTTATGATCACATATGCTGATATGAGATTGAATTCGAAGTCGATATTTCGTCGGTTACCGATTTTCAGTCGTTATGCCGTCGATTGATGTTTTTAAACCGTTGTTGATAGTCTATGATTGAGCCAATGATCTGAAGATCATATACTGATTTTGTTAGAAGATAATCTTTACATTTCAAACATGTTATGAGCTCAATCAACTCAAGAGATCGAAGTTTGAACCGAGGAAGTTTGCTTACAGTTTTGGATGAGTTGTTTGATAATAGATGGATGTTTTGATAGCTGATAATTGAACCGAGATGTTCATTGAAATGTTGCTGATGTTGTAGCATCTTTATTCTTCAATTTCAGATTATTGTGAAGTCTTATTGACTCGAGAACGGGACTTCGTTGAAGGAAGAAGAAGTGAAGGTTTGGAAATGAATGGATTGAAGATGTCTTGATATTTTGATACAATTCTGATATGATAGAATTGATAGAAGTTTGATATATCTGTTTTGATGATTATGTTCAGATTTGAAGCATTCAGAACAAACGAAATACGAAGGTAAAAGTGTACTACTATTTGATTGGGAATACAACTCGAGATGGTTTGTATCGGGTTCCCCTAAATCACATACTTGTTTGCTTAATTGCTCTTATGTGCTTTACTTTGAGTTATTGAATAAGTTCTTGATATAATGAATGCTTTGATGATGATATATGTTGCATTCATCTTGAAGACTTATTCCTTGATTTTGAAATGAACGAAAACGTTCGAATAGACGATTTGAGGAATCGAATATGTATGGCCTGGGTGGTTGATTTAGCCTAGCGTCTGATTTGCATATATGATTGCTTCAAAGTCTAGAGAAGAAAGATAAGTAACCCCACCTCGAGCGGGAGATTCGGTGGATTAGTTATGATATCTACTTTTTGGGATCCCAACCGACGAATGATGAAATGAACCTTGTTTTGAAAACATGCATTATATTTACTTTTATATCATGATCTTGATATATGTTTGATATGCATGTTTAGTTGCTTTTACTGGGAAATATATTTCTCACCGGAGTTATCCGGCTATTGTTATGTTGTATGTGTCATGGCAATAGGAGGGAATGGAGCAAAACAAAGGCAATCTTGAAGAACAAGGGTTGAAGAGATATAGCGGGATGATCCGAGTTAGATGGTTGAGTGAGTTGTCATGATGTAGAGTTGAGCTTTAAACATGATCTTGTTATAGCTACTTGTTTCACAACGTGTAGATGATCTAGTTGTTATCTTGTTGTTGCATTTAGGATTTGATAGATGTTTAAATCCTTTGAAACAACATGGTGTAGCTTGATCTTGAATGAATAACATTGCTTCGTGCATGATTATGAGCCCTTATGGTTATGTTTTAAGGCTTTGTTATGAATCATTTCTATTAATGAGATCATGTTAGAATGCATGATAGCTTATGATATTGAAGAAGTCTTTGCATGAACTTATATTAGATGGTAATTGCATGACAGAACCTATTTGACAGCAGCTGAGCCCCTTCATTTTGTTTCTGGTGCAGTGGCCTGCGCACGGGCGAGCTACTGCTCGCGCGCGTGCAAGCCAGCCCATGGAGCCTCGGGCTCGATGAACTGCGCCCGCGCGAGGGGTGATGCCCGCGCGTGCGCAGGGCAATCCATTTTTAAATTGTTTTTTTTTTTTTTTTACTCTTTTGTTTAGACATTGTTTCTTGTCTAATATTGGACATTTGATTAAATGAGAGATTAGAACTCGGGTCGTCACAACAGGTGGTATTAGAGCGTAAGTTATTGGACTGAGATAGAAGCTGAGCGGGGTAGATTGAGTCACATGCATGTATTGTATTGCATGATTATGCATTACTTGATTTGATAATCCGATGATTTGATAAATTGCATGAGAGCATGATCTATCTTTGAAATTCAATTGCCTAATTTACTGATTTGTAAATTTTTGAAATTTTTACCGTTTTGTTATAAGATTTTTCCCGGGTGATGTAAGCACCCATAATTGAATAGAACAATGTTCCTTGGGTGACGTAAGCACCCCAGACTGATAGAATCATATGGCCAGACTGAATAGAATGTTATGGTCAGATTGAACAGAACAGAACGGTATTACTCAGCTGAATGAAGTTATCTCTGATGGAACAGAACATAATATCAGCAAATGAATAGATGATGTTGTAGGTAACAGTTGGTTTGAAGAACTTGATCAGTTGTTCAAATACCGGGAAGATTCAGATGAATATCGGATCAGAGTGATTGAATACCAACTTCGAAACCTAGCAACCAGCTGGTGGATTTTGATAAAGAAATGATAAAAAGGCAGAGGTATGTTGATTGTTGGTAAGTGCTTAGAACAGAATTTTGTTTATAGTTCTCTGCCACAACAGATAGTAATTCTGAGAAAGAAAAATATACCCTGTAGAAGTTGAATCTTTTGAATTTGAGGAATGCCTTATTAGAATTTTCAAGTCTATTACAATTCTTTGAATTGTAGATGATGAAAAGCTCAAGATTGAGTGAATTATTTAATGTCTTGAATCTGCAGATTATGTCGGATAAATGTTGATGACCGAAACATTTTGTTTAAAAGACATAGACCTGTCTAAAAGAATAGAAGTTGAATGATGAATTAGGAAAATGGAATTGTAGACATGAAAGAGTCTGTGAGATACTCACAACTCTATCTACAATTTTTATTTTAGAACAGATATGAGGTGAATGATATGAGAAGAAATCTCTAACTCTAGCGAATCGAGATGAATTAGTCTGATTCTGAATGCAGAGTATATTAGAAATTATTACACTTTTTGTGGAGGAAGATATCTGAACAAACAGTGTAAGGACAAGTCAGACAGATGTGCTAAAATTTATTCAATGAATAAATTCCAGAAGTATACAGAGGATCAGAATGAAATTGCACCTGAGAATGAAATTTCAGGTAACAGATTTATTTTGTTTTGACCTGTTTATTATTGGTGCAATAAATATATGATAGCTGAAAGCTTATTATATGATTACCTCTGTATCAGAAAAGAGATTTTGTGAATTGAACTGAAGATTAGAACTATTGCTTCGATGAACTGAAACTGAACATGATATTGTTCATGTGAGAATTTACCTAAGTACTGATTAGTGATAGTTGCAGATTATTGAATCACTGGATTTTGTGATTTACCCAATCAGTATGATGATAAGAAGCGATAAAAATTAGATCAACAAGAACATAGTGTGCATATGAATATGATGATATGATATAGAATCTTGAATTAAGATTCTGTGATTTTGGTTTGATATATAATGTTTGATTACAGAAATATTCCGAAATCAGTATATTCGATGCACGAGATATGTTCAAGATCTAAATTAGCATTGATAAGTACGCTACTGAATAGAGATTACAGATATGTTCCAGTAAGATTTTTGACTTTAGTTTAAGTTGTGAACTGGAATTCAACATTGAAGTGATGAATTGATGAATTTATGAATTACCGACTTGATGAGATTATGAATTATATATATTAATCTTGAGGTTTAGAAGATAAATGATGATATGACAATTGGTTACAGATGAGTCTTTTCTTTGATTATGCTGAATCGATTACATCAACTGGAGATATAATTCTTGAATGATTTAATATTGATTGGCTCTCATGGCACATTGCTTTCGTTTAGAGCCTGTGTTGATTTACTCATTCTGAGTTATGTGATGCAAGTGAGTTGTTTTCACTTTGCAGAGTTTTTTATCCAGAAGATTTGATTTTGGATGACCTTGATTGAGGGATTTTCTCAATCTTGATTTATTTCTTTTGATTTTGAGAATTATTGATCATTTGATGATATTTCAGCGTATTTAAGATTGTGACTCGTAACTGATAGAAGAATTTGAATATGATCCCTGATTTTTGGGTTAGATGATATGAATTGTCGGTATTTGGAGATAGAAATAAGGAATGAAATAGGCATCCGATGAATTGATTTCAGATTTCTGTGTATTCTGATTTGAATATTCAGATGAATATAACACCAATCAGAATGATTTTTTCGATTGGAAGTAAGGAAGAATTGTTCAGAAGATGAAAGCAACACAGAAAGTAAACTGAAGTGATTAGAATTCAGTACAGAATGTCAGATTGAGATATGAATTGAAGCCTCAGATCCGAATGAATGAATTATATTATGATTGATTATTTGATTGTGCCTGATATTTCCGAAAAGAGATATCAGAATTTGAAAAATTGCACAACAATGAATTCAATATTCATTCGATAATTGTTTTATCTTTTGATAAAACAAATAGAAGTAACATAATTAGTACGTTTGTGAAGTTAAACGTACAGAGAATTTCTGATGAAGTTGAAAATCGTTGATCAGATGAGTTCAATATTAGTTTGGAAACTCCAAACATTGAACCAAAATTATAATTTGAAAGAATATTTTGCAACGACTACCGTGATGAAATAGTATAGATGAGGTAAACAGGTGGTAGTTATGAACAGACTGATGAACATTACTGTATACGATGATCTGTCTGTATGAATAAGTCACTGAATTATGATTAAATTCGTTGCAAGATGAACAGTAAGCCAGGAAATAGTGTTTCAGATTGAAACATTGGGTTTACTATTACATTGTAATACAGATGATCCGAAGAATGTCAGTATTTTTTTGAGGTAAAGGTACAGTATTTTATCTTTGAATCGGAAGAATAATTAGAGAAAATGAATCGAATTTGTGAGAATGAATTTTCTTTATCAACAGTTCTGAATACTTTGAAATCTGTGACTACAACATATTATACTCTGATTCATAGATAGTCTGAATAGACTAATCGGAATTTGGCAGAATACTCTGTATGAGATGTGACGAACAGCTATCTATTCAGATCTGTGAAGAAGATAGAGATATGATGAAAATACAGGAATGATTAAAATCTATTGTCCGAATTAAGACTTTAGATTTATTTGACAGAATGTGGCATCGATTGAATGACTGATGTTCTGGGAGTTGAATTCGATTGATGGATTATCTGAGTCGATTTTCCAAATATTGAGGATATTCTCAGAACTTTAATACCTGATTCGGTATTATTTGATTTGATATGTTGCCACTTGAGGATTATAATTCCTGTAATAGCTATTGAGACAATTTTGAGATAATGATATGATAATATGATGAAAAGAACTCCGATTTCTTGTGTTGTAATGATATTACCGAGGTATATGACATCCGATCAGACATGATTTGTCGATATTCATTCGGAGTTGATTCGAAATACACAACGAATTTGACGATGAATCTGTATGAAATGAAAACGGAAAAGAAGAACCAGAATTAGTAATTGAATGATAGATATAACTTTGGAAGCTGAAACGGATTAGTTAAGCGACAAAGTTATTCTTGAAACATCATTCAATTCAGAATAGAGAAAAAGCAGAATTTCATTTACAGATTCAGAATATGAAGTTGAATATTGAACTTCATTGAATAAGATATCAGATGGAATTGACGATGGGAAAGATTTATTCTTTTCAGCTTGATACAATGAATATGAATTGTTTCACGTATCTAAAGTAAGGAAATATTGATAGATTCCTTCTGTGTACTTGAATCAGACAAGAGGAATACTGAGAGAATTATATTTAGTACTTAGAGTACAACTGAATAGATTCGAGGTGAATGATTGAAGTGAAAATAACTTCAGATAATCATTCAGTCTATCAGACTTGATATTTGACTTGACTACGATTTCGAGGACGAAATCATTTCTTAGAGGGGAGGAATTGTAAGGCCCGAAAATATTAAATTATTAATTATGAGATTTGAGAATTAAATTCCATATTATGGGCTAATATTTATTTGAGAAGTTATGGAAATGATAGATTTAAGTTCCGAGCTAAAAATATTTAATTTGAGAATTTACGAATTTTGAGAATTAAATTCCGAGAATTCTTAAATTAAAAGAATAAATATTCGATTTGAATATTTATAGAATTTAAGATTTAATTCCATGTTTCGAAAATTAAAGAAGATGAATTTTGAAGATACAACTCGATCAGGGAATGATTTGCACATACTGATATTTGAAGGGCTAGAATGCAAAAGGCCGGGATTATTTAATTAATCCGAATTTAATTTATTTTAATTAGAGTATATTTAATTTAATATTTAGAGTTTTGATTTAAATTCTAATATTCTTATATTATTTTGGATTGAAATTGAATTAAAACGAAGGCCGAGGACTGAATTGCAATTATTGAAGATTTGAGGGACTATATTGCAAATATTTCAATACATATCTGATTTCTAAGCTATGAATCAGATTGTATACGTGTAATTGAGTGGCAATTCAGAATTAGGAAGAACAGGGCTCGAAACCATTTCCACTTCTTTGAATTCGATGATTTTCAAAATGCCGTAACTTTTGCGTCGTTCGTCCGATTTCAATTCCGAAAGATGTTTTGGAATCCTTGCAATGATTACTTCGACTTTATGTAAGTTTCTGAGTACTTTAAGTATGTTTTGTAGAACGAAATTGGCAGAGATCAGTACATGAGCATATGATCTTGTTCTTGACGTGTTGTCTTGTTTATATTCGAAACCGTATTGAAGATTTAGTTTTGAATGAATCGTATGGATTCTCCAGCATGTATTATCGAAATTTTAGCTGCTGGTATGTGGTTATTTGTCTGGTTTATGATCACATATGCTGATATGAGATTGAATTCGAAGTCGATATTTCGTCGGTTACCGATTTTCAGTCGTTATGCCGTCGATTGATGTTTTTAAACCGTTGTTGATAGTCTATGATTGAGCCAATGATCTGAAGATCATATACTGATTTTGTTAGAAGATAATATTTACATTTCAAACATGTTATGAGCTCAATCAACTCAAGAGATCGAAGTTTGAACCGAGGAAGTTTGCTTACAGTTTTGGATGAGTTGTTTGATAATAGATGGATGTTTTGATAGCTGATAATTGAACCGAGATGTTCATTGAAATGTTGCTGATGTTGTAGCATCTTTATTCTTCAATTTCAGATTATTGTGAAGTCTTATTGACTCGAGAACGGGACTTCGTTGAAGGAAGAAGAAGTGAAGGTTTGGAAATGAATGGATTGAAGATGTCTTGATATTTTGATACAATTCTGATATGATAGAATTGATCGAAGTTTGATATATCTGTTTTGATGATTATGTTCAGAGTTGAAGCATTCAGAACAAACGAAATACGAAGGTAAAAGTGTACTACTATTTGATTGGGAATACAACTCGAGATGGTTTGTATCGAGTTCCCCTAAATCACATACTTGTTTGCTTAATTGCTCTTATGTGCTTTACTTTGAGTTATTGAATAAGTTCTTGATATAATGAATGCTTTGATGATGATATATGTTGCATTCATCTTGAAGACTTATTCCTTGATTTTGAAATGAACGGAAACGTTCGAATAGACGATTTGAGGAATCGTATATGTATGGCCTGGGTGGTTGATTTAGCCTAGCGTCTGATTTGCATATATGATTGCTTCAAAGTCTAGAGAAGAAAGATAAGTAACCCCACCTCGAGCGGGAGAGTCGGTGGATTAGTTATGATATCTACTTCTCGGGATCCCAACCGACGAATGATGAAATGAACCTTGTTTTGAAAACATGCATTGTACTTACTTTTATATCATGATCTTGATATATGTTTGATATGCATGTTTAGTTGCTTTTACTGGGAAATATATTTCTCACCGGAATTATCCGGCTATTGTTTTGTTGTATGTGTCATGGCAATAGGAGGGAATGGAGCAAAACAAAGGCAATCTTGAAGAACAAGGGTTGAAGAGATATAGCGTGATGATCCGAGTTAGATGGTTGAGTGAGTTGTCATGATGTAGAGTTGAGCTTTAAACATGATCTTGTTATAGCTACTTGTTTCACAACGTGTAGATGATCTAGTTGTTATCTTGTTGTTGCATTTAGGATTTGATAGATGTTTAAATCCTTTGAAACAACATGGTGTAGCTTGATCTTGAATGAATAACATTGCTTCGTGCATGATTATGAGCCCTTATGGTTATGTTTTAAGGCTTTGTTATGAATCATTTCTATTAATGAGATCATGTTAGAATGCATGATAGCTTATGATATTGAAGAAGGCTTTGCATGAACTTATATTAGATGATAATTGCATGATAGAACCAATTTGACAGCAGCTGAGCCGCTTCATTTTGTTTCTGGTGCAGTGGCCTGCGCACGGGCGAGCTACTGCTCGCGCGCGTGCAAGCCTGCCCATGGAGCCTCGGGCTCAATGAACTGCACCCGCGCGAGGGGTGATGCCCGCGCGTGCGCAGTGCAATCCATTTAAATTTTTTTTTTTTTTTTTACTCTTTTGTTTAGACATTGTTTCTTGTCTAATATTTGACATTTGATTAAATGAGAGATTAGAACTCGGGTCGTCACAGTTTGCCTAAAATTTTGCCCCTTTATAGTCTCAAGGCTTAGAAATAGTGAAAACTCATCCAAATTGAATTTCGCTCGAAACCTCATTTCCCTAACTCCCTAAAGCGTTGATCAGCCCCGATCCCTTCTCCGAGTTCAGCCTCTAACTCTGTTACGAACCCACATTTCTGGGCAGCAAGGGCTCCCTCAGAAATCTGCTCAACAACCCTTTCTCAAGTTTAATCCAAAGCCTAACGAATCGTCCCTCAGTCCTAAAACCACTATCCTATCATCAAAGCCAACATCTAAACTCATCCAACAACCCCTTAATAGTCGCCAACATCCCTTGCTATAGCTCATTCCCGGACAACCCAAAACAGCACTTAGTTGCTGCCAAAATTTTGAACAGCCCCTAACCCAATCTCAAAACGCATACGACTCATTCTATTGCTACCACATGAACTACATATCACCCGTGGTATCTCCTAATTCACCACACCAATCAACACCATCAATCACACGACAGAAAACGAATAAGGCAGCCAAAAATTTCTGGAAATTTATCGGAATTGAGTTACATGTTTACCATTGCATATCAAGGCCTCAAAATCGATTTAACTACACATATGATCATCATCAACCATTTAAAAACAACATCATAAGAAAAAACCACAGGCCAAGAAGAGGAAATCCAACACAGGGCACACATAAATTTTGGAAAAAAAATCGGAAATGAGGGGGGGGGGGGGGGAATGCAGCAACTATCACCTAAATGCATACAAAATAATCGTATATTAAATGCAAGGAATGAACCACAATCTTTCCTAGCTATAAAAAGCAAGAAAATCGATGAACCCAAAATAAGGAGGAAGCTGCGGCCGAGAGAAAAAGCTAGAATGGAATGGGAAGATACAAGGTAATCGAGCTCAAGCTTCACTCCTAGCTGGGCATGGGACGATTTCTGGAGGAAAAATCGAAGCTCGAAGGTCTTCCTAGTGAAGGCTTGAAGAAATCGATATCACCCTATGAAGAACAAGGGAGTCGGCTTGCTCGGTGTGTGTGTGTGAGGAGATGTGCATGAGTTAAGTGTGTTAGTGTGTGTTTGGCATGAGTTGTGTGTGTGATTTAGGGGTTAGGGTTATGTATTAAAATTGAGTGTGTAGGAGAAAAAGTGCTATGCACTTTTAAAAAGTGCCAATCCCAAATAGCAACTAGGTCCATAAATTAAATTGCACTAAATAAAACACAAGTAAAAATTTAGAAATTAAAATACAACACTTTTAAATATCCTGATGTCACGACAACGAGTAAAAATATTTAATTAACAAGAAAAACGATTAAAATAATTTAAACAGACTAAACTAACATTAAAAATCAATTTAAATAAATACACGAGCGGAAATAAAACCTTTAAAATAATTTGAAAAAATAAAAAGGTTTTAAATAAATAAGCTAGACATTTAAAATGATTTAAAATAATTTAAAATAATGGACACTCAAAAATATTTAAACAAATAGGATAAACAGTTAAAATCATTTAAAAGAATAAACTACCCATTAAAATCATTTAAATAAGCAAGCCTAAACCTTTAAAATATTAAAAAAATTAAAATGTATAATAAAAAAAATCATTTGAATAAATAATAAAATATTTTATTAACACATAAATCGTATAAAGAATTTAATCAATTAAACTTAAAAATAATAATCATAATATTTATTTAATTTAATGCATGTGATTTAGTAGATTGGATTTTAGGTGTCACAGTTGTGTTCTCTTGAACGATTAGGATAAAATAAAATAAAATATTAGGGATTGAGGTGAAAGCCGATGAAAAATTGGAAGAAAAGAAAATCGGGTTTTAAGCAGAAGAGAGCGGGCGCGCATAGATATTGCGCGGGCACGCACATGTGGCGGCTAGGGTAATGTTTTGATTTGTCTGGACTGCGCAGACGCTCCTAGTGAAGTGAGCGGGCGTGCTAACAGGGCTGCGGATTTGACTCTTGTGAAGTGGAAGTCCATGCGCGGTGCGGATACTTTTCGGGCTGGGAATAATTTTTATGCAGGACATGCGCGGGCGATCAATATAGATGGCGCGGGCGCACACATACTTCTGGTCTGTACATGATCGAGCAAATACTAACACTTAAATTCAATATAATTATCTCTCTTTTATGCTCAAAATTATCGCAAGTGCACGACTCAAGTTATAGAAAAGTGTACTGAGTACGAGTATCGTTCTCAGGGACTACGTCACAATAATTCAATTATTTAATTTCTTTACCCAAAGTAACGAAAATTTGATCATTGATTATTCTAAAATTATAAATTAAATAATTCAACTTAAAATCCTAAAATGAAAATAAAATAAATCGCAATAATACTTAGCACAGGAAAATATAATCTGAAGAAATTTTATTGGAATCTCGGTTCACCTTTCCCCTAATTGAATTTGGACGATTGAAACTTACTTTTACACTCATACATTTGACAAGAATTCCTAAAATATCGACACTCTCTCGAGTTGATGCCAATCTAATTCAAGTTAATGAAACAATCAAATCTCTTTGATTATTTATCATTACTGATTGCTTTGCGTACATTGAATTCATACAACTTTCAACCTGGTGGTCTATGGTTATCAACATGTACTAAATATCATATCTCTATGCATATTTTAAGTCAATGGATTTTATCATTCGTCCTAATCATGAATCTATATCTCGACAGCAATTCACAACCTACGAATCTATGCTAAAGTCCTCAACATAGAATAATAAACCATGATAAAATCAAATACTTGTATAAAACTAAATCAATTCGTCCAACGATTAAATCACAAAAACATGTTTCGGGGTTAGGATCCCCTTAATTCCAACAAAATAAAGTTTAGCTACTACAACTCATAATAAAATTCAATCTAACAAAGTTTTCAACATAAAATTTCAGAAATCGTGAAGAAGAAGAACTCCCAACGAGAAGAAGAAACTTCGATCTTCTAAGCCGCCTCCGCCTCGATTTGCTGTGTTTTTCCAACCCTCAAATCGTCTGAAAAGATTCTATATATAGCGCCCCTTAGAGTCCTTTCCTTTTAAAACACCCGGAATAATATCTTCCACAATTACGCGCGGGAGCTCGGTCTGCACAATTTTATCGACCGCGCGCTGGAAATTTCTTTAACTCACTGCCCATTTTTATTCAGCACGCGCTCGGTTTGCACAATTTCACCGACCGAGCGCTCAAATTCTTCAACTCACTGCCTGACCAAAATATGCTAGCGCTCGGTCTGCTCTTTTCTGCAGACCGAGCGCAACCCCTTATGAAGCTCGAAAATATACTTTTTCTCGTTTTCCTGCCAATTTAACCAAAAATCAATAGGAGTATACAAAACACACAAAATTACACTAAATGCAAACAAAATTATAAAAACACTAACAAGACAACATGAAACTAATGCAAAACATCAAGAAAACGAACAATAAAACATGGAAAAACGACGCTTATCAACCTCCTCAAACTAACCTTTTGCTTGCCCTCAATCAAAATAGATGACAAAATGGAATGCAAACACAAACACAACAACACGACACAATGTCAAAGGTGGATGAACGCAACTTTTCAAGCCTCAGAATTTCTTCCAAAAGATTACAAATCCAATCATATCAATCTAATTTTGAAAATAAAATACAAACTGGAAAACCTTGTAAACTCCTAAATCCCGCAACTCACGTTTCAACATACCTTCCTCAGAATTCAATCTACACATTCAAGGATCATGAGGACTTTTTCAGGTATTAAAGGATCAAAATTGAGAGAAATTCAATGACACACGCTTCACATTGGTTTAACTCAAAGAATTACAGTGTGTGCGTGTTTTGATCAAAAATCCATACTCATTAAAAGTGTCTATCAACTATCCATAGGCTAAATTCTCGCAACTCTTCTCCACTAGTATATTGGGCAACTGTGACTCGGTCAATTGGTCTTAATAAACTTATAATTTTAGGCCTGGTTCATGGCTACAAACGAAGGATATCGATTCAATTAAGGGAATAAGTTACAACCAACTATTCATTTTCATTTCCTTCTTCTTTCTCATTCTAATTCACTTCATCAATCCATTGACTTCACTTCTTTTGCAAACTTGTCTTTTCATTTCAACTTTTTATATTTTTTTTTCTTTTTCAACTTTTCCAAACACACCATTTCACTTTGCAGTTACAATTCCGGAGCATATAAAATTCTCACATTTAACTTACTCCCTTTAGGGTGAGAAATAATGTTTAGGCTGTTCTTCGGTAAAGAGTGTAGGAATATGAAAAAAAATGACGAATGGGGGTTTATCACACGTTTTCACGCATGCCATTCGATTTGAATAAAGCTCAAAGAAGGTACTAGAGATAGAATGTATCGATGGGTAGCTTGAAAGGCTCAAACGATTCATAGAAAGATTACCTAAATCATTCCTAATCATAGTTATGCCCGTATCTCGCCTCGAAGAGTGTTTGAACTAGTTCTAGACAAGTCTCAATTCACAATTAAATCATAAAAATTTCAACCAGTGCAAAAATGAACAATCATCAGCAGTAAATGATGATTTTCAACAGATTATAGATTTTTGTACCTCATGACGTTGTGAAGGCTCAACAGGGCAATTAAAGACGAAGTTAATTCAAGAGAAACTAGGCCCAAAAATTCAAACAATGCATCAATCCTATCCATGTTTGTACGTTTCAAATTCATACTCGAGCATACATCACAGAGTATATATAGATCTATTTATCTACTTGGTTCTACCAGTTAAAAAATTTTTGTCAGAAGAAGAAGATACTCATGGATTTCAGCTACCAAACACAAAAAAAAATTTTCATCACTGGCTTTTATGATTTAATCCAAAAATTCATGCATAACACAACACAAAACAAAAGACAAAGACAAAATGCATGAAAACATAAAAGACACCCTCCCCAAACTAACATCTAGCAGTGTTCCCAATGCTAGACAAATGAACAAAACAAACAAAACTGAATATGCAAAACACACACAAAACATAATAAAATGAAAACAAAAACTCCCATGATTATTGGTCCTCATCGTCGCCATCGGCTTCGTCATTTGATTCATCAGAAAATTTTGGCGGAGAGCAGAGTACTGGAAATGGAATGGAGGTGGATATGGTGGTGGAGTAGGATATGCTGCAGGGTTCATTCCGGCATTAGAGATTAATGTCCGGAGCATAGCAGTCTGGGACTCCGAGTGGGCAACATCGACTCTCTGAAACTCATTTTGGTATTGAACCCAAGCGTACAATTCATTTGTCGTCTCGGCAGCAGGGCGACAACTTGGCATTGGTTTTGGTACACAGGTCGAAGATGTGCCGGCCCCGGAACTTGCTTGCCCCTGCGATGTGAACTCTTGTAATATGAAATTTTGCTTTGTCTTCACCACTAAACTGTCCTCATCCTGCATTGGATGTTGCCATTCCTCGTCGTCTGGCACGAGAACTCCAGCTCGCACACACAGTGCGGAAACAATAGACGAAAAGAAAATGCCAATATTCGGTGAACGGATGGACGTGTATAACTCCTTGTTGATGAGTTTTCCGACATTGATTGGCCATTTTTTATGCAGGGCAAACAACAACGGTCTACTCATCACCACGATGTGCATGTGGGTTACCGGCATCATCCTATGGGTGAGAAATGCATACCACAAAGCCGGTTCCATTTTCAAAAATTTTTATTTAAACGATACAAACTTGACCGAGTCCTTCCAAACATGCCCATCATAACACAGTTCAGCAGATACAAGATTATAATCTGGGTTAGCCTTAAACGCTTGGAACTGGCTATCGTCGACTTCCGGTGTTTGCAATAAAGCATTAATAGTGTCAGGGTCGAAAGAGACGAACTTAACCCGCACAAAATCTTTGTTATCAGTTCGTTCAGGTGCGTTGGCATAGAATTCCCGTACCAATGGTATGATGGCCGCTTGAGGTTGGCGGCAGAACTCGGTCCATCCACGCTCAGTGATCCCGAGGGTGTGAGTGAGGTTCTCGAATAGATCTATGCCTCTCTCGGGAATCGGAGTCCGGTTGATCTTGGCGGCTTCATATCGTGCTTTCGCTTCCAAGGAGATAAAATTTCCATCAATAATGGTGAAGGATAAAGAAGAGGCACGAGATGTGGCAATATTTGCTCTCTTAGGACCCATCTTGATCGAAATCAGAGAAATAAGAGAGAGGTACCTACGAATTTGATGGGAAAAAGTGAGAATTATGGAGGAGAGGAGGCGGCGTAGGGTTTAGAGTGAGAGAGAGAACGAGAAAGAATGAAAGGGGAAAGGGGATCGGGTCTTTTAATTGTTGTATCTGCGCGATGCGCTCGGTCTGCTCTTTTTAGCAAACCGAGCGCATACCCGATTTAAGAAAACAGAGAGCCGGGGTATTGTTGGGCGCTCGGTCTGCAAAATTCAGCAGACCGAGCGCACCCCCATATAAGCAAAACAATAAGTGGGGGTATTTTTGGGCACTCGGTCTGCAGAATTTTGCAGATCGAGCGCACCTCATTTTGAATTTTTTTTTTAAAAAAAAATTAAACGAAAGTCAAACAAAAATAGAGATTTCTAAAACTTAAAAGAAAGGAATATTAAAAATTTTAAAGAAAAATAATTTAAATTAAAACAAAAGAAGTTAAGAGAGTAGTTCTCAATTTAGAGTCTAGAGCTCGACTGTTCTCCTCCCCAAACTAGTCTTGGTAAGTCAGTGTGGAGATTACTGGCGTTGAGTTGACATCACCCCCTACATAGTGTTTCAGCCTCTGAGCATTGACCGTGAAAGACTCGTTTCTTGCATCCTTTATTTCAATAGCTCCCGATGGATACACCTTAGTGATTTTGTAAGGACCAGACCACCTAGACTTCAACTTTCCAGGAAAGAGCCTCAACCTGGAGTTAAATAGAAGAACTGCTTTCCTTCCTTAAATTCTCTATGACGAATGCGTCGGTCATGTATTCTCTTGGTCCTTTCTTTGTACGACACTGCCATATCGTATGCTTGATCTCAAAATTCCTTCAATTGGTTTAGCTCAAGCAATCTCTTCTCACCTGCAGCAGCAAATTCAAAATTTAATGCTTTGATAGCCCAATATGCTCTATGATCTAACTCAACTGGCAAATGACATGCCTTTCCAAACAACAGTCTATAAGGGGAGGTGCCTATAGGCATTTTGAAAGCAGTCCTATAGGCCCATAATGCATTGTCAAGTCTAAGTGCCCAATCCTTTCTATTTGTACTCACACTTTTTTCCAAAATTTGCTTAATTTCTCGATTGGACACTTCTACTTGGCCACTTGTTTGGGGATGATAAGGAGTAGAAACTTTGTGCTTGACATCATATTTCTTCAAAAGTTTTTCAAAGAGCTTATTACAAAAGTGGGTGCCACCATCACTAATAATTGCATGGGGTGTACCAAATCGGTTAAAAATGTTTTTCTTCAAAAATTTTTGGACCACCTGTGCATCATTAGTTGCCAAAGCTTCAGCCTCTACCAATTTAGAAACATAATCCACGACGACCAAAATGTATTTTTTTGTAAAAGAGTTTGGAAATGGTCCCATAAAGTCGATTCCCCACACATCAAATATCTCACACTCAATAATATTATTCAAAGGCATTTCATGACGGTTTGAGATATTACCTGTCCGCTGACTTCTATCACACTCAATGACATAAGCACGTGCATTTTTATAAATATTGGGCCAATAAAACCCACATTCAAGTACCTTAGCTGCCGTCTTGATAGGCCCAGCATGGCCACCTACCTAACGGTCATGACAATGACTGAGGATGCTTTTCATTTCTCCTTCCGCCACACATCTCCGAATCATAGAGTCAGCACAAATTTTAAACAATAAAGGTTCTTCCCAAAAATAATGCTTTACATCTGACAGAAACTTTTTCTTTTGATGAAAAGACAAGTTATGTGAGATTGTGCCCGTGACCAAATAATTTGCAAAATTAGCATATCACGGCGAGTGTTCTATGGCAAACAACTTTTCATCACGAAACCAATCATCTATTTCCCCAGTTTCATTCTGTGCACAATCAGGAATGTATTCTAGTCTAGATAGGTGATCAGCGACAACATTTTCTACTCCTTTTTTTATCCTTTATCTCTAAGTCAAATTATTGTAAGAGTAGAATCCATCTAATCAACCTAGGTTTTGCATCTTTCTTAGCCAAAAGGTGTTTAATTGTAGAATGATCAGTGTATATAGTGATTTTCAAAAGTACAAGGTATGAATGAAACTTGTCCAGTGCAAAAACTACTCCTAGCAACTCCTTTTCAATGTTAGCATAATTCAATTGAGCCTCATTTAGGGTTTTGCTAGCATAGTAAATAGTACAAAATACCTTGTCTATCCTTTGGCCAAGTACAGCTCCGACAGCTGTGTCGCTGGCGTCACACATCACCTCAAAGGGAAGGTTCCAATCTGGTGAAGTCAGCACTGGTGCAGTGACCAATCTTTCTCTCAGAAATTCAAACACCTGCAAACAAGTGGAATCAAAATTAAAAGGTGTATCTTTCATCAATAACGAAGACAGAGGTTTTGCAATTTTTGAAAAATCTTTAATGAAACACCGGTAAAAACCGGCGTGGCCTAGAAAACTTCTGACTCCCTTGATCGTCGTCGGTGGAGGTAGATTTTGAATGACTTGCACCTTGGCCTTGTCCACCTCGATTCCCTGCTAAGATATTCAGTGCCCTAATACAATACCTTCGGTCACCATGAAGCGACACTTCTCCCAGTTGAGTACCAAGTTCGTTTCCTCACATCTCATCAACACATTATTCAGATTATTCAGACATGCATCAAAATACTGACCAAAAATGGAAAAATCATCCATGATTATTTCTAGAAAATTTTCATCCATATCATCAAATATAGCAGTCATGCATCTCTGAAAAGTTGCAGGAGCATTACATAGACCAAAAGGCATGCGTCTATAAGAAAACGTACCATATGGGCAAGTGAAAGTTGTTTTATCCTGATCTTCAGGTGCAATCGCAATTTGATTGTATCCTGAATACCCATCTAAAATGTTGGAACATGCTTTTCAGATCATAGATCTGATACCCGGTGCAGCGAAAGTTTTAAAATTTTTTATATGGAACGATTCCATATCATGGGTATCAAATCCTAAGGATTAAATTATGCAAGTAAAATAATAATTACAATTAATATTTTACCTCTTCAAGCTAAGGCTTGATTATGGACTCCAACAGAATTTTCTGCTCTTGTTGTAAATCCCAGGAACTGATGACTACTCGATCAATCTCCGGAATTAGGTCCACGAACAGAAAACTGAAACCCTCTGATTGATTGCACTAGAAATCAATCAGATGTTTATCGAAGAGATTAAACAGATTTGATCTATCAATTCAGAATGTAATTTTTCAGAAAAATCACAGACTTAATTTTCTCAAAAAGGAGAAGAGGATTTTCGAAAAACCCTCTAGAATATATTTCAGTATTTTCAAAAATTGCAAGATGGAATAATCCCCTATCTTCGAAAATTACACTTATATATATATATAAGTTTTAGCCTGGATTAAGTTATAATTGTATTAGGACACTAACTCCTTAGGGCCCACAATCCATAACATAAGCCCAACAAGCCAAGCCTGTTATTATAAAAATTAATATAAAATTCATCATGACTCCGATTGATAAACCGATTTCACCAATGTGCACAGAAACCATTTCTGCACCTTTTAAAGTCAAGATAATTTTTCTGAATCCGAATTCAGTGATTTCCAAAAATGCCCATCCCTATGTCATTTTAGAAAATTTCACTCCCTTTAGTTAAGAAGTCCAACTTCTCTTTCATTAAATTTAACTCTTTAAATTTAACTATCTCAACGGGGATTAGTAATCCATTACTTGTATGAGCCTCAATGGTTCAGGGATACAGCTAGCCGTGGGCTCACAACTCCTTGTGACTCGGAACAACAATTTTCGACTTACCCATCGAATCATGGTATGAGCGCCTAGCAACATCGCCCCATGATTCCCTAGGTATCACTGATAGTTCCTACAAGAACCAGTAGGTTTTGGTTAGTGTACAGTACGGTCCCTTCATCCATATATCCCGATCGAATCAACAACCATTGGTACATCGAGAGTCGTTCGAGATTCGATAACTATGCAATGCATCTTGAAGATCAAATAGTGACATCGCATATGCTACTAGGAAACCAAGTAACCTAAATCACATCGAGTACTCTGGCCAGAGATTTGTCACACTAATATCTCCTCAGATCGCATAGGATATCCACACTCGCAAGCGTGTGGTGAATCCTTGACAACAAAGCATCGAATCCTATATGTGTCGTAACTGTACCCAATCCCGACACCTGATAACCCTCATAGAGTCGGTAAACGAGTCAAAGTATAGTACTAGCATATATAGTCTCCATGATGTTTCAAGTAGTAAGGACTAATGGTGTACAACCAAAACCGCGGAATTATCCACTCAATTAATAATAACCACTTGGAAAGTCCGAATAGGGTAGTTCAATCATTCATCATATGAATATCCATTTGCATGCTTTGAACATCTCTATGTTCCATACCAATGAAACGTGGTACTCAACATCGCAAATGCTAGTCTCAATCTCGAGCGATCCTTATCCTTATTTGCGGACGTCTCAATTGACTAGGAACTGTTTAGAATATACAGTGACTATAAGATGTGTTTCATGATAGTGATCTCTCTTTATTCACTATCTCATCTTACTTACACTATAGTATATTCAAGGTCTTTATCAAAACAACTATAGTATATCACAATATAACATTATGAAGAAAGATAAAGAAAATGACATTAATGAATGTAAATTATATTAAACAAAAATTATTTACAATAAGAGACTCTCAAAGCCCTTAGCCACAACTTGGCTAGCGGGGCATCAACTCTTTCAATCTCCCACTTGCCCTATAGCCAACTAATCATACTACGTAGTCCCATTGCTTCGCGATGTTTGTCAAACAATGGTCCTGGCAAGGGCTTAGTAAGTGGATCAGCGATATTGTCTGCAGAGTCCACTCTCTCGACAGTGATGTCTCCTCTTTCCATGATCTCCTGGATGATGTGGTATTTCCTTAGTATGTGCTTGGATCTTTGATGAGACCTTGGTTCCTTTGCCTGAGCAACGGCACCAGTGTTGTCGCAGTACACCGGGACTGGACCAACAGCTTCAGGAATTACGCCCAACTCTTGGACAAAATTCCTCATCTAAACGGCCTCTTTAGCAGCAGTTGATGCTGCAATGTATTTTGCCTCAGTGGTGGAATCCGCTGTGGTGTCCTGCTTTGAACTCTTCCAAGAGACAGCACCGCCATTGAGCATGAATACAAATCCAGAGGTTGACTTCGAGTCATCCACGACTTTGGAAGCTAGAGTCGGTATAGCCTTCCAATTTCAATTTTCTTCCTCCATAAACCATGAATATATTCTTAGTCCTTCTCAAGTACTTTAGAATATCATTCACAGCTTTCCAATGCATTTGACCGGGATTGGCCTGATATCTGCTCGTGAAACTCAGAGCAAAGGCTACATCCGGTCTGGTAGATATCATCCCATACATAATACTACCTATGGCTGATGCATATGGTATGTGTGTCATTTTTTCTATCTCTTCGTCAGTCTTGGGAGACATAGACTTGGATAGAGAAACTCCATGACACATAGGTAGATGTCCTCTCTTGGACTCATCCATAGAAAACATTTTCAATATGGTGTTGATGTAGGTTGCTAGAGTGAGTCCTATCATTTTCTTAGATCTATCTCTATAGATCTGTATTCCTAGAATATAGGACGCCTCACCCAAATCCTTCATCGAGAATCTACCTGATAACCATATCTTTGTTGACTGCAACATCCCTACATCATTCCCAATGAGTAGGATGTTATCAACATAAAGTACTAAGAATGTCACAACATCCTTAACTACTTTCTTGTACACGCATGGTTCCTCCGGGTTCTTGATGAAACCAAAATCCTTTATTGTTTCATCAAATTTCTGGTTCCAACTTCTTGATGCCTGTTTGAGACCATAAATTGATCTCTGAAGCTTGCATACCTTATGCTCACTTCCCATGGATGGGAATCCCTCGGGCTGCATCGTATAGATTTCTTCCTTAATGTTTCCATTAAGAAATGCAGTCTTCACATCCATTTGCCATATCTCATAGTCATACCAAGCTGCTATGGCAATAAGGATTCTTATGGACTTGAACATTGAGACTGGTGAAAAGGTTTCATCATAGTCAACACCTTATCTTTGAGTATAACCTTTTGCCATCAATCGTGCCTTGTAGGTCAATACCTTACCATCAGAAGATCAGAGAGGATTTCTAGAAGATCAGAGAATTAATATCAGACATATCAAACATGCCTTCTCCCACTAGCTTGTTCATCCTTTTAAAAGATATATGACCTAATCGAGCATGCCATAATTGTGCTGGATTTAGAGTATCTTGTTTTCTTTTGGATGTTGTTGATATCTCTTGGACATTATACATAGGAATATCTTTTAATTTTAAATTATAGAGATCATTTTCCAATTGTCCTGTACCAATTAAACATTCATTCTTGTAAATATTGCAAACACCTTTGCCAAACAAACAAGAATATCCATCTTTATCAAGCATAGAAATGGAAACACTGTTTTTCACCAATTCTGGTACAAACAAAACATCTCTCAAACATAATTTAAAATCATTGTCCAACAATAAGTAAACATCTCCAATAGCTTTGGCTGCAACTCTTGCCCCATTGCCCATTCTCAAGAAGGTCTCACCATCTCTGAGTCTCCTACTTCTTGCCATCACCTGCAAATCATTACAGAGATGTGAGCCACAGCCGGTATCCAATACCCAAGAAGAAGTGTTAAGTAAAATGTTTACTTCAATGTAGAACATACCTTTTCCAGAACCATTCTGGTCAAGATATTCCTTGCAATTACGCTTCCAATGTCCAGGTTTCTTACAGTGATGACAGACGTCATTAGTCTTGTTAGCCTTAATTGGTGTGGCTACCACAACGGGACTTGGAGCTTGCCTCTTCAAGGGCACGTTCTTTTTGGGAGCTTGGAAGGAACGCTTCTTTCCTTTCCCATGTGGTCTATTCTTTGAACCAGATGAAGATCCCACATAAAGAACCGACTTCTCTTTCTTGATTGTGGATTCAAACGTAACAAGCATGTTAACCAACTCCTCAAGGGTTGGATCTAACCTGTTCATGTTGAAATTCACCACAAAAGGATCAAATGAGCTAGGCAGTGACAAGAGCAACACGTCTGTGGTCAACTCAGTTGGTAGCACAAGATCCATGCTAACGAGTTTCTCCACGAGCCCAATCAACTTCAGGCCATGCTCATGGACCGAAGCCCCATCTCGCATGCGCAAAGTGATTAGCTCCTTGACAATCGCATGTCGAAGTGGGCGTGTTTGTTCACCAAAGAGTTCTTTGAGATGCAAATGAATGTCAGCAGCATGCTTTGCACTCTCAAAACGTCGCTGAAGCTCATCATTCATAGAAGCCTGCATATAACACTTGGCTTTCAAGTCATGGTCACACCAATCCTTGTAAGTCTGTAGCTCCTCAGGGCTACAATCAGTCGGAGCCGTATCAGAGGGCGACTCATCAAGTGTGTATGCAATCTTTTCCGAGTTCAAGACGATTTTCAAATTTCTTAGCCAATCGAGGTAATTTGGACCGGTCAGTAAATGTTTGTCGAGTATTGCAGACAACGGATTGCGAATTGATGACATTGTCAAAACTTTGTACTGAAAAATAATAACAGATAAATGTCAATGACTATTTTAAAATATTTAATAAGATATAAAGTATGGACTTTAACTTTATAAATATTTACTCCAACTGTTTTGACATTTTTACTACCCTCTAGTAAAAACGGGAAACTCCTTTCCTCAGTAGGTACATAATGTCCAATTAGCCAATTACGATCCCGAATAATATCAGCCAATCATAATTTCTAAAAGGTAGTTTCCAATTGCATCTCTATGCAACCCTTACGTAAACTTTTGCCTCACGCTTGATTAGGACCCAATAATATGACGTCGTTCATCTTTACGTGTCAAGCCTTACCCATCGATATCGAACCTTAATGGACGGTCGCCATGAGTTCCCCCAATAATATGAGCCGAAGTCATGGGAGTTCCACGTAGTTCACATCACCATGTCAATGGATGTCACAGCTTTCCGGCATCCAAGCCCCCCCAATAATATGAGCCGAGCATTGAATACGGGTAGCGTTCGTCATGCATCCATTGTCGATGGAAGACATTGAAATTATAAACAAATTTATAATTCCCCTTTTCGGGCTTGATATAAATTTTGAATCTAATTCAAAATGAGGGTTTTTAATTTTGAAAATGTCTCATCATTAATTTTAAAAATCGCCATGTTTGATCGTATGTTTGCCGGATTCATGCAACTTTGTTATTATAAAATAATAACGCACATACTAATTAATAAGGATGATTAATCGCCCCAAAACTATTTGGCCCGTGTGAGCCAAACACGGGCCTAGGTCCAATTCCTAGGAAATGCATGGGATGCAAATGCAACAATTACATAAGCTTCCAATATTTACATGTCTTGAATCTTCATAATTCATCATGGCCCACCATCTTCTAATCTTGAACTTCCGCTATTAAATATTTTACATGAAAATATCCATGGCAAATAGGGATACATCTCATGGGGTGGGAACGGGTCATAAACCAAGCCCACTTTGTAATTTGATAATTATTACAACCATTCAACACAAAATATCCTAGCATACACCTAGCAAATTGGTCTTGGGCTTTTAATCATCCTTCATGCACAATATCACATATCATACACCATCAATTAATTATCTCAATAATCAATTGATCAAATATTATATATCTTGGTCCAATCACTAACCACCACAATTATAAAATAAAATTAACAAAATAAACAAACACCTTTGTTTACTTTCAAATTTAATTTATTTATAATTGAATTTCTTGTAAATCACAATTTACTATAAATAATCAAAGTCACACTTTAACTATTTATTTTATTAGAAAAATCACATATTATAAAGTTTAATTTTTCATAAAAATCAACTATAATATATTTAACAATTTAGGGCCTATGACACATGATATTCCAAAACACCTTTTGAAAAACTCAAGTCGTCATAGTCGTCACCGAAACTCCGTCGCCAGATTCCGGCCAAAATTTTTTTTTTTTATTATTATTATTTTTTTTTATTAAAAATATGGGGCAGCCCACGGCTGCCCCTAGGACACCTTCGGGCAGCCCAAGGGCTGCCCGAAAATAAAAAAAAAATAATTTTTATAAAATTTTCCCTAAATGTTAAAATATTGATTTTCTCATGCGGTTAGAAATTGACCTCAACATAATATCCAACAAATACTACACAAAAGAGTAACCTAGGCTCTGATACCACTGAAGGGGATCGGTTAACTCGTGCCCGGAAACGCAGCGGAAATATAAAATTTTTAATAAAAGAAATCCGAGCACTTGTGTAGTATTCAAATATTAAACAACCATAGGGTGTTTAGAATTTTACTTATCAATCTCAAAGATTGATTTATGGCTCCAACCAAGTTGATAAACAACTAGGCTCTTGAAAAATGGTAGACTCAATCTACAAGCTTCCAAGAGCACTCCTTGCTCAATATGGATTCAACTATTCGAGCCTCCGAATTAGGTCCACGACTAGACGATCTAAATCAACTCTAAATATTCACTAGAATATTTAGAGAATTTTTCATTGAGATTTTTCTTTTCTTCTTCCACAAAAATTGAAAGAAAACTTGAAGAAAAAAATTGGAGAGTGTTCGGCCACTTCAAGCCTAAATTGGAATGGAATGAATTGTGTGTGTGTATATATTATTCCAAATAATATATTAAAGGAGAGGGATTAATGAGTACAATTAAGCCATGCATGGAAAATTGCAAGGCATGCATGGAAAATTGCAAACTATCTTACAACCCTTCAAATTCCATACACACACATATATATATATCATATATATATATATATATATATATATATATATATATATATATATATATACACGCCTATATATATATACATATATAAATATATATATTTAAATGTAATTTGAACTTATTTTTAATTAATTATTAAACCTAAACCCAATTAAGTTTAATCAATTAATTAAATTTAACTTGAACCCATTCAAGTCCACTAGTATCAATAATTATACAACACTATATTAATTTGAGCTCTACTAGACTCAATAGTGTTTAATTAATTCAACACTTGAATTAATTTAATTATTTGTACATTAAAATGTCTACTAGTGTTAAATTAATTCAACACTTGAATTAATTAACTAAGTTCAAAATAATAGTTTAGAAAATCACCATTTTCATAAACTAATTATTTTAAGTCAACTTTTAATCTTGGAACACATTCACAAATTAAAAGTTACTTATTCCATTCATTCTCCAATTTAGAAGTCAAATTTCTAATTTATTTTACTTATAAACTCCTTTATAAGTTGTTCAACACATTGAACTTATTTTAATCTCAACGGGATCTAGAAAGCTAGTACTTGTGTGATCCTCAATGGTTCACTGATACAACTAGCAGTGGGTTCACATCTCCATGTGATTCAGGATCAACAAGTCCCTTATATGAGCATACCCTAGATAGCTCCATTCTTATTAATCAACACATTGACAATAAGAACGTCAGAAAACTCAAGTCTGATAGTACCCAACCAGTCATGTAAACATCTAGCAGCATTGCTTACATGACTCCCTAGGTATCAAATGATAGTGCCTGCAAGAACCAATCAATTATGGTTAGCGTACAGTACGGTCCCTTCAACTCATATATCCCGACCGATTCGACAACCATTGGTTTATCGAGAGTTGTCATTGAATCGATAACTATGTGTCATGCCGTAGTTGCATCGAAAGTGTAATTCAAGAAACTCCTTTCTTAATTACCACTTACTCTGATCAGAGATTTCAAGCTACGTATGCATGATATAACATAGGATATCCATACCCGTAGGTAAGCGGTGAATCCCCGACTACAATGCATTGACTCCTATATGTTTCGTCACAACACCCAACATTGCCACCTGATGACCCCAGATGAGTCGGTAAACAAGTCAAAGTGAAGCACTAGCATATAGAGTCTCCATGTTGTCCCGGGTTATAGGACTAATGGTGTACAACCATAAACTAGGACTTCTCCACTCGATAAGTGAGAACCACTTGGAAAATCCTTTAGGGAGGGTTGTTCAGTGCACTCTACAAGGAGCACCTATTTGCATGCTTGGACATCTCCATGTCCCCTACCAATGAAACATGGTACTCACATCGCAAATACTAGTCTCAAGCTCGAGCGGCCTTTATCCTTCTTTATAGCGGCTGAATCGACTAGGAACAGTTTAGAATATACAGTATTCCAAATATGAGTTTCATGATAGTCATCACATGACCATCTCATATTCTTTTTACTATTTGTATATTCAAGGGCTTTATCTATGCAGCATGCATGGGCATAAAGATAAAGATGTGCCAAATTTAAATAATGTCAAATATTATTAAAACAAAGATTGTCATACAAGAGTTCTCTCAAGGACCATCGGCCAACACATTGGCTCGACGGGCACCTACTCTAATAGTTTGATGGTTCCTGAGGTGTGGGATCGTTATTTTGTATCTCGGGTTCTTCTCGAATTTCTTCGAGTTCCATCATCTTTCCTTTCTTATCAAGTTAGAAATCCTTCTCCATGAAGGTGGCATTCCTCGAAACAAACACTTTTGTTTCAGTAGGATGATAGAAATAATATCCGATTGAATTCTTTGGATACCCTACAAAATAACATAAGGTGGATCGACTATCCAACTTATCTCCCACTGTCCGCTTCACGTAAGCAGGACATCCCCAAATCCTTAAGTATGAATACTTAGGAGCTTTGCCATTCCATAACTCATATGGAGTTTTATCCACTGCTTTAGTGTGGACATTGTTCAACAACAATACCGCCGTTTCAAGCGCATAGCCCCAAAACGAAGGTGGGAGCTCAGTGAAGCTCATCATGGATCGAACCATGTCCAACAAAGTTCGATTGCGACGCTCCGAAACACCATTAAGCTGAGGTGTCATAGGAGGAGTCCACTGAGAGAGAATCCCATTCTCTTTTAGATATCCAAATACTCGGTACTTAAATATTCTCCACCTCGATCCGATCGAAGTTCTTTAATACTCTTAACTAGTTTGTTTTCTACTTCAGCCTTGAATTCTTTGAACTTTTCAAATGCTTCAGACTTATATTTCATCAAATATAAATACCCATACCTAGAATAATCATCAGTAAAGGTAATGAAGTAGGTGTGACCAAATTTAGTACCAATACTAAATGGACCACAAACATCTGTATGGATCAAATCCAACAGATTTTGACTACGCTCAGGTTTTCCTTTGAAAGGAGATTTAGTCATTTTTCCTTTTAGGCAGGACTCACAAGTAGGTAGAGAGTTAATATCAGACATATCAAACATGCCCTCTTCCACTAGTTTGTTCATCCTCCTTAAGGAAATATGACCTAGCCTAGCATGCCAAAGGTTTACCGGGTTTTGACTATCATTTTTCCTTTTATTTGTTGTTGCCGGTTTATCAACATAATTAATTGGTACGTCTTTTAATTTTAAGTTATATAGATCGTTTTCAAGTTGTCCACATCCACTCAAACATTCATTCTTGTAAATATTGCAAATCCCATTCACAAAATTGAAAGAAAAACCATCTCTATCAAGCATAGAAACAGAAATAATGTTTTTAACCAAATCTAGCACAAATAAAACATCTCTCAAAAGTAACTTAAAATTGTTCTGCAAAACTAAATAAAAATCTCCCACAGCTTTGGCTTCAACTCTAGAACCATTTCCGAGCCTTAGCTGGGTCTCACCCATCCTAAGCTTACGACTTCTTGTCATCACCTGCAAATCATTGCAAATGTGAGATCCACATCCGGTATCCAATTTCCAAGAAGTAGTATTAAGTGAAACATTTATTTCAATGTAAAACATACCCTCTACAGTTCGCAACTGCTCGAGATATACTTTGCAGTTACGTTTCCAATGATCGGGTTTCTTGCGGTGATGGCAAAGGTCTTCAGATCCGTTCACGTTTGAAGCCTTTGTTTTGATCTTCTTCTTTGGTATAATTTTCTTGGGTGGGGCAGAACGCTTCTTATTCTTTCCACTTGGCCCTTTCTTAGAGTTAGAAGAGGAACCAACCAAGAGTACCAGTTTATCCTTCTTTAATGTGGCCTCAAAAGTCACAAGCATATTGACCATCTCTTCAAGGGTGACCTCTATCTTATTCATATTGAAGTTCATCACAAAGCCGTCAAACGACGAAGGAAGAGAAAGAAGTAACAAGTCCGTGTTCAGTTCATGCTCCAATGTCAAATCGAGTGTTACCAATTTTTCAATGAGCCCAATCATGCGTACCCCATGCTCACGGACTGAAGTCACATCTCGCATGCGGCATGTCATGAGCTCTTTGACGGTGGCATACCTCTTCGATCTTGACTGAGCTCCAAAAAGTTCCTTGAGAGTATCGTGAATGTCAGCAGCATTCACTGCATTCTCAAATCGCCTCTGAAGTTCATCAGACATCGAAGCCTACATGTAACATTTGGCCTTGATATCATGGTCCCACCATTTGTCAAGTTTGGCCAATTATTCCGGACTCACATCAGTCGGAGCTTCTTTCGGAGGAGGCTTTTCTAACACGTAGAAAATTTTTTCCGAACTAAGAACAATCCTTAACTTACGGAACCATTCCGTATAGTTTGCGCCAGTCAGTTTGTTTTGTTTGAGAATTGAGAATAATGGATTGCGCGAATTCATTGTAATGAAATACTGAAAAGAAACAGACAATAATCAGTGATTGCTTAATTAATTTACTAAGACATAAAATATGGCGAGATTTAATTTTATGAATTTCACTCCCACTATTTTAACAATTTCACTACCCTCTAGTGAAAACAAGAAACCGATTTCCTTAGTGGGAACATGGAGTCCAATTGATAAATCATAGTCCCGAATAATATCAGCCAACCATAATTTTCAAAAGGTAGAGCCCAATTGCTTCCAAAGCAACCCCCATGTTTTTACCTCATGTCCAATAAGAGCCCAATAATATGACGCCGTTTATTGTGACATGTCAAGATGACCCATCAATATTAAGTTGTGATGGACGGTCGCCATGTGGATCCCCAATAATATGAGCCAATCCCATGGGAGTTCCACCCAACTTACAACATGTGTCGATCCAATGTACAGCTTTCCGACGAACGGGCCCCCCCAATAATATGAGCCGAACCGTGCCCGCGGGTAGCATCTCATACATTGATCGTTGATGGAAGGTAGGAATATTTAAACAATATTTAAATTCCCTTTTGTTTATCTTGATATAAATTTTAAATCATATTTAAAATGAGGGATTTTTAATTTTGAAAAATTGTCTCATCATATCATATTTGTATGCTTGCGGGATTCATGCAATTTAGTCTAAACATGCATACAACAATAATATCATATATTATATTTAGGATGATCGACCCCAAAACTAATTGACCCGTGGTTGCCAATCACGAGTCTAAGTCCAATCCTAGGTGATATGAAAGTATGCAATGCAATCCTATTACATTGAGCTTTCAATTTACATTTCTTCGGTCTTTATTATCTGCTGGGCCCACCTTTGTCTTCAAATCTTTATCTCCCACTAAGTCTAATAAATTTACAATAGATTTCGATGACAAGTAGGGGATACATATTTAAGGGTGGGAACGGGCCATAAACCAGGCCCACTTTTTATTACAAATGACAAATCAAATTGGGCCATAAACCAAGCCCATTAATAAAACCCAACAACAATAATAAAAACCAAATGTAAATTTTCTAACATACACCTATAAAATTGGTCATGGAAATCGTTCATCCTTTATCCAATATTTAATTCAATAATTAAATCATTGGATAACATTCAATGGCAACATAATTAAAAGATAAAATCAAATTTTATCTAATATATACATAAGATCATATCTTATCATCAATTGTACCAAAATAATTAATTTTATAAAATCTAATTTAACGGATAAAATTTATAAATTTTCCAAAAATTCAAATTTATCCAAAAATCAATTTTAAAAATTTCGGACTCAAACAATTTGACCCGATGCCTCGTGGACCAATCAAAAACAATTTTCGATCGGACCATAAACTAAAATTTCAAAAATCTAAAATTCTTTTAAAAAATCATATTTTAATTTTTCGGGCTGCCCGGGACGTTCCCAGGCAGCTGCACCCCCACGTGGGGCAGGGCAGCCCCCACGTGGGGCCTAGGGCAGCCCCTTCGCTGCCCTGGGCAGCGTTTTTGCTGCCCTTGGGCAGAAACGATTGCTGGCCCTTGGGCGGCAAGATGGCAGCGTTTTTGCTGCCCTTGGGCAGTTACCCTTTTCAAATTTAATTTCAAAAATTTTTGTTTTGGTTTCTAAAACCCGAGGCTCAAAAATTTTGCACAATCGATTAATTTAATCGTTTGATCTGAGAGAATCCTGGCTTTGATACCACTGTTGGAACATGCTTTTCAGATCATAGATCTGATACCCGGTGCAGTGGAAGTTTTAAAATTTTTATATGGAACGATTCCATATCATGGGTATCAAATCCGAACGATTAAATTATGCAAGTAAAATAATAATTACAATTAATATTTTACCTCTTCAAGCTAAGGCTTGATTATGGACTCCAACAGAATTTTTTGCTCTTGTTGTAAATCCCAGGAACTGATGACTACTCGATCAATCTTCGGAATTAGGTCCACGAACAGAAAACTGAAACCCTCTGATTGATTGCACTAGAAATCAATCAAATGTTTATCGAAGAGATTAAACAGATTTGATCTGTCAATTCAGAATGTAATTTTTTTGAAAAATCACAGACTGAATTTTCCCTAAAAGGAGAAGAGGATTTTCGAAAAACCCTTTAGAATATATTTCAGTATTTTCAAAAATTGCAAGATGGAATAATCCCCTATCTTCGAAAATTACCCTTATATATATATATATAATTTCTAGACTGGATTAAGTTATAATTGTATTAGGACACTAACTCCTTAGGGCCCACAATCCATAACATAAGCCCAACAAGCCAAGTCTGTTATTATAGAAATTAATATAAAATTCATCATGACTCCGATTGATAAACCGATTTCACCAATGTGCACAGAAAACATTTCTGCACCTTTTAAAGTCAAGATAATTTTTCTGAATCCGAATTCAGTGATTTCCAAAAATGCCCATCCCTATGTCATTTTAGAAAATTCCACTCCCTTTAGTTAAGAAGTCCAACTTCTCTTTCATTAAATTTAACTCTTTATATTTAACTATCTCAACGGGGATTAGTATCCATTACTTGTGTGACCCTCAATGGTTCAGGGATACAGCTAGCCGTGGGCTCACAACTCCTTGTGACTCGGAACAACAATTTTCGACTTACCCATCGAATCATGGTAAGTGCGTCTAGCAACATCGCCCCATGATTCCCTAGGTATCACTGATAGTGCCTGCAAGAACCAGTAGGTTTTGGTTAGCGTACAGTACGGTCCCTTCATCCATATATCCCGATCGAATCAACAACCATTGGTACATCGAGAGTCGTTCGAGATTCGATAACTATGCAATTCATCTTGAAGATCAAATAGTGACATCGCATGTGCTACTAGAAAAACAAGTAACCTAAATCACATCGAGTACTCTGGCCAGAGATTTGTTACACTAATATCTCCTCAGATCGCATAGGATATCCACACTCGCAAGCGTGTGGTGAATCCTTGACAACAAAGCATCGACTCCTATATGTGTCGTAACTGTACCCAATCCCGACACCTGATGACCCTCATAGAGTCGGTAAACGAGTCAAAGTATAGTACTAGCATATAGAGTCTCCTTGATGTTTCAAGTAGTAAGAACTAATGGTTTACAACCAAAACCGCGGACTTATCCACTCAATTAATAATAACCACTTGGAAAGTCCGAATAGGGTGTTCAATCATTCATCATTTGAATATCCATTTGCATGCTTTGAACATCTCTATGTTCCATACCAATGAAATGTGGTACTCAACATCGCAAATGCTAGTCTCAATCTCGAGCGATCCTTATCCTTATTTGCGGACGGCTCAATTGACTAGAAACTGTTTAGAATATACAGTGACTATAAGATGTGTTTCATGATAGTGATCTCTCTTTATTCACTATCTCATCTTACTTACACTATAGTATATTCAAGGTCTTTATCAAAATAACAATAGTATATCACAATATAACATTATGAAGAAAGATAAAGAAAATGCCATTAATGAATGTAAATTATATTAAACAAAGATTGTTTACAATAAGAGACTCTCAAAGCCCTTAGCCACAACTTGGCTAGCGGGGCATCAAATCTTTTATAAAAAACAATAGAATTCATACCCAGCAAGCCTTTCTAGCATTTGGTCAATGAAGGGGAGGGGAAAATGGTCTTTACGGGTTGCGTCATTAAATTTCCTATAGTCTATACACACACGCCAACCTGTAACTATCCTAGTGGGTATCAACTCATTCTGCTCATTCTTAATGACAGTTATACCCCCTTTATTCGGTACACATTGAACCGGACTCACCCATGCACTATCATAAATGGGATAAATGATACCTGCATCTAGAAGTTTTATCGTTTCAGCCTTCACTACTTCTTGTATCTTGGGATTCAATCTCCTCTGTGGTTGGACCAAAGGGTTGATGTTCTCTTCCATTAATATCTTGTGCATGCATATGGATGAATTAATGCCTTTGATATCTGCGACCTTCCAGGCAAACACACTCTTATGACTTTTGAGAACATCTAGCAGTCTGGCCTCCATCTCACCTGTCAAAGAAGAAGAAATTATGACAGGTAATTTTTCATTCTCACCTAAAAATACATATTTGAGATGGATAGGTAATGGTTTCAATTCCATAGTTGCTGGTTCTTCAAGACTTGGTTTCTGGAGGACTAAATCCTTCCGGTCACAAAGATCTTCGAGTCTGAGCTTGACACCTTTTTGCCATGACGGGTTATCATTCAAGTAAGCCGACATCTCTTATATCTCTACATTGATCAAGTCATCACGAGGAGAATATAGGAGTGCAGCTTCTAATGGTTCCTGAAATGTATCCTGCACATAATCATATAAAAGTGAGTCCACAACATCAATTTGAAAACAGTACTCTTCATTACTTTGTGAAAATTTTAGTGCAATAAACACATCAAAGGAAATTTTCTCTTCTCCCACTCTCAGATGTAACTCTCCCTTTTGGACATCGATTAGTGTTTTTCCTGTTGCCAGGAAAGGTCTTTCCAAAATAAGTGGCATGTACAAGTCCTCATCTATATCAAGTACCAAAAAATCCACCAGAAAGATGAACTTGTTGACTTTTACCAGCACATCTTCTATTATTCCTCTGGGATATTTGATAGATCTGTCCTCCAATTGCAATGACATCTTGGTGGATTTCGGCTCTCCCAAGCTTAGTTTCCTGAAAACAGAATATGGCATTAAGTTTATGCTTGCTCCCAAATCACACAAAGCTTTATGAAATTGGACATCATTAATAACACAAGGAATAAAAAAACTCCCTGGATCTTTTTGCTTCGGTGGAATCTTGTTCTGAACTAGCGCAGAGCAATTTTCTGTTAGACTGATCATTGCATGCTCCTCCAATTTTCTCTTGTTGGAGAGAATTTCCTTCAAGAATTTCGCGTAACTGGGCATTTGCATCAATACATTAGCGAAGGAAATGTTTATATTCAGTTTCTTGAATACTTCTAGGAATTTAGCAAACTGAGAATCTAGCTTGGCCTTCTTGAGAGTCGCAGGAAAAGGTGGTGGAATAACAATATTTGACTGTGATGTGGGTGGTTGTGTAGAATCAGAAGACTTACCTGCAGTTTTCCTTGGTGTAGCTGGTTCTGATTCTTTCTCGCCTCGTTTCTCACCCTTAATTATCTTCCCACTTTTCAATTCAACTGATTTTACCTGCTCTTTTGGATTCTTTTCCGTGTCACTTGGAAAAGTGCCCAGCTCTCTGCTGGACATCGCTTTAGCTAACTGCCCTATTTGATTTTCCAAGTTCATAATCGATGCATCCTGATTCTGCATTCGGGTCTCAGTGGATGATATGAACTTCTGCATCATCTATTCCATGCTTGAATTCTCCTCCTGATGCTGTTTTCCATAATTCTTATTCCCATATGGCCTATTGTTCTGTCCTCTCCACGAAAAGTTCGGATGTTGTTTCCACCCTGGATTGTATGTATTTGAGAATGGATCATTCCTAGGGCGGTTTTGATTCCCTACATGGTTCACCATTCCTCCCTCTGGCTGATATGATGGATTGCCTGTCTAACAATCTTTTGTGAAGTGTTCAGCACCACATTTCTCACACCACACTTCTTGAATACGCATCGCAGACTGCCCTAGAGTTAGCTCTTCAATCATGACTTCAAGCTGAGCTGCTACTGAGGTGAATGCATCAACTTGATGTATTCCCGCGGGTCTCCTGGCTGCATTCCTGTCAGGTTGAGGGTGATAGCTACTGGATTCCATCTCCTCAATTAACTCATATCCATCTTCCAGTGATTTTCGTAACAAATTACCACCTGCAGCTGCATCAAACATGGTGCGATTTGAGTAAGGAAAACCATAATAAAAAGTTTGTACCACAAGACCGTCTGGTAGTTGGTGATGTGGGCATCTCCTCAATAAATCTTTGTAGCACTCCCATGCTTCATACAGTGTTTCCTGTTCTCCTTGAGCAAAGGTTGTGATGTCAGCTCTTAAGCTCATCGATTTGGACGGTGGGAAGTATTTGGTAAGAAAAGCCTTTGCGAGATCATCCCAAGGGGTGATGGAACCTGCAGGTAAATTTGTTAGCCATGCTTTAGCCTTATCTCGTAACAAAAAAGAGAATAAACGCAAACGAATAACGTCATCAGAAACTCCCTGCATCTTGAAAGTGTCACAGATTGTCATCCCACAAAACTGGACTGTGTTTTGCACCATTTGAATGATAGCAGGCTTTATTTCAAACTGATTTGCTGCTATGGTTGGCCTGATGATGCTTGGTCTGGCGTTTTTGATAGATGACATAACATTGTCCAACATTGACCTGTTGATAGGTGGTGCATTATTCTCACCTTCTCCATCTTCACGTAGTCGTTCTTGTTCTGCCATTGCTTCTTTTTGTTGCCTTCTTCTTCTGCGAAAAGTTCTTTCAATTTCTAGATCAAAAGGCAAGAGTTCTGCTGCAGGTTAATGTTGCATGCACTACAAGAGAATCCTGCAGTTCACAGATGAAACTAGTGATTAAAATTGAAGTAGAGAAAATTAAATAAGATAAATTAAAGTAATCAATAGTCCCCGGCAGCAGCGCCAAAAACATGATCGAGCAAATACTAACACTTAAATTCAATATAATTATCTCTCTTTTATACTCAAAATTATCGCAAGTGCACGACTCAAGTGATAGAAAAGTGTACTGAGTACGAGTATCGTCCTCAGGGACTACGTCACAATAATTTAATTATTTAATTTCTCTACCCAAAGTAACGAAAATTTGATCATTGATTATTTTAATTATAAATTAAATAATTCAACTTAAAATCCTAAAATGAAAATAAAATAAATCGCAATAATACTTAGCACAGGAAAATATAATCTGAAGAAATTTTGTTGGAATCTCGGTTCACCTTTTCCCTAATTGAATTTGGACGATTGAAACTTAATTTACACTCATACATTTGACAAGAATTCCTAAAATATCGACACTCTCTCTCGAGTTGATGCCAATCTAATTCAAGTTAATGAAACAATCAAATCTCTTTGATTATTGATCATTAGTGATAGCTTTGTGTTCATTGAATTCCTACAACTTTCAACCTGGTGGTCTATGGTTATCAACATGTACTAAATATCATATCTCTATGCATATTGTAAGTCCATGGATTTTATCATTTGTCCTAATCATGAATCTATCTCTCGACAGCAATTCAAAACCTACGAATCTATGCTAAAGTTAGCTACTCCTCAACATAGAATAATAAACCATGATAAAATCAAATACTTGTATAAAACTAAATCAATTCATCCAACGATTCAATCACAAAAACATGTTTCGGGGTTAGTATCCCCTAAATTCCAACAAAATAAAGTTTAGCTACTACAACTCATAATAAAATTCAATCTAACAAAGTTTTCAACATAAAATTTCAGAAATCGTGAAGAAGAAGAACTCCCAACGAGAAGAAGAAACTTCGATCTTCAGAGCCGCCTCCGCCTCGATTTGCTGTTTTTTTCCAACCCTCAAATCATCTGAAAAGATTCTATTTATAGCGCCCCTTAGAGTCCTTTCCTTTTAAAACACCCGAAATAATATCTTTTACAATTACGCGCGGGCTCTCGGTTTGCACAATTTTACCGACCGCGCGCTGGAAATTTCTTCAACTCACTACCCGTTTTTATTCAGCACGCGCTCGGTTTGCACAATTTCACCGAACGAGAGCTCAAAATTCTTCAAATCACTTCCTGACCAAAATATGCCAGCGCTCGGTCTGCAGAGAAGCCCGAAAATAAACTTTTTCTTGTTTTCCTTCCAATTTAACAAAAAATCAATAGGAGTAAACAAAACATACAAAATTACACTAAATGAAAATTTTTTTATAAAAACACTAACAAGACAACATGGAACTAATGCAAAACATCAAAAAAACGAACAATAAAACATGGAAAAACGACTCTTATCAGTACAAATCTTTCTAGTTCTTTGATAGCGCGGACGCGCTTAGGGAAGTGTGCGAGCGTGCTTATAGGGCTGTTTTGAGTACTTGAAAAAGACCCAAAATCAAACGCAAGACATGGAATAGAAGTAAAATGCACTGGGAATAAATGAAAGAACTACCAAAAATTAAAATAAAACTGAGCAAAATGAGTCAAAAATTTTGGGTTGCCTCTCAAATAGCGCTTGGTTTAGAGTCATCGGCCCGACTTTCACCAGATTTAGGCAGGGTCTTGGAGCATAGTGCTCTCAGCTTCTCGCACTTCATTTCCAAAGTAGTGTTTGACCCTTTGTCCGTTCACATTAAATGTCCTTCCGTCTGTACATCGCATCTCAATAGCACCATGTGGATACACAGTCTCCACGATAAATGATCCGGACCATCGCAACTTCAGTTTACCTGGAAACAATTTCAAACATGAGTTAAATAACAACACTCGCTGCCCCGATTCAAATTCCATACAATGTGTTTATCATGTCATTTCTTTGTTTGTTCTTTGTAGTTATTTGCATTCTCATATAATTCATTCCAAAATTCATCCAACTCAGTCATTTGCAATTTCCGCAACACCCAAGATGCTTCGAGATCCATGTTTAGCTTCTTCACAGCCCAATACGCTTTATGCTCCAAATCCAATGGCAAGTGACATGCTTTTACAAAAACCAACCGATAGGCAGACATTACAATGAGTGTCTTGAAAGCAGTGCGATATGCCCAAAGAGCATCATCCAACTTAATGGCCCAATCATTCCGATTCGTCTGAACTGTCTTCTCCAAGATTTGATTAATTTCTCTGTTTGATATCTCTGTTTGAACATTGGTTTGCGGATGATATGCACATGCAACCTTATTCCTGACACCATACTTTGTGAGCAAGGTATTAAATATCTTATTGCAGAAGTGCGTACCTTCGTCACTGATTATTTCTCGTGGTGTGCCGAACCTAGTGAAATGTTCTCTTGCATAAACTTAACTACAACACGAGCATCATTAGTAGAGGTGACAATTGCTTCCACTCATTTCGAAACATAATCCACGACTAGTAAAATATAAGTGTAACCATAAGAAGGGGGAAATGGACCCATAAAATCAATACCCCACACATCAAACAATTCAACTTCTAAAATATTTGTGAGGGGTAGTTCATGCTTTCTAGATATATTCCCAGTTCTTTGACACTTATCACAAGATTTTACTAAGGTATAACTATCTCTAAACAAAGTAGGCCAATAAAAACCAGATAGTAGTACCTTAGTTGCAGTCCATGTTGCTCCGAAGTGGCCTCCATAAGGTGCTGAATGTCATTGTTCTAGAATTTCCTGTTCTTCTTGACCCGCCACACATCTCCTAATCACTTGATCAGCACAACGCTTGAAAACATAGGTATCATCCCTCAAGTAGAACTTAATTTCATTGAAAAATTTCTTCTTCTGATGACGGTTCAATCCTGGAGGCATAGCACTACACGACGAAAAAATAGCAATATCAGCAAACCATGGAAGGGTTAACTTACCTGAAAGATTTGTTCATCTAGAAACATTTCGTTTATAATTTCCTCCTCCTTAACTTCTTCTAACTTCATCCGCGACAAGTGGTCTGCGACTTGATTTTTTCTCCCCTTTTTGTCCTTGATTTCAAAATCAAATTCCTAAAGAAGTAAAATCCACTTTATCAAGCGTGTCTTAGCATCCTTCTTGGCAAAAAACTAGCGAATCGCTGCATGGTCAGTATAAACAACTACTTTAGTGCCAATTAAATAAGGAAAAAATTTATCAAAAGCAAAAACTACTGCTAGCATCTACTTTTTCGTGGTGGAGTATTTTTGCTGTGCAGCATCCATAATGCGACTTGCATAATAAATGGCTCAAAACATCTTATCTCGACGCTAGCCCAAAACAGCCCCCACTGCATAGTCACTAGCATCACACATAAACTCGAATGGTTCCTTCCAATTCGGAACGATCATAATAGGTGCTGTGATTAAAGCCGTCTTGATCCTTTCAAAGGCCTGCAAACTATCATCATCAAAAATGAAAGTAGAATTTTTTTCATGCAGATTACATAGGGGTTTAGTGATTTTGTAAAAATCTTTGATGAATCAACAATACCGCATGGCCTAAGAAACTATGGATTCCCTTGATATTATTTGGAGGTGGAAGCTTCTCAATAGCAGCCACTTTGGATCGATTGACCTCTAATCCCTGTGATGAAACTTTATGTCCAAGGACAATGCCCTCTTGAACCATAAAGTGACATTTCTCCCAATTAAGAACTAAGTTCTTTTCTTGGCATCTCTGTAAAACAAGGTAAAGATTATGCAAACAATGATCAAAAGAGGAACCAAAGACTGAAAAATCATCCATGAATACTTCCATAATGTCCTCCACCATATCTGCAAAAATCGCCATCATACACCGCTGAAAAGTTTCCGGTGCATTACAGAGACAAAAAGGCATCCCTTTGAAAGCAAACGTGGCATAAGGACACGTAAAAGTGGTTTTCTCCTGATCCTCCGGTGCTATTGCAATTTGATTATAACCTGAATAACCATCTAAAAAACAGTAATGGCAATAAACAAAAGTCTATCAAGCCTTTGATCAATGAAAGGAAGTGGAAAGTGATCTTTACGAGTAGCTTTGTTCAACTTCCTATAATCTATACAAACTCACCTCAGTTACTGTATGTGTGGAGATTAACTCATTATTTTCATTTTTGACCACAGTAATCCCACCCTTCTTAGGCACCAATTGAACAGGAGATACACAACTACTGTCAGAAATAGCATATATCACACCCGCATTCAACAATTTCAAAACCTCTTTTTTAACTACTTCTTTCATGGCAGGATTCAACCTCCTCTGATGATCGACAGAAGGAGTATAAGATTCTTCCATCAAAATTTTATGCATGCAGATAGTTGGACTAATACCCTTAATATCATAAATTGACCATCCTAGAGCAGTTTTAAAATTTCTTAAAACTCTCAACAACTTATATTTTTTGACCTCAGACAGATGAGAATAAATAATAACAGGAAAATTTGAATTCTTGCCAAGGAACGCACAACATAAATGTGCAGGTAACTCTTTAAGATCATGAGTTTCAGCAGATGCCTTTGGTGCATTATTTTCCAATACTTCTAATTCCTTAGGACTCACCATTTTTTCATTCGGAGCTCCCTCGAGAAATGCTTCTTGTTCACGATGCTCCCAATCTTCTTCCTTATCAAATTCCTAATCCGCAACCAAAAATCTTTCTAATGGATCATTAATTTCTGCTTATGAAAAAGAATTATGAGAATCAATAACTTCAATGCTTTTACATGTACTTACCTCGCTCGGTCCCCTCATGGTATGATAGATGTTAAAGATCACAGCTTTACCACCAACTCTAAGTGTGAGCTCATCCTTATGGAAATTGATTAGCGCTCTTACAGTGGCCAAAAAGGGTCTCCCAAAAATCAATGAAGTTTCTTCATCCTCATCCATGTCCAATATCACAAAGTTTGCTGGAAATATGAACTTGTATTCCTTCACCAAAACATCTTCCACAATATCCTGTGGATATGTGATACTTCGGTCAGCCAGCTTTAATGTGATGGTAGTTGCCTTTACTTCCCCAAGCTCCAAAGTTCTGTAAACAGAAAAAGACATTAAATTTATACTTGCTCCTAAATCACATAAGACTCTATTTACTTTAGCACCACTAATAAAACAAGGAATAGTGAAACTCCCTGGATCCTTAAGCTTTTGTGGCAAATGTTTCTGTAGGATAGCGCTGCACTCTTCTGTCAGGTTCACCACCTCATTGTCCTACAATCTCCTCTTCCTGGACATCACATCTTTGATGAACTTGCCATAGTTAGGCATCTATTCCAAAGCATCTGCAAAAGGAATACTGACGTGTATCTTCTTAAAGTTGTCTAGGAATTTGGAAAACTGCTCATCAAGAGCTTTCTTCTTGAAGCTATGTGGGTAGGGAAGTTGTGGCTTGTACATCGGTTTTGAGTCAGATTCTTGCTTTTTCTCTTCATCAATTTTCTCCTCAACCACTTGTTCTTCAGTTTCCTTGACTTTTTCTTATTCATCTCTTCTTTCTTCAGCCCCTAATTTCTTTCCAATTCTTAATTCCACTACTTTTCATTGATCTTTTGGGTTCACCTTAGTATTGCTGGAAAACTGTCCTCGATTCTGATCCTTCAAAGCATTATCCAGTTGCCCAATTTGTGTTTCCATGGATTTCATCATAGCGCCCAAACTACACATATGCGTCTCCATGTTGTCAAGTTGAGTCTCAGTTCTCGACATCCTCTTGCTAGATTCATTGACAAATGTATATACCATATCCTCCAATGTCGCTTTACCTTCACCCTTGTTTGTATTGAATCCCGGAGGGGAATTTTACACATTTTTGTTGTTGGCAAAGGAAAAATTTTCATGGTTACATAATCCAGGATGAAAGTATTAGAGGGAGGATTACCTCGATAATTTCCATAGCCTCTGGGATTTATATACTGATCTTCCTCAGGTGGATGAGATTCCTTGATGGCAATTGACATACCTGCAGGTTCTGCTACATTCACCTTATTCAACGCAGCAACTTGTGTAGTCAATGTAGATAACTATGTAGTTATTGAGGTGAGAGGATCCACTGCAAACACTGCTCTCTTGACTCTCATGCGTTCAGATGGCCATTGGAAACTATTGATGGTCATTTGTTCCAACATGTCGTAGGCTTGAATGGGGTCCTTTGAGAATATTGTTCCTCCATCAGCAGAATCCACCTACATTCGAGTAGGCGTGTTCAGACCATTGTAAAACCACTCTATCTGCTCCCAATCTGCAAAATTGTGGTTAGGAAAACATCTAAGTAAATCCCTATACCTTTCCCAGGCTTCGTGAAGTTGCTCAGAATCCATCTGCCTGAAGGTGCTGATCTCAATCTTCAATTGGTTAGATTTGGCAGGTGGAAAGTATTTTGCAAGAAACTTGACCGCCATTCCCTTCCATGTAGTAATGATTCCCAACTGCAATGATTGTAGCCAACTTCTAGCCTGGTCTCAGAGAGAAAAAGGAAACAAACGTAAAAGTATAATATCCTCAGAAACATCATTCATCTTTACCATATTAGTTATTTCCAAGAAAGTCCGTAGGTGTAGATGAGGATCAGCTGTGGTGCTCCCATTGAATTGGTTCTGCTGAACCAAGTTGATCAATGCCGGCTTCAGTTCAAATTTATTGGCATTTATAGTCCCTCGAGAGATTCCAGAATAGTGAGCTTGGATCGTCGGCCTGAAATGATCTCTGATAGGCACCAAGGGAGGTTGTTGTGCGTTCTCTTCGGCCATTCTATTTAGTTTTTCTTCTCATCTCAGTCGTCTCAGTGCTCTTTCAGTGCTTTCGATCTCCGGATCAAACAGTAGAGAATTCGCGCTTTGGGATCTCCGCATACACTGCGAGTAAGAATAATTCAAATCAATTAGAAACTAAAAATAAAATAAATAAAAGCTCTAAATTAAAATCTAGACTAATTGGTAACAAGACTAAAAATAAATTCAAAAATTACTTAACAACGGTTCCAAAAACTTGTTGAGTATTTTTTTTCCCGCAAGTGCACGATGTCAAGTTTTATTAAAATGTGAGTAAAGTATCGTTTCCATGAGGAGTAGTATTGACAATTATTAGTATTTTTAATTTAAATAGTCCAAATTTTATTCAGAAATTTAAGTAAGAATTTTGTTTTTCACATTTAATTAAATAAATAAACTGTTGCAAATTTAGTCAAACACGCGCACAAATTAAGAGATTACATCAATGAGAAGAATGGCCTAGAAGTTATGATTTCACCTGGGTTCAACAAAATCTACTCCTAATTAACTCATTTTCATGAATTCCATTCAATTAATAGCCAAGAACACTTAAGTGTATTATTCCCCTCTCCCGAGCAACGAATAATGTGTATCAACTATAGTTCAATTTCAATATCCCTATTAATAATTTAATTGTAGTGATATGTATAAACCAATGTTCTTTCCTAAAACTCCATTAACACTATATACTCTCCCATGCCTTCAGATGGCCGTTGGAAACTGTTGATGGTCATTTGTTCCACCATGTCATAGACATGAATGGGGTGGGTCCTTTGAGAATATTGTTCCTCAAGCATCAGAATCCACCAACATTCGAGTAGGCGTGTTCAGAACATTGTAAAACCACTCTATCTGCTCCCAATATGCAAAATTGTGGTTTGGACAACGTCTATGTAAATATTTATACCTTTTCCAGGCTTTGTAAAGTTGTTCAGAGTCCATCTGCCTGATGGTACTGATCTCGATATTCAGCTGGGTGGATTTGGCAGGTGGAAAATATTTTGCAAGAAATTTCACTGCCATTTCCTCACATTTAGTAATGCTTTCCAATGGCAGTGATTGTAGCCAAATTCTAGCCTGATATTTGAGAGAAAAAGGAAACAAGCGTAAACGTATAATATCCTGAGAAACACCGTTCATCTTTACCGTATCAGTTATCTCCAAAAAAGTCCGTAGGTGTAGATGAGGATCAGCTGTGACGCTCCCATTGAAGTGGTTATGCTGAACCATGTTAATCAACGCTAGATTCAATTAAAAATATTTGGCATTTATAGTTCCTCGAGCGATTACAGAATAGTGGTCCTGGATCGTCGGTCTGAAATGATCTCTGATTGGCACCAAGGGAGCCTGATTTGAATTCTCTTCAGCCATGTTCTGTAGTTATTCTCTCCTTGCTCTTCTCAAAGAACGAGTAATTCGTTCGATCTCTGGATCAAAAAGTAGAGATCGCATAAACTGCAATGAAGAACGAAAAGAAATCAATTAGCAACTTAAATTAAAATAAAGAAAAGCTCTAAATTAAAACTTAGAATAATTGGTAACAATACTAAACAAATCAATAAATTACTCCCTGACAATGGCGCCAAAAACTTGTTGCGTATTTTTTTTCCCGCAAGTGCAAGGTGTCAAGTTTTAATAAAATATGAATAAAGTATTGTTTCCACGAGGAGTAGTATTGACAATTATTAGTACTTGTAATTAAAATAGTCCAAATTTTATTCAGAAAATTAAGTAAGAATTTTTGTTTTTCATATTTAATTAAATAAATAAAATGTTGCAAATTTAGTCAAACATGCGCACAAATTCAGAGATTATATCAATGAGAAGAATGGCCTAGAGGTTATGATTTCACCTGGGTTTAACAACATCTACTCCTAATTAACTCATTTTCATGAATTACATTCAATTAATAGTCAAGAACACTTAAGTGTATTATTCCCCTCTCACGAGCAACGAATAATGTGTATCAACTATAGTTCAATTCCAATATCTCTATTAAGAATTTAATTGTAGTGATTTGTATAAACCAATGTTCTTCCTAAAACCCCATTAACACTATATATTCTTCCGAGCTATATAAATAATTAACGGTGTTATTTCTATCGGTACTATTCAAAATCCCCTATCTCGAGTGCCGGATTCCAAATAAATTTAACAGATCAATTTATGGCCAGTAAATTGAAAAGACAATCAAAGCTAGAAAAATAATTAATTTAGGATAATTCAATCGAATAAAATTAAAAAGTTGTAGAGTGTATCAACCTGCTACATCAACCTCTAGTCTATGGAAAATTAGTTCATGCTCGAATTTAAATAAAAAAAAACATGTTTCCAATTCTCAAAATCAAATCAATAAAATAAAAATTTCAGAGAAAGATGACAAATCCATAGTCGGTCTCCCGTGTCCGGTTGAACGATCTTCTTCTTTGTTATTCAATTTATCTTCACAGATTTTTGATCTGGAAAGTCATGATCAATCTCTCCAAATTTGCTCTGATGTGTGGTGGCTGCTCTCCCTTGATTCTGTCCAAAAAATTCCCTTTTATACCGCCTAAGAACCATCCAAGATCAACCCCCAAAGTTTCCATATCAGATAACACTCTCGGATTTTGCATCTTCGCGATGCGCGGGCGCGCCATTGAACTGTGTGGGCCGCCTAGTTCACACACTTCTATCTTTAAATTCTTCTCGGATCGCGCGGGCGCTCACTACAAAGTGCGCGGGTGCACATAACCTGCGGCTTCAAACACTGATTTTTCTTCAATCTGCGCGGGCGCGCATTGGCTTCAGCCTTATCTCTCTCTTTTCCTTCAATGCTTGAAACATCTTTGCTTGTTCGTGCTTTTTCTTGGTCCTTTCGACTTCAATCAACACCTACTCATTAATTTTTTGTAATCCGTGCAATCACACAAACAACAACAATTCACGCATAATTTCGCTCGAAACAAAGCAATTAAGTATAAATATCAATGAAAATTAAGTGCACAAAATGCACTTATCAAATTGGTTATTTGTGAAAATTTGTAATTGGGATTAACTTATGTATATTTCGGATGAAAAGTTCTAGCTGTTTGCTTAGAATATTCTAGCAAGTTATAGTGGTTTCCAGGGATGATGTGCATTATCATGGGGATCATGAATCATACTAAGTACTGTGAAAGGCGTGGATTAAAGACTAGATGAAGAGGAAGCACGACCCTATGATGGCATTACTTTGGAAGTCTTTCGAGCTTCAGAGGATTTCTGGGAGTTTTCCTTGATTCAGATGGTTATTTAGGGGGAGGCTACCCCAGTCTGGTATTTTACAACAGTCATAGAGAAGGTATATTGATATTGGAAGGATCTCATGAAAATTTAGAGATTTGATATCCAAGGTAATTTTTTATCATCTGATTTCTTCAAAAATACATAACGAGAAATTCTATTGTCAGAATAGTCTTGGAAGAATTTGTCCTCGACAAGTAATCATTCTTAGCAGATAAAGCTTTGGTCTTTGAATTTGGATTTTGAGATTTAAATCCAAAAACATGATTGAATTTTCAGATGCTTGCAGACTCGAGATTTGAGTTGTGTTTTTGTAAAATTATGAAAGTTTTTCCTAAACCAATGACGGAATTTGGTCCGGATAGGAATGCTGCTTAGATTTGTCAGGGACTCATGTATGAGTGAGTTATGTCAGGGTGCTGATGACTGACGGCTTTTGAGACGATATAGTAAGTACGACCTTATGCTGGTTCTCTGGAAGGATTATTCTGTTCTAGTTTGGAATTATTGAAAGACTTACCTCAGTTTCGATATATGCACAGTCATAGCAATGGGTATAACTACCATGAGACTGTTTAGATTTTATTTGAGTCTTCTAAAGATTATTCTTTTTTCTGGGTTAGTGCCAAGGGATGTGATGCGTTATCGTTTCACTTTGTCAGAGATATATATTTTAGTTTTCGTGGAAGGAATAGTCTTGGAAAGAATTTTTTTGACAAGTGTACATTCTGGACGGATAGTTTTACAACATGGTACTGGGTGCGAACCAGGAGGACTGACCAGTATTGTCTAATTCTCTTAGAGATACAACTAGTGATCAAGGATATGATCATCATGATAAATTGAGATTCTAAGTGATGGATTTACTTAGTAAATTTCCCTATAAGAATTGGAATATGATTTTGGATTGTCAAGTATTGACAATTTTTCATCAAGACATCGAGATGTCTTATACTAGAATATGTGAACTATGAGCATGTCTAAACATGGTGGAGTATGTTTCAAATGTTACTATGGAAGTATTTGGTACTTAGTACGGTTATGGAAAATTTAGTTTAGAGATCATTACAAAAATTACGTTAAGTATAACCTATTGTCAATGATATTGAATTTTTATTGTTGGTGGACAGAACTGTGTTGCGATAAGGATTTCCTGACTATGATCATTCTGCACCAAGGATTTTTGGGAGCTATTAGATTATAGATCTAGTTAGTGATTGACAAATGCCATGAGCCAGATCGGTTACCACAAGGATTCTGCATTATAAGTATTCACTTGGATAATGACGGGTGAGCACTTAGGTGTTCATGCTTGATTGGAATAACACAATTATGATTAGTTTATACTGGTGCAAGTTTAGTGCCTAGTGAGTACTCGTGACTATCGTCTGATTCAGTTAGAGATAGGCATGGTAGATTCAAAGATGGATATTAGACATTGCAGAACATGTATATGTTCCAAGACAATGAATAAGATGTGATAAGTTGTCAGGATGGTTTATTAAGATAAATACATCTACCTAGATAGATTTGTGTTATAAAATGTTTAAGATCTAGTATCACGGTTAGAGATATCTCTATTTGTGAGATATGATGATACAAATTCCAGTTCAATCTTTAGGGATTTGACTCGGAATCTGCACATTAGATTAAAAGAAATCCAGTGATGTTGACCACTGTTTGGATCAGTGGAATGTCACTACGAGGAAATTATCAAGTTTCTTGTGCTTGTTGTGAATAGTGATGATCTAGAATCAGTGATATCGATTGAGATATCTGATGAACATATGATGGACGATGAAATCTAGCAGGACTACATCAAGTGTTCAGACATAGGGAAAGAAAGTAGCCGAGAACTATATTTATATTTGGTATGGCAAGAATTGTGGACAACGACGTCGAAACAATAATACTAATCAGAGAAAAGCATGCGGAAACATAACCCATAATTTTCATATCATCTTAGTACAAAAGTTTCAAGCTTATTTATCAGTAGTGATACAACCATATCGAAACAACTAGAAAGTAAATATTATACAGCTATATCGAATCCTGCTGTATAAAATATCCCTTGTAGACTCCTGCTCCCTAGTCCTGCCTCGAACTACCAGCTCTGTCCATCCTGCGACCTGCCCCGTGGAATGGGGTGTCCAAGATAATAACTAGGACATGAGTGTTAACGCCCAGTACATAAACATGAGTAAACATATGTATATAATGCATGGAACATGATGACTTGTAAAGGGTCATCTGAAAAGTCATGCTCAGTACCGGTGCCACATGAGTGCTTCCACCGCACGGATCAACCTCTGGGTGCAACCACACTCGTCTAGTACACCAGAGTAGTCAGACATACATGTCCCCGCCGTCGCGGTACTCTCAGTGACAGAATATCGAGTATAGATCTGAGCGGCTCTATAATCAAGTATATCAAGGTATAGGCTCAACGTGTATGTGCACATGATATATGAATATAGAAAATGGTAAACATACATCATGCCACATAATAATGCCAAATAAATGTAACATATAAACATGTATACTCGCTGGAGATCTCAGTCAATGTGTACGTACCTCTAGGATAGTTCAAGTATAGTAGGATCCTAGGTTCCAAGCCTATATTCAAAAGTTCACCGTATCACTACACATGTTCTATAAGCCTTAACTAAGCTAATAAGTACTCCCAAAACATAAATAGATTCCCGGACCATACCTTTGTCCGTAGTAAGCCCTTTGGAGCCGCTAGTCCCGAATGATTATAACCACACCCTGGTTATTCCAGAACTTTTATTATAACCGATAGGGCCCTCAAGTGTATAACTCACACTATATAACTGAATAAGGAAACTCGGGAATTCGTATCAAATTATGACTCCGAAGAGCCCTATTTATAGGAAAATTTCCGGTCAAGTTTGGGCCCTCCGAACTCGAGTTCGGATCGTCCGATCCAGCTCAATGCCTGCATGCAGAACAAGTCAAGTTTGGACCGTCCGATCGCCACTTCTGGCCATCCGAAGTGTCCAATGCTTGACACTTGCCAAAATCCATGGCTGAGAATTCCTGCCTGATTGGCAAGAGGAAGTTCGGGCCGTTCGATCCTGAACCCTGGAATTGGTTAATTACCAATCCTTAATCAAGTTTAACATATTATTATCTTAAAATGGAATCTGGGTTACTACATTATCCCCACTTTTAGACATTTCGTCCGCAAAATAAAATCTAAAGACAAATCAAGATAACAATATGAAACATCAACCATGATTTATTACGACAACTGTAATTACATTTTTACATGGAAATCAAAAGTACAAAGCAAACAACTCAGGATATTTCGCTCGCATACGGCTATCTGTTTCCCAAGTTGCTTCTTCGACGTCCCGGTGCTGACACTGTATCATCACAAGTGGTATAGTCTTATTCCGAAGAACTTTCTCCTTCCTGTCTAGGATACGGAGTGGTCGTTCTACATATGACAGATCTGGTTCTAGCCGAACTTCAGTAGGCTGGATAATATGTGACTCATCAGCTATATACTGTCGAAGTAATGACACATGAAAAACATCATGTATACTGGAAAGATATGGCGGTAATGCCAAACGATATGCAACATCTCCAATCTTCTCCAGTATTTGGAAAGGCTCAATGAAACGAGGTGACAACTTGCCTTTCACACCGAATCTCATCACCTTCCTGAAAGGTGACACTCGCAAGAACACATATTCACCAGGCTTGAACTAAAGTGGCCTGCGGTGAATATTAGCATAACTGGCTTGCCGATCTTGAGCAGGTTTGATCCTTTGCTTGATCAAATCTACCTTGTCTACAATGTGCTGCACCAATTCGGGACCCTCAACTTGTCGTTCTCCTATCTCATCCCAGAATAACAAAGTACGACATCGTCGACCATACAATGCCTCAAAAGGTGCCATATCAATACTACGATGATAACTGTTATTGTAGGCAAATTCGATCAAAGGTAACTTATCCTACCAAGATAAACCAAAGTCCATAACAGAAGAACGTAGCATATCCTCCAGTGTACGAATCTTCTGCTCTGACTGCCCATCAATCTTCGGATGATATGTAGTGCTCAAACTCAGAGTGGTACCAAATGCCTGTTGAAAACTACCCCAGAAACGTGAGGTAAATCGCGGGTCTCTATTACTAACTATGCTCACTGGAATCCCATGTAATCGCACTATCTCCTGGATGTATAAGCGTGCCATGCGATCATAAGAATACTCCCGGTTGTAAGGAATAAAGTGTGATGATTTTGTCAAACGGTCAACAACGACCCAGATAGCATCACAATGACATGAAGTCATAGGCAAGTGGGTGAAAAAATCCATAGTTACGTGCACTTCCATTCGGGAATCTCAAGATTCTGTAGTAATCCACCTGGTCGTCGGTGTTCAGCCTTGACCATTTGACAAACAAGACATCTAGAAACAAATTGATATACATTCCGCTTCATCCCTTTCAACCAAAATTTAGTTCGCAAGTCCTTATACATTTTCATACTTCCAGGATGAACTGACAATCGACTCCTGTAAGCTTGAGAAAGAATATCATTCCTGAGCTCCGCAACATCAGGTATAACCACTCGATTCGATAAGCACAATAAATCATCTGTCTAATAATGGAATCCAGATGTTTTAACCCCATTGGCTAGACGTGTCAAACGCTGAGTCTTAACATCAGATATCTGAGCTTCCCTGATCCAAGAATACAATGTCGGCTTAGATAAAATAGTATACAAACGAATTCTATTTCTTCCTTTCTCGTGCTTGAGTGTAAAACTCAGTGAAAAACACTCCTGAGCCATATGAGATATTTCACTAGTCTGAAGTGAAGAAAGTCTCACCTGCCGACTCAAGGCATCAGCAGTAAGATTAGCTGAACCTGAATGATATTTGATTTCACAATCATAATTCTTCAGGAGATTCATCCAGCGTCTCTGTCGGATATTCAAATCTGCCTGAGTGAATAAATATTTCAGACTCTTGTGATCCGTGAATATCTCAAATTTCCTGCCATAAAGATAATGCCTCCAAATCTTGAGTGCAAATACAATGGCGGCTAACTCGAGATAATGCACTGGATAATTATTCTCATGCATCTTCAACTGTCAAGAAGCATAGACAATAAAATGTCCATGATGTGTCAGAACACATCCTAACCCCTGACCAGAGGCATCAGTGTAGACAACATAACCTACCAATCCAGAAGGTAGAGCTAGCATAGGTGCCATAGTAATACGTCTACGCAGCTCGTGAAATGACTCCTCACAATCCTGAAAGAGTGGGTGCCCGGTGAGCCAACTTGTGGCTAAGGGCTTTTATGACTCTATGTATAAACAATATTTTGTTTAATATAATTTACACTTTTATAATGGCATTTACTTTATCTTTTATCATATTATTATGTTGTGACATACTATAAGATGTTTAGATGAAGACGTTGAATATACTATAGTGTATGTAAGATGTGGTAGCACATGGGGATGGCTATCATGAAACACATCTTATAGTCACTGTGTATTCTAAATAGTTCGTAGTCGATTGAGCCGTCCGTTAATAAGGATAAGGATCGCTCGAGATTGAGACTAGCATTTGCGATGCCGAGTATCACGTTTCATTGGTATGGAACATAGAGATGTTCAAAGCATGCAAATGGATATTCATATGATAAATGATCGAACTATCCTATCCGGACTTTCCAAGTGGTTATCACTTATCGAGTGGATAAAGTTCGCGGTTTTGGTTGTACACCATTAGTCCTTACTACTTGAAACATCATTGAGACTCTATATGATAGTACTGTACTTTGACTCATTTACCGACTCTATTGGGGTCATCAGGTGTCGGGATTGGGTACAGTTACGACACATATAGGAGTCGATGCTTTGTTGTCAAGGATTCACCACATACTTGCGAGTGTGGATATCCTATGCAATATGAGGAGATATTAGTGTGACGAATCTCTGGCCAGAGTACATGATGTATTTTAGGTTACTCGATGTTCCTAGTAACACATGCGATGTCACTATTTGATCTCCAAGATGTAATGCATAGTTATCGAATCTCGAACGACTCTCGATTTACCAATGGTGGGAATCATGGGGCGATGTTTCTAGACGCACTTACCATGATTCGATGGGCAAGTCGGAAATGGTTGTTCCGAGTCACAAGGAGTTGTGAGCCCACGGCTAGCTGTATCCCTGAACCATTGAGGGTTACACAAGTAATGGATTTTTAATCCCCGTTGAGATAATTAAATTTAAAGAGTTAAATTTAGTGAATAAAGAAGTGGGACTTCTTATTTAAGAGTAGAGGGAGTAAGAATTCCTAAAATGACATAGTGATGGACATTTTTGGAAATCACTGAATTCGAATTCAGAAAATTTATCTTGACTTTAAAAGATGCAGAAATGGTTTCTGTACACATTGGTGAAATTGGTTTATCAATCTGAGTCACGATGAATTTTATATTAATTTCTGAACATGCGGGCTTTGTTTGTCAGGCTTGAACTTATGACTAATGGGCCCTAAGCTGTTAGCAGCCCATATTATAAATAAGTTATTGAAGTGCAGAAATTACACACAATCACATGCATAATTTTTGAAAACCTAGAGCCTCCTCTCTTAGGGTTTTCGGCCGCCCCTCTCCCCTAATGTGTTCGAAAATTCAGTCTGCAAATTTCTGAATTTGCAGTCTGATTTAACAGATCAAATCTGTTATTTCTCTTCGTAGAAACTTCTGATAGACTTTCTAGTGCAGTCTATCAGAGGGATTAAACTTCTGTTCGTGGACCTGATTGAAGAAACGTTCGTTCATCAGTTCTCGGGATATACAACAAGATCAGTTTAATCTGTTGGTGTTCATAATCTCGTTTCGAGATTTTAAGGTAAAATTTACATTGTTTAAATTTTATGTTATCAATTTTAATCGTAGGAATTTGATACCCATAATATGGAATCGTTCCATATAAAATTTTAAAACTTCCGCTGCACCGGGTATCACTTTCTTTTTCGATCCGGAGAACGATCGTGTTCCAACAGTGGTATCAGAGCCAGGTTGTTCCCGAATTTTACGATTAAAATTTATTCGATTGTACCGGCCTCGATTTTTCAGAAAAATAAAACGAAAATTTTAAATTAAATTCCAGGGCAATCGGGCAGCGATTGGCTGCCCACCTCCACGTGGCCAGCCCTGTCCCACGTGGAGGCCGGGCTGCCCGGGATTGTCCCGGGCAGTCCGGAAATTTTAAAATTTAATTTTTTGATTTTTTTGAAATTTTTGAAATTTCAGTTTTTGGTCCGATTGAAAATTGTTTTTGATTGGTCCACGAGGCATCGGATCAAATTGTTTGAGTCCAAAATTTTAAAAATTGATTTTTGGATAAATTTGAATTTTTGGAAAATTTATAAATTTTATCCATTAAATTAGATTTTATAAAATTAATAATTTTGGTACAATTGATAATAAAATATGATTTTATGTATAAAATTGGATTTTATATGTAAAATATGATTTTATGGATAAACTAGATAAAATATGATTTTATATATAAAATAAGATTTTATGTATGAAATATGATTTTATCTATTTATATTTATTGCCTTTGGATGATATCCAATAAATTAATTTTTGAATTAAATATTATTGGATAAGGATGATCGATTGCCAAGACCAATATTATAGGTGTATGTTAGGTTCTTTACATTTGGTTTTAATTATTGTTGTTGGATTTATTAATGGGCCTGGTTTATGGCCCAATATGAATTGTCATATGTAATAAAAGTGGGCCTGGTTTATGGCCCGTTCCCACCCCTTAAATATGTATCCCCTGCTTGTCATCGAAATTTATTGTAAATTTTAGACTTAGTGGGAGATGAATATTTGAAGACAAAGATGGGCCCAGCAGACAATAAAGACCAAAGAAATGTAAATTGGAAGCTCAATGTAATAGGATTGCATTGCATACTTGCATATTACCTAGGATTGGACTTAGACTCGTGATTGGCAACCACCGGTCGATTAGTAATAAAATCGATCATCCTAAAATAATATATGATATTATTGTTGTATGCATGTTTAGACTAAATTGTATGAATCCCGCAAGCATACAAAATTTAAATGATGAGACAAATTTTCGAAATTAAAATCCCTCATTTCAAATATGATTTAAAATTGATATCAAGATAAACAAAAGGGCATTTAAATATTGTTTAAATGTTCCTACCTTCCATCAGCGATCAATGTATGAGATGCTACCCACGGATACGGTCCGGCTCATAATATTGGGGGGGGCCCGTTCGTCGGAAAGCTGTACATTGGATCGACACATGTTGTAAGTTGGATGGAACTCTCATGGGATTGACTCATATTATTGGGGATCCACATGGCGACCGTCCATCACAACTTAATATTGATGGGTCATCTTGACGTGTCACCATAAACGACGTCATATTATTGGGCCCTTATTGGACATGAGGTAAAATCATGGAGGTTGCTTTGGAAGAAATTGGGCTCTACCATTTGAAAATTATGGTTGGCTGATATTATTCGGGACTATAGTTTTTCAATTGGACTCCATGTTCCCACTAAAGAAAATGTTTCTCGTTTTCACTAGAGGGTAGTGAAATCGTTAAAATAGTGGGAGTGAGATTCATAAAATAAATTTCGCCATATTTTATGTCTTAGTATATTTATTAAACAAATCATCGATTATTGTCTGTTTCATCTCAGTATATCATTATGATGAATCTTCGTAATCCACATGTTTCAATTCTCGAACAAAACAAACTTTCTGGAGCAGCTATACGGAATGGTTCAATAAGTTAAGATTGTCCAGAGTTCGGAAAAGATTTTCTAAGTGTTAGAAAAGGCTTCTCCGAAAACAGCCCCGACTGATGTAACTGCCGAAAGGTTGGCCGAACTAGAAAAATGGTTGGACCATGATCTCAAGGCCAAATGTTACAGGCAAAATTGGACAAGTCTAAACAAGTTTGCCATCACTGCAAGAAACCCGGTCATTGAAAACGTAACTGCAAAGGGTATGTTTTACATTGAAATAAATGTTTTACTTAATACTACTTCTTGGGTATTGGATACCAGATGTAGATCTCACATTTGAAATGAGTTGCAAATGATGACAAGAAGTAATAAGCTTAGGAAAGGTGAGACCCAGCTAAGACTCGGAAATGTTTCTAGAGTTGAAGCCAAAGTTGTGGGAGACGTTTATTTAATTTTGCAGAACGATTTTAAGTTACTTTTGAGAGATGTTTTATTTGTTCCAGACTTGATTAAAAACATTATTTCTGTTTCTATGCTTGATAGAGATGGTTTTTTTTTCTTGCAATTTTGTGAATGGGATTTGCAATATTTACAAGAATGAATGTTTGATTGGAAATGGACAACTTTAAAATGATCTATATAACTTAAAATTAAAAGACGTTCCAATAAATTATGTTGATAAACCGGTAACAACGAACAAAAGGAAAACCGATAGTCAAAACCCGGCAAACCTTTGGCATGCTAGGCTAGGTCATATTTCCTCAAGGAGGATGAACAAGCTAGTGGGAGAGGGCATGTTTGATATGTCTGATATTAACTCTATACCTACTTGTGAGTCCTGCCTCAAAGGAAAAATAACTAAATCTCTTTTCAAAGGGAAGCCAGAGCGTAGTCAAAATCTATTGGATTTGATCCATACAGATGTTTGCGGACCGTTTAGTATTGGTACTAAATTTGGTCACACCTATTTCATTACCTTTACTGATGATTATTCTAGGTATGGGTATTTATATTTAATGAAATATAAGTCTGAATCATTTGAAAAGTTCAAAGAATTCAAGGCTGAAGTAGAAAACAAACAAGGTAGAAGTATTAAAGCACTTCGATCGGATCGAGGTGGAGAATACTTAAGTACCAAGTTTTTGAGCTATCTAAAAGAGAATGGGATTCTCTCAGTGGAATCCTCCTATGACACCTCAGCTTAATGGTGTACCGGAGCGTCGCAATCGAACTTTGTTGGACATGGTTCGATCTATGATGAGCTTCACTGAGCTCCCACCTTCGTTTTAGGCTACGCGCTTGAAACGGTGGTATTGTTTTTAAACAACGTCCACACTAAAGAAGTGGATAAAACAACATACGAGTTATGGAATGGCAAAGCTCCTAAGTATTCGTACTTGAGGATTTGGGGATGTCCTGCTTACGTGACGCAGACAGTGGGAGATAAGTTGGATAGTCGATCCACCTTATGTTATTTTGTAGGGTATCCGAAGAATTCAATCGGATATTATTTCTATCATCCTACTGAAACAAAAGTGTTTGTTTCAAGGAATGCCACCTTCTTGGAGAAGGAGTTCTTATTGGATAAGAAAGGCAAGATGATGGAACTCGAAGAAATTCGAGAAGAACCCGAGATACAAAATAACGATCCTATACCTCAAGAATCATCACAAGACACGCCTATTACTAGAAGATCCGAGAGGACTTCTAGGCCTTCTATTAGATATGGTCTTCTTCTTGAAGGGGATCAAAGTGAACCCGACATTGGATGTGATCCAAGAAACTTCAAGGAAGCAATTTCTGATGCGGATTCGAATTTATGGCTTGAAGCTATGCAGTCAGAAATACATTCAATGCATACAAACCAAGTTTGGTCTTTAGTAGATCCTCCTGATGGAATTGTTTCAATAGGGTGTAAATGGATCTACAAGAGAAAACTTGGGCTTGATGGAAAGGTACTGACCTAAAAGGCACGATTGGTGGCAGAAAGTTATACTCAAAGACAAGGAGTTGACTATGATGAAACTTTTTCACCAGTCGCAATGTTCATGTTCATAAGAATCCTTATTGCCATAGCAGCTTGGTATGACTATGAGATATGGTAAATGGATGTGAAGACTGCATTTCTTAATGGAAACATTAAGGAAGATATCTATATGATGCAGCCTGAGGGATACACATCCATGGGAAGCGAGCATAAGGTATGCAAGCTTCAGAGATCAATTTATGGTCTCAAACAAGCATCAAGAAGTTGGAACCAGAAATTTGATGAAACAATAAAGGATTTTGGTTTCATCAAGAACCCGGAGGAACCATGCGTGTACAAGAAAGTAGTTAAGGATGCGGTAACATTCTTAGTACTTTATGTTGATGACATCCTACTCATTGGGAATGATGTAGGGATGTTGCAGTCAACTAAGATATGGTTGTCAGGTAGATTCTCGATGAAGGATTTAGGTGAGGCATCCTATATTTTAGGAATACAGATCTATAGAGATAGATCTAAAAGAATGATAGGACTCACTCAAGCAACCTACATCGACACCATATTAAAAAGGTTTTCAATAGATGAGTCCAAGAGAGGACATCTACCTATGTGTCATGGAGTCTCTCTATCCAAGTCTATGTGTCCCAAGACTGACGAAGAGATAGAGAAAATGACACACATACCATATGCGTCAGCCATATGGAGTATCATGTATGGGATAATATCTACCAGACCAGATGTGGCATTTGCTCTGAGTGTCACGAGCAGATATCAAGCCAATCCCGGTCAAATGCATTGGAAAGCCGTGAAGGATATTCTTAAGTACTTGAGAAGAACTAAGAATGTATTCATGGTTTATGGAGGAAGAGATCTGAAATTGGAAGGCTATACCGACTCTAGCTTCCAAAGTGACGTGGATGACTCGAAATCAACCTCTGGATTTGTATTCATGCTCAATGGAGGTGCTGTCTCTTGGAAGAGTTCCAAGCAGGACACCACAGCAGATTCCACCACTGAGGCAGAATACATTGCAGCATCAGCTGCTGCTAAAGAGGCGGTTTGAATTAGGAAATTCATCCAAGAATTGGGTGTAATTCTTGAAGCTGTTGGTCCAGTCCCGGTGTACTGTGACAACACGGGTGCCGTTGCTCAGGCAAAGGAACCAAGGTATCATCAGAAGTCCAAACACATACTGAGGAAATACCACATCATCCGGGAGATCGTGGATAGAGGAGACATCACTGTC